>NW_015090916.1:261808-271487 GCF_001431845.1 Calidris pugnax | reverse complement strand
CCCCGCGGCTCCGATGCTGAACTCCCGTGGCCGCCGCAGTCGAGGAGCCGTCGGTGGGGCAGGATGACTCGGACAACAGCGTGTCGGAGAGCCTGGAGGAGAGCGAGTACTCGGCGGCGGAGATCAGCCGCGCCTTCCGCTCCCAGCGGGAGCTCTGCCAGCGCCTCAACACCAACCACATGATCCAGCGCATCTTCCTCATCACCCTCGACAACAGTGAGCGGGGGGACACACCGGGGGCGGGGGGCGGCGGGGGGAACGGGCAAATACGGCTTTGAGAGCCCGGCCCGGCGGGGGGAGGCGCTTCCTCCCGCCCGGCTCGGGCTGTCAGGGCGTCCCCGGGGCTGTTGGGGGGTCCCTGGCTCAGGGGCAGCTCCCGAGACCAGTAACGGGTGTCAGGACATCCCCTCCCTGCCGTCAGGGGCCACTCAAAGCTTTGGAGGAGCCCCCTGGGGCTGCCCAAGGGCCCCTGTGGTTCCAGAGCTGCTCCTCCCCGGCTCTCGGTGCTGACAGGGAAGGGACAGCCCCGAGGCACTGGGAAGGGCCAGAAAGTTCCTGGTGACGGCCCCCGCCACGTTGAGCCACCGCTGTCGGCAGCAGCCCTTCCCCAAATCAACCACCTTCCCTCACAAATGAGAATGGGACCCAGGAATTGCCCAGGACCCCCCCAAACTGCCCCAGGGATGCCCCCAAAGGGACCCCAGCCCCCCCTGAGGTGGGAGGGGGGAGGCAGCGCTGGCCACCGGTCCCACCGGCGCGTTCCCTGTGGGTTTGGGTAAAACTGGGCCGTTCCCAGGCGACCCCAGCATGAAGAGCGGGAACGGGATCCCGGCACGCTGCGTCTACCTGGAGGAGCTGGCTGCTGAGCTGGAGGAGCAGGACTGGCTGGACATGGACAACGTGGAGCAGGTGCGGGTGGTGGCCCTGGGGACAGGGACGGGGCTTATTCCCCACAGAGCGTCGGGGTCACGCTCTGTTCCCCTGAGCCGGGGGCTGTGGTCGCTGGAAACAGCCCGGGGGGTTGGGGTGGGAAAGGGGCAGAAGGTGCTGCCCAGAGCCCCGGCTCTTGCCGGGGCTTGGGCTGGGGAGGGAACGAACGTGTCCCAGATGGAGTGTTGGGGGGTGGGCGCTGCTGGTGGGGGGCAGGGAGCCATCTCCTGCCCCACTGAGCAAAGCGATGGGTGCTCCCACACACTCGCACCAGTGGCTGCCGGTTCCCGGGACCCCGTCACTCCGGGTTCCCCGGTGACGGTGACTCCGTTGGGGCTGCTGTGCTGCTCGGAGGGCACAGAAGTTGTTCACCCCAGGGGGAACGTGGAGAGCCCTCCCCAGCAGAAGCCATTCAGCCCGTGGTGACCTGGGGCTGCTTTCCCCGGGGGGCCCGTCCCTCCGCGGGGCTGTGTCCCTCTGTCCCTGCCCCAGGCCCTCTTCACCCGGCTGCTGCTGCCGGAGCCGGGCAACCACCTCATCCACATGACGCCCAGCGGCACCCAGAACCTCTCGGCCGACCGGGACGCCGGGGAGAGGCAGATCCTGCGCTACCTCTACGCCTGCTTCCAGAGGGCCAGGGAAGAGGTGGGAGCACCTTTGGGGGAGGGCACGGGCTTCGTCGCCCCCATATCTGTACCAAGACGAGGGTTTTGGGGGGCCAGAGGTAGCCTAGCTCCGTCTCCCTCTCCTCGTGCAGATCACCAAGGTGCCCGAGAACCTGCTGCCCTTCGCCGTGCGCTGCCGCAACCTGACCGTGTCCAACGCCCGCACCGTCCTCCTCACCCCCGAGATCTACGTCGACCAGAATGTCTATGAGCAGCTGGTGGAGCTGATGCTGGAGGGGCTGAGAGGGGGGCGTAAGTGCCGGGGGGGCCACCCCACCGCCATCGTGCTGCGTTACGACTTGTGGGGAGAACGTTGTGGCTCGTTGCCGCAAGCGAGGGCCGCAGTGAGCAGTGTCGGTAACGGCCTCGCTCCCTGCCTTAGACTTCGAGGAGGTGACGGAGTTCCTGGAGGAGGTGATAGAGGCCCTGACGGGGGACGAGGAGGTGCGGACCTTCGGGGAGGTGATGGTCCCCGTGTTCGACATCCTGCTGAGCCGAGTGAAGGACCTGGAGCTCTGCCAGATGCTGCTCTACTCCTACCTCGACGTGCTGCTCTACTTCACCCGGCAGAAGGACACGGCCAAGGTGGGTGCCCCCCTGCCCCGCAGCCCCTCACAGGGGACGTTCATGGGGTCTCATCTGCCATGGCCAGAGCTAGGAGCTCAGCAACACCCCCCGTGGGTGCTCTTCCCCATCCCAAACCCCTCAGGTGTGGGTTTTTCTAGGAGCCACCCCCATGTCCTGCTGTGTCCTGTAGGTTTTTGCCGGGTACATCCAGCCCAAGGACCCCAGCAACGGGCAGATGTACCAGAAGACCCTGCTGGGCGCCGTGCTCAACATCTCCTGCTTGCTGAAGACCCCCGGGGTGGTGGAGAACCACGGCTACTTCCTGAACCCGGCCCGGTCCAGCCCCCAGGAGATCAAGGTGCAGGAATCCAACATCCACCAGGTGGGCTGCAGCGTGGGGGTCCCGCTCCCCCCGGCTCAGTGCTGGGATTTGGGGGCTTGGGCCACTGGGTCTTTAACAGTGTGGGTGGTGCCTCGGGAGGCTCCGGCCGCGGCGGATTCTCTGACTGTGATGGGGGGGAGGTTGTCACCCCAGTCCCTGGGCAGGTGGAACCTGGGGTGTGAGGGGAGGGAAATCCCCCCCTCAGTGCTGTAGCTGCTGAGAAATCCTTGTCAATCCTTGCCCTGTAATTAAGGGGCTAATTGGCCCCCCAGCAGAAAGTGACAGGGGAGGTTCTCTCTCCCTGCCCCAGCCGAGGGGTTTCTGTGGGCGAGGAGAGAGGTAGGGAGTGAACACGGAGAGAACTCGGGGGTGGAACCGGGCACAGAGGGGGCTCCCCCAGTCCTTTCGGGGTTACTGTTGCTGCCAAAAATGTGGATTTTGGGTTTACTCCCACAGGAACAGCTTGAGTGTGCTCTGAGTGTGTCCATGAGGGTTTTCTGCTGCCAGCCTGGGGCTTGGGGCAGGGGGTGGTGGAGGCGTCCTGAGTGATGTGTTGGGTGGGAGAGGCAAAGGAACGATCCCACTGGTGACTCCTCTCTCCCACGCCAGTTCATGGCCCAGTTCCACGAGAAGATCTACCAGCTGCTGAAGAACCTGCTGCAGTTGTCTCCCGAGACCAAGCACCGGCTGCTCTCCTGGCTGGGGAACTGCCTCCACGCCAACGCCGGCCGCACCAAGATCTGGGCCAACCAGATGCCCGAGATTTTCTTCCAGATGTTCGCCTCTGACGCCCTGTTCCTGGGGCTGGGGGCTGCGCTGCTGCGGCTCTGCCAGCCCTTCTGCAAACCCGGCTCCCCCCGGCTTCTCACCTTCAACCCCACCTACTGCGCCCTCAAGGAGCTCAACGAGGAGGAGAGGAGGAGCAAGAATGTGCACATGAAAGGTGCGTCTGGCCCTGGGGGGTGCTGGAAAGGGGTCTCCCGGGGTCCTCACACCTCCTGTGGTGCCCCCTCAGTGTCTGCCAGTATGGCTGGAGAGGAGCAAAGGGAAGCTGGAAACAAACAAAACACTGGTGTCACCAGTGGGTGTTGCGTTGTCTCCAGGGGGTCCCTCCAGAACCCTCCCCTTCGGGGTGGGGGCTGATGTGTCACAGAGCTGCTCCTCCTCCAGGTTTGGAGAAGGAGACGTGTTTGATCCCTGCCGTCAGCGAGCAGGAGCCGGAGTTTGCCAACAGCTACAACCTGGTGACGGAGAACCTGGTCCTCACCCAGTACACCCTGCACCTGGGGTTCCACAGGTACCGGCTGCTCCCCGTGTCTGGCTGAGAGCGTGTGGGGTCAGTAACGAGATAAATAATGAGATAAATGACAAAGAGAGCTCCCGGTGCTGTGTGCCACCCACGCACGGCCACAGGAACACTCAGCAAACGCCCAGAACTCGGAGTGGGGGGTTTCTCCACATTCTCACTGATGTCTGAGCCTCGGGCCAACTGCTCTGGATGGAAGCCTTGTCCCCTAGAGCTCACAGTCACCCCTTGCAGCCCCCAGGCACCACCTTGTTTATAGACACGTAAGGGCCGGGTGTCCGTGGGGCCCATTCCCTCGGGGATCCAGCCTCTGGTGTCTCACGTCTCTCCTGGGGGGCAGAGCTGCTGCTGGGGGTTCCTGTGCCGCCCCCACCCAGGGGTTCTGCCCGCAGCAGGGCGGTGGGTGGCTGTTTGGGCACCAGAACACCCATTTTTTTCTCAGGAAATGGTTGCCTGGAGACTGTGAGGTCAGCACTGACCCACGTGTCCCCTCCCGCTCCGCTCTCTAAAGATAGAGATGGGGAGACCGGTTGCTGGGAGACTGGAGGTGCCACCCGTTGGCTGTCTCACACCGGCCACATCCCTCACCTCGGTAGCCCCAGGGAGCTCATGGCTGCACCGGCTCCTTGTCGGTGCCCCTGCCGAGGACTTTGCTGTGGTCACCGGTTGGTGGGGCCGCTCCGGGTGGCTGTGGCTCCTGGGCATGCTCTGGTGTTTGCCCAAGCCCCCAGCCCTGTCTCTAAAGGGCTCCCGGATGCTGTTCTTCGGGCCAGTACCCACAGGGAAGGGCTGGGACTTGCTGGGCAGAGCTGTCTCTCGCCGCAGGGTAGAAGCTCGGTGCTGAGGCGCTCAGTGAGAAGGCACAAACCTCTCACATCTCCTCCTCCTCCTCTCCCGGCCAGGCTGCACGACCAGATGGTGAAGATAAACCAAAGCCTCCATCGCCTGCAAGTGGCGTGGCGCGAGGCCCAGCAGAGCTCCAGCCCGGCGGCCGAGGGCCTGCGGGAGCAGTTCGAGCGCCTGATGACCATCTATCTCTCCACCAAGACGGCCATGACAGAGCCCCAGATGCTGCAGCACTGCCTGAACCTGCAGGTCTCCATGGCGGTGCTGCTGGTCCAGCTGGCCATGGGCAACCGGGGCACCGAGCCCCTGGAGCTCACTTTCCCACTGCCCCAGGTGGAAAACAGCGCCTTGGCCTACGTGCCCGGTGAGCTCGTCTGTCTGTCTGTCCCTGTCCCCCGAGCTGCTCCGTGACGCTGCGGTGGGAGCAGTCCCACCTCCTCACCCAGCTCCTCACGGGGCTCTGGCACCCAGGTGTCCCCTTCCCTGAGGAAAGGAGGGTCCCGGGGGTTCCCCTGGTCAGTCCCTACCTTGGGACTGCTGGGAGCCCCAGTTCCCTGAGGGGCTGCTGCTGGTCCCTCGGGAGGAGCCAGAGAGAGCTGTGGGAGGAAGCACTTCTCTGTGTGGGGCTCCGATGGGTGGCACCATCCTGGGCATAGGGTCTTCCCCGTGGAGAGGGTCGCTGCAAAACCTGGGGCTCTTTGAGGGGATGTTCTCTGACGGCATCAATCCCGCTCCCCGCCGGTCTGCACGGTCCCACCAAACCCCTTCACTGTTCTCCCCACACACCAAACTGTTCCCGTTGGCTGGGAATTCCCTTCCCTGGAGCCCTTCTGTGCTGCCCCGTGGGGTCAGACTCCCGGGGAGGAGCAGTGGGCCCCGTGCATCACAAATGCCATCAGACTGGGGGTCTGGGGCTTGGATGCATCTCCTGGGAGCTCTGTGGGGGTCGGGGTGCTGTGGGAGAGCTGGCAGGGGGCTGGAGAAGGGCCAGAGGAGCTCACCCCGCTCTCTGCCGCAGAGTTCTTCGCCGATAACCTGGGCGACTTCTTCATTTTCCTGCGGCGTTTCGCTGACGATGTCCTGGAGAGCTGTGCCGACTCCCTGCAGCACGTCCTGCACTTCGTCACTGTCTTCATGGGCGACGTGGAGAGGTGCGGGGGGGCCTGGGGGGGCCCAGGATCATGGGGAGAACAGACGGGGGTTGTCGGGGTGTTTGGGGTGGGGGTCAGACAGCAGTGAGCGGTCAGTCCCTTGGGAAGCCCTGAATTCCGCCCGGGGGGCACAGTGGGTGTCCAAGTGCCGGGGGGGTTCGGTGACTGAGCCCCTTTGGTGGCACCAGGTGGAGTCTCCTCAGCGGGAGCTGCTCGGGGGGTGCTGGAGGAGGCGCCGGGGAGGGGTGGTTTTGGGGTGTCTCTGAGCTCCCCCCGTGGCAACAGGGCACAGGAGGAAAGCAAGGAGTTTATTGCTGATCCGACACGGCCACGTCCGCGAGGCTCCTGCTGTTTGTTTACACACGCGTGTGTAAATACAGCGGGGGTGGGGGTTGGCAGAGCAGATGGGGGTTTCTCACGGCGGCGGACGGGGCCGGGGCTCTCTCCCAGCAGCGCCGTGCCCGTCAGTGGGGGCTTTGGCTCCTGCAGCCCCCAGAGTGTGTCCTCACCACCCGGTCCCTGCTGCCAGCCCGGGTTCCCCTGCCCCCCACAGGATGAAGAACCCCCACCTGCGGGCCAAGCTGGCGGAGGTGCTGGAGGCCGTGATGCCTCACTTAGACCAGGCCCAGAACCCCCTGGTCTCCAGCGTGTTCCACCGCAAGCGGGTCTTCTGCTCCTACCCCCACGCCGCCCAGCTGGCCGAGGCCCTCATCAGGGTCTTCGTGGACATCGAGTTCACCGGTGAGCGCAGCCGGGAACGGGGTCTCTTCCCTCCGGGGCGTCTCCAGGGGGAAATCTCCAGGGGGTGGAGTTTGTTGGTGGAAGCAGGGGCCCGTTTGCACTTCTCTGGGCTGCGTTGGGCCATCCCAGCCCGGCCTCGTCCCTGCAGACATCGTGGAGCGGTCTGTCTGGGAAAGGAAATGCCAGAGATGAGGCTCGTCGGCTTCTTAGGGCTGTCCCCCGCCCTCCGTGGGACCTGTGACCGGTCCCAGAGGGGTCAGCTCTGAGCTCAGCGCCGGGTCTCTCCAGCTGCGGGGAGCAGGGTCTGTGTGGGACGCGCTGTCAGGAGGGGTTAACCCCCCCGTGGCCCCCTAAGACACCCTCGCTCTGCCCCACCCCCAGGTGACCCCCACCAGTTCGAGCAGAAGTTTAACTACCGCCGGCCCATGTACCCCATCCTCAGGTACATGTGGGGCACCGACTCCTACCGCCACAGCATCAAGGTGAGTCACGTACAGACACCCATAACCCCCAGCGCACGCGTGTAACCGCGTGTGCGGCTCCGTGCCCGGCCGAGCCCCGTGCTGACCCCCCAGCTCCCGCAGGCGCTGGCTGACTACGCCTCGGAGAACCTGGAGGCCATGAACCCCCCGCTCTTCCTGCGCTTCCTCAACCTCCTGATGAACGATGCCATTTTCCTGCTGGATGAGGCCATCCAGGTAGGGGTGGGGGTAGGGAGCGCTCGGGCTCTAAACGACCTCCGGGTGTTCCCTTTAGTGAGTCCCTTTGGCCTTTCCAGCCGTGTTTTACCCCAATACGGGCCTTCTGCCCCACAGGCAGTTCTGTGGGTTCACCGGGCGAGAGCCAAGCGCCCTCCTGTCCCTGGTGCCCGGTGACTGTACCCGCCTTTCAGAGCTGCCTTTAGCTGCCAGAAAGGGCTTTTTTGGGGAGCTTTCACCCCCCATAGTACTGCTTGTCCAGCAGATGAGGTGGGTCCTGTAGGTACTGCCTGGTTGTGAGCGTTCATGGGCGTTTGGGTCCAAAGGGATGCTCTGTGTTGAGGGAAACGGGTGGTTCTGGGTCCAAGTGGCCTTTCCTAGGTGGCTTTTGGCCTTTTGTGCCCCAAATTGGGCTCCGTGGGGCCGAGCGGGTGTGGGTGGCCGTGGCTGTGCCCCGCGCTCCCCGAGGCTGTCCCTGCAGTACCTCAGCAAGATCAAGGTGCAGCAGATCGAGAGGGACCGCGGGGAGTGGGACGGGCTGTCCCCGGAGGCGCGGCGGGAGAAGGAGTCCAGCCTGCAGATGTTCGGGCAGCTGGCCCGCTTCCACAACATCATGTCCAACGAGACCATCGGCACGCTGGCCTTCCTCACCTCGGGTAGGGCCGGGGGGTGGCTCCGGCAGGGTCTGGGGGCACTGGGGGGGCCAGGGGGCTGCCACTGGAGCTGCTGGTTTCTCCGGCAGAGATCAAGTCGCTGTTCGTGCACCCCTTCCTGGCCGAGCGCATCATCTCCATGCTCAACTACTTCCTCCAACACCTGGTGGGCCCCAAAATGGGCGCTCTGAAAGTGAAGGATTTCAGTGAGTTCGACTTCAAGCCGCAGCAGCTGGTGTCTGACATCTGCACCATCTACCTGAACCTGGGGTGGGTGACGGGGCAGAGCCCCCGGGGGGGACACGTTGGGGCCAGCAGAGCCCTGTGGCTGGGGATTCTTAACCTTTTGCTCTGCCCCCACCCCTGGCACAGGGATGAGGAGAACTTCTGCGCCACGGTGCCCAAGGATGGCCGCTCCTACTCGCCCACCCTCTTTGCCCAGACCGTCCGCGTCCTGAAGAAGATCAACAAGCCTGGCAACATGATTGTGTCCTTCAGCAACCTGGCCGAGAGGATCAAGGTGAGAGCCCCGGGGGGGTTTCAACCCCTGGGACGAGGTGGAGCTGGTTCCAGGGCTCCTTCTCCATCCGGGTGCCATGGCATCTCTGCTGGGGGTGGGAGTCCTGGGAGTGGGGGCTCCGGGGGGCAGCTGGAAGCCTGTAGATGCTTCAGCTCCCAGTTGGGAGCACACCCCGCTGGAGAGCAGGGGGAGCCCCCCAGATGGAGAGCAGGGGGAGCCCCGGTCTCTACAAGCAGCCCGTGCCCCCCAGTCCCTGGCAGACCGGCAGCAGCAGGAGGAGGAGACGTACGCGGACGCCTGCGACGAGTTCCTGGATCCCATCATGAGCACCCTGATGTCGGACCCGGTGATCCTGCCCTCCTCCCGCGTCACCGTTGACCGCTCCACGATAGCCCGGCACCTCCTCAGGTGCGACCTCCCGCTTCCAGGGATGCGTCTTGCTCACCCCTGCCTCCCCCTGCCTCCCTCCCTCCACTTTCCTTCCAGCACCGGGACCCCCCACCTCATCCCCTCGGGGCTTTGTCTTCCAGCGACCAGACGGACCCTTTCAACCGGAGCCCCCTCACTATGGACCAGATCCGACCCAACACGGAGCTGAAGGAGAAAATCCAGCGGTGGCTGGCGGAGCGCAAGCAGCAGAAGGAGGAGCTGGAGGAGCGGCTGAGCTGAGACCTGGGCTCCCACCGGAGAACGGCCCCGGGGGGGCTGCGGCGCCGCTCTGTGACCCCCCCCTCCAGCCGGACCCCATTCCGCAGTGCCAGGGACTCCCAGGACTCTCCCTTTTCCACCTCCTCCTGCCTTCTCCTCTGCAGACTCGCTCTTTCACACTCAGACTCTCCACTTTCTCCAGCTCCGGGCCTGGGGATGCCCCGGTGTCCCAGCCCTCTCTTTATCGTGCTCTTTTCCAGCGACACCAAAACCCCCCTCTGCTCCGCGGCTGTTTCCCCCACCCCCCCACCCCGTACCTCGCATCCCCGGGGGCGATGCGGGCAGGGATGGGGGGCGGCCATGCCAGCCCGTACTGCCGGTTGTGTAGCAGGGTTTGATTTCCCCACCGGCGGCGGGGAACGGAGGGGGCCTTGGCAATTAAACATAGATGATCTTATGGCCGGCGTGAGGCTCGGTGACAGCCCTTGGCGCGGGGCGGCGGCGGCGGGGCTCGAACCCGCGTCCCGAGCGGCCCGGGGTCCTCGCCGCGGGGCTGGCCGCGGCAGACGCCT
>NW_015090916.1:259494-261798 GCF_001431845.1 Calidris pugnax | reverse complement strand
AGCTCCTCAGCGGTGAGACACCGGCACCGGCGGGGGGAGCGGGGAGCGGGGCGGGGGACCGGGGGAGCGGGAGGGGGGACCCGGGGCCCGGTCCCGCGGGCGCTGCCGGTGAGGAACCGCCCGTGCCTCTCCCGCAGCTGCCCTGGCCTACTCGAAGCCGCGCCTGGCCACCTTCTGGTACTACGCCAAGGTGGAGCTGGCCCCGCCGACCCCCGCCGAGATCCCGCGGGCCGTGGACAGCATGAAGGCCATGGTGCGGGCCTTCCAGAGCGGCCGCCTGGCCCAGCTCACCGTCAAGGTACGGGCGGGACGGGCACCGGCATCGGGCGGTACTCCCCCCCCCACGTCGCCCCGCACCCAACCGACGGGCTTTTCTCCCCTGGCAGGAGGCGCTGAGGAACGGGCTGGTGGCCACCGAGGTGCTGATGTGGTTTTACATCGGGGAGATCATCGGCAAGCGCGGCCTCATCGGGTACAACGTCTGAAGACCCCCCCTGCTCCCCTCCCCGCGGTCCCCCTTTCTAACGGCGAGTGACAATAAAGCCGGGAGCCGGTGCCGGGCCGTCCGTGGTGTTCGGGGGCTGGGGGGCAGCGCTTGGGGGAAGGACCAGCAGCCCCAGTTCCAAACTGGGAGGGCAGACGCCTCCGTTGGCTCCCAACCGTGACTCCCGTTGGCCAGTGGGAACTGGGGAGAAGCTGGTGCTGGGCTTGTACTGGCCAGGGGTGGTGGCCACGGCACAGCCCGGGGGGGAGGCAGCACTGTCCCCGGTTCCACTGGGAGGGGGTACGGTGGCCACGGTGGCAAGCAGAGCCGGGCTGTACCTGCAGTCCCAGCTCCGGGGTGGCTGGACACCCCCCGCCGGGTGCGTTCCCCATCCGTCCCCGCAGAGCCAGAGGCAGATCCTGGAGGGATGGGCTGAGCCCTGCGGGAGCGTTGGGAAGCACTGGCTCCAGGGCAGGGCCGGGGGGGGCCTGGCTGTGGGTGTTGCCTCAGAAGATGGATCCTGGTCCCGTTTCCTCTTGTCGGGACTGTTGTGACACAAGCTGCGCTCCTGGGCTTTGCCTTCGGCTCCCCTCAAGCCCCCGGGGCCATCGCTCTTCTCCCTGTGGCGAAGCCGACCCCCTCAGCCCAGCCGGATGCCCCCGGGATGCCCGACGGTCACACAGGTGAGCTCACACGCTGTGGGGTCGGCAGCGGCAGCGATGGAAAGTGTTTATTGTTGTGCCAAAAAAGGAGGGTCCCTGTCCCCGCAGCTGCGTACCCCAACTGGTCACTCCCAGGCGAGAGATGGGGAGACCCAAGGTGAAGGCTTCCCCGGGGAGTGGGGCAGGAGCAGTGCTGCTGACGCTCTCACAAGGTCCAAAGCCCAGCCAGAGGGAACGCTGGCCCCACAAACAGCCCCACCCGGGAGCTGGTGGCTTGTGGTCGCATGGGCCCATGGCCCAGCAGATCGATCCCAGTGCGAGGAACCGGCCAGGCCCCACGGTGGGGGGCTGCAGTGCATCTTCTCCCATCAGAGGCAGGCACAGGGGTCACAGGTTCAAGGTGTGATCTTGGTTTGCAGGAGGTTTCTGGGCCCCAGAGGCTCTCCCCGAGAGCTGCCCACGCACCCCTCACTCCAGCCCCTGCATTGCTCTCGGGGTGGGAGCTCAGGAGCGGGCCCCGGGCTGTGGCTGCCAGGCCAGCGCTGGCCCCTGGAGCCCGTCGGGCTCCTTGGTGGGCAAGAGGGGGTTGGACTCAGCTGGCAGAGCTCGGACAGGCTCCAGTCCCTTCCATGCTGCCGAGAGAGATGGGAACCATTCCCTCCTCTCTCTGTTCCTCCCGAGGAGCTGGCCCAGCCCTGCCCCGGAGCGGAGCCACAGCGGGGTGGGGGGACAGGCCCCCAGGGCCCTTAGAAGCTTTTCCCTTTTGGCCAGGGCGGGTGCTGCTGGGTTGGTTCCGTGAGGGGCAAAGGGCCTGTCTCCTCCCGGGTCACTCCCTCCCTCTGGGCGATGAGCTCCGCGGGAGCCGAGTACCCGCCGTCCCCCGGCGGCGGCTCTGAGGGGGCCGCTGGCGGCGGCGCCGCCGTCTCTCCCGGGGGCCGCACTCGCCGGGTGTTAACCCCCTTCTCGCTGCGCCGCACAAGATGGAGGCGAGCCTGCACTGCGCCGCCGGGACCGGAGGGAGCTGCCGGCAGAGCGACACCCGGGGCCGCGGCCTTCCTCCCGCGGCGGGCACCGGGCGGGACGCCGGCCCGGCCCAGGAGGCAAGCGGGGCGAGGGGGCCGCGGCGGGGACGGGCCGACGCCATCGGCCCTCGGTACC
>NW_015090916.1:246733-258340 GCF_001431845.1 Calidris pugnax | reverse complement strand
AGCGGGGCGGGGGCCGGGCTGCCGTGCCCCGGACACCGGGCAGAGCGCGGGGCCGGCGCCCACCGCCCCCTTTTTGCTTTTCTTTTTTTTTTTTTTTTTTTTTCCCGAGTTGCTCTTCTTCCTGCCTTCGTTGTTTTTTTTTTTTTTTTTATGATTTTGAAGCCTTTCCGAGGCAGCCGGAGTCTGACAAGAGCCCACCTATTGACAGAACGGGGAAGACATGATGGGGGTGTGTTACTCACTACCAGCCGCAGCCTCCCGCTCCTTGCTTCCCAGCCCCGGCAAGAGAATTCCCCGGGCCCTTTGTGGCAGAAATGCCCAATTTTTTGGTTTTTTTTGAAAGGCCGGTTCTGTCTCTCCTGCCCCAGGCAGGTTGTTGGCTGTGGAGAGAATGAGCAGATCTTTGCCCGTATTTTGCCCGGTTGAAGACCAGTTGCTTTGCTTTCCTGTTGCTGGCAGTAGCAGAGTTTGCCAAAATGCACGTAAAAATGCAGTTTTCTGGTGTCTTTGCGGCCGGGTGCCGGTGTTTTCTGTTGGGTGCCGTGAAGTGGAGCTCGTCGCCCGCAGCTGAGCCGGAGTCCTTCCTGGGCTGCAGCGCTCCAGCGACTGGGATGTGGGGGGAGAGGGGTGGCATTGGTGCACACGGAGCTGGTTCTGGGGTCGCTTTTGAGGGTTTTACCCGGGGCTGCCCACCAGCCGCCCCTTGGTCCCGGTGTTTGCCTGGCTGCGGTGTGGGATACCGGTAGGGTTTTGAGTTTGCAATAGACGAGGTTCGGTGAAATTCACTGGGTGCCCTTGGAAGGAGTGGGTGTGTGAGGGGGGCTGGCTGGGCGCAGGGATGGGTGAGAGCCGGGTGAGCAGCCCGGCCGCAGGGCTAACACCTCCCTGGGTGCTGGCGGGGGCAGGCCAGGGGCTTGCTTTCTAGTCTCTTCTTTTTTTTTTTTCCTAGGATGCCGTTGGGTTGTTTTGGGTCCTTTTTAATTCCAGTTGTCTTAAAGTCTATTTTTGCATCTCAGAAGACCCCTCTAAAGCAGCTTTGGGGGATCTTTGTGCCCTTATAGCATCTTTGCGTTACACTAAAATACCTTGGATAGGTTCTAGGTGCTGGCCGCTGGTGGAGATGGGGACTCGGGGGTCTCAGGGAGAGGACTTCTTCCATCAGTTTTGATCTGGTCACTAAAGACTCATGTCTAACAATGTTCCCACATGCAGTGGGTGTGATGATGCGGGTTCTGTGTAGCAGGGTGTGTAGGTGAGGTTGACCTGGCCCCTCATGGGCAGGGAAGGGGCAGAGCCGGGGTGCTGCTCCCCCTTGCAGCCCGTGCCCGGGCTCTGGGGCGCTGTTGGGGAGCGGATGCTCTCAGTGGTCGGGTTCGGTTGCCTCCCTGAGCTGGTTTCTTCCCGTTGGTGATGCTCAAGAAACATCTGGAGGACCCAGTTCTGATGCCCGTTGAGCTGTTGTGCAGCGTTACAGCCCCAGCATGGACCTCACCACCTCCTGGTGCACCTGGGGTTCCCTGCTTTGGACCGAGATGTTCTTCTAGAAGGGGCTTCCAGAAGCCCCCTGCTCACCAGGGCCGCCCTGTCCTCTGAGTCTGCCTGATGCTCGCCCCCTTCCCTTCCGCAGGGCTGAGGGTGAAGCCTGAGCCAGGCACAGTCTCCAGTCGAGAGGACCTTCTGTGGTGGGAACAAACTCAGAGTGCAGGCTGTGGGTCCAGGAGCCCGTGGTGCTCAGGAAAGAGCTCTCTCGTATTGTTACGTACTGCTTCTACTCTGCCTTCTGAGTTTTGGGAGCTCTGGGTGGCGTGCTGCGTTCCGGTGTTCGCTTGTGCGAGTACCTGCTGAAATTGTGTGTTACTGTCAAAGTTTGATGTAAGCAGGCAGTAGAAGCCCGTGGCGAGCGTCAAGCTGGGTCTTTCTTCCTCTCCTTGGCCCCTGTGTGGTCCGTAGCCTCATCTCTCTCCTGACAGGTCCCTGGTTCTGGGGTCCCTGGTTCTGAGCTGCTTGCTCCCGGGTTCTGGTGGCTTTGGTGGCAGCACCCTCGCCTCGTGCTGCAGCTCAGAGTTTCACTGACTGATCTCGAAACTGACTTTGGGGGAGCTGCGTTATGAGACTTGGTTTTGTCACCGCAAGAGCTGGGGGGTGGATGGGGAGCGGGGACTTTCTGCACAGTAAAGCTGGGACTGGTTGAGACGGCGGCGTTTGTGCTGCGCGTTACCCTTCCCGCTGGATGTGGAGGTTGGGAGCGTGGTGGGTGCACGTTGACAGTTTGCTCCATAAATCTGCCCCAGCCTGAAAGTTGCAGAGAGTGGCGGTTGGGAATGGCACGTGGCGGCGATGGTGGTGTCTCTCCTAATTATGCACGGCTCATCATTCGTGGGGAGGTACCCGTGAGCGGCTGGGCTGCGCGTCGCCGGCCGCCTTGTTTTGGAGCGGAGCTGGCTCCATGTGCTGGGAGGAAGGAGTGGCTTCCCCACCGCCGCCCCCGGCACGCCTGGGCTGGCAGCGCGGAGCCCTCTCTCCTCCACAGGCGCCAAAATCCTCTCTGCCTGAAAATTGCCCCTCCCTGAGCCGTGTTGGGGGCTCTCTGTGAATCTGCCCGGGGGTTTCTCTGCTGAGGGCACAGCTCCTGCATGTGCCTGGGGACGGAGCTGCTTGAGGCAGTGATGGGGCAGAAGGGACATGCGGTGAAGGGGATGCAGGTCCTGGCCCCAGAGATGGGGGGGCTCCTTCACACCTTTTCTCCCTTCCCAAGACTCGGGTGCTCCTTTGTCAGAAGCGTGACAATAAAAGGATGTGTTTTAACCGTGCTGGTGAGTGTCTGCTGTTGGGTCGGTGTTACCTGGTGCCGGAAGCCCTCAGCAGGGCAGGTTTGCAAGGCTTTTGGGCAGAGAGGAGTTGGGGTTCCCCATGAGAGAGCTGTTGCGGGTGGAGGTGGCACCCTCACCTCGCTGGTGACAGGTGGGTCGGGCAGTTGCAGAAGCAGCAGCAGCATCGCACTGACCAGTCTGCTCCAGGGGCTTTTCCCTCCAGCTGGAGATCCGCCGGGACAGACCCTGCCGTGACACCTTGCTGTGCTGTCACCAGGGCGCTGAGCTGCAGGTTCCACTGTGCCGCACTGGGAGGAAACCAGGGAAGAGACCACATCGCTCTTTGAGTCAGTAGCTCCTTCTCCGCCTCTTCTGCCTCCCAAGGGTGTCCCCACTGGGGCTGCCTCCTCGTGGGATGGTGCCAGTGGCTTCCACGAGTTCCCACGGCACTTTTCTCCCCAGCAAGGGGACACGCTGGCCACTGGTTTCCCTGCTGCGGTGCCAGCGCTTGCTGTCCACACTGCTGGTGGCAGCGAGAACTAAGTGGAGAAGGTGCTGTCTCACGTGAAGCCAAGCTGGGAGAAGGAGGTGATTTGTCTGGGTTTCAGCTGGGTTTGATCTCAGGGGACAGAACCAGGAGCGTTCCTGCAGAGGGACATTTTGCTGGCCCAGGTCACAGACCAGCAGAGATTTGTCACTCCAGCAGAGTCATCTCCTTCTCGACCAGCCCTGTAGCTCCTGAGGGAACTGTGTCTGGCACTTATTGGAAGGTGTCCCCATCCCCTCCGGTCTCTTGTGAGGTCCAGGCTGGTCTGTGGTGAGGTGTTAGTGCAGGGCAGACTGGGAGTTGCTGGTGAGATGCTTCGTTTCGCGTCTCTCTCCAGCATTGATGGTGGCTGGGCATGACTTTGGGAAGGAGGGTGGGTCCTTGTGAGCTATTCGGATGTGATGCTTCCCTGGCATTGAATCCCCTCCATTGGATTGAGAGGGTTGTGTGGCCACACAACGGAACCCTCTGGGCTTAGAGTCCCCTCCGTGCCGTCTCGTGCGCCCACAGCAGGTGACTCCTTGGACCTGGAGGTCCAGGGAGCCACAACATTCCCATGGAGGGGTGACTTCTTCCCCCCAGCCAAGCTACAGGCGCAGTGTGACTGTACTAACAGTTCTGTGCTTTGCTGGGCGGTGTGTGTTTCTTTGGGAGCAAGAGGTGAGTTTGCCCCCACAAAAAGTTTTTTGGGCACGGCCTGTGTGTGCAGGGGGGTCTGGAGTCCTGCCCCCGCTGCTGGGGTGCCCCGGGCGGCTCTCTCAGTTGTGTCTGCTGTTACGTACCGACACTCTCTGAATTCCTTCCTCTTCCCAGCTGTCCCAGTCTGGCTGAAGCCTTGCTTTCCAAACATCCTTTATGGGACTGGGAGGAGAGAGATTTCATTCCCAGGAGCAGTGTGTGGTGGTGGTCTCTTAGCTGTGGTGTAGGAGCTTTGGGCTGGCTTTCCCCTCCCCAGGCACGAGCTGCCTCTTCCTCAGTACTGATTCAGCTGGCCTTCCTCAGAGGCAGCGCTGAAGCTTCTCATGATCAGAAGGAGAGTGTTTCAGGTGTTCCGAAAAGCCTCCCTCTTCCTTCAGAGGGGAAATTGTAAATTGGAGCTTCTCATCCAGGATGGAGCCGGGACTCCAAGGGGAGCAGAGACTGGCTGTGTTGCTGGTGGGCTGCTGTTAGTCTGCTCTGCCACTCTCCGTTTGGCCAAATAGCCAGAGACCAGCTGTTCTGTTACTTCCTGACACTGGATATTCCCACTTTCCTTCCAGCAAGCCTAATCTGCACTGTCAGTAATGCCATCAGAATGAGCGCTCTCGGCACTGGAGCCCCGTCTTGCTCTTTCTAACCCCAAAATCAGGTGGTATCCCAGAGACTCTGAGAGCCGCAGCCCTCATCAGGGTTGTATTCTGGTAGCTGGGTCCAGCTGCACCACCCACACGGCTGTGTCTGCCCCTGCTCTGCACTGGGAGCTGTTCCGTGCCCTCGGGACGTGCCGTGAGGATCTGTGCTGTCTCCAGGGAAGCCCCAGTGGAGTCTGCGTCACTCCCGTTAGAGCTTCTGTCTAATTAAAGGCTAAAGGGACAAGCGGACCCTCTGCCAGTTGGTATATGATGGTAACCCCAAGAGCTCCACCGCTTCTTAGCGACACTGCATCCAGGCACTCACTTGGGAAGCAACTCCCTCATCTCGTGTCTCTCATCTTCCTCATCTCCCTCCACTGCCGACAGGAGTGCAGAGCGTGCCTGGTGTTACCTCAGGGCTGCTCGTTGCCACCCCCGTGGATGGTTCCTGCGCTGGAAGAGGAGTCTGGTAGACGTTGTGCCATAGTTCCTCATCAGGCTTCTGAAGGAGCTGCTGAGAATAGCTGCTTCTTCCCAAGGGATGAGGCGCTGTGTAATTAGGGCCAAGCCCAAGGTGGTGACCAGGAAGCGAAGTGAAGCCTTCTCCAGGTCACTCCGTTGTAGAATGAAATCAACCTGCGCAGGAGCGGGTTGGAACAGCTTGGATGACCATCCCGTGCAGCTTCCTGGGCCCGTGGTGGTGCGGGTTGTACTGTTGTTCCTCAGAAAGAGATGGGGACATCAGGCAGTACCTCTGGAATAGTTCCTCATTGGAAGGAGGATTTTCCTCCAAGGTCCTTGGTTGGAAATACTGTGAAAAGTAGTTTTGCCCAAAGATGCTGTAATAGAGATTTGCTCTTTGCAGCTTTGCTGTCCTCACAGGAGCCGGGTTCCCTCAGGAAAAGCCTTTCCTCTCGGCTTTGGGCTGAAACCAGCTGAGGTGAGGTGGGCTGTTGGGGGGAGATGTTCGGGGAAGCTGCTCCGTGGAGAGGCGGCCCCTCGCCTGCCAGTTGGGCTTCGTGCCTTGCACCGAGACGAGTCTCCCCTCCTCCTTTTATGCATCATCCCCCCTGACCTTTTCTGTGTGCTATTATTCTTTCTCAGGTAAATGAGGTCACATTCAAAATCATTATGGTTTTTAATCACTCTCCATCTGTCGTGCTTTGGAGTCACTTGGGAGAGACTGGAGGGAAGCTCTTCCCGCTTCACTTGTGCCAAACTGCATTGGGAGGTGCCATGGCCAAGGAGGTGGCTTTGACTGGCCAGCGTGGGCTAGGACTTGGTGGCCTTCTCCATTCTCTCCACCGAGTTGCCTGCCCGGGTGGTGGGAGTACCTGCTTTGGGGTCACTGATGTGCTCCTGAGTGTTACCCAGCAAACAAGTGGCGTGTGGGTCGTGCCGCCTGTGGTTGTGAATGAAGCCAAAGGGATGGTTTCATGCAGAGCCTTGTTCCCATGGCCGCTGCTGGTGACTGCTTGGGAGGGAAGGAGAGGAAAAGGGTCATTCTCAGGATATCGGGCCAAGGGCAGAAGGAGGGTGTTCCACTGGGAAAGGAAGGTAACGGAGGGGGTAGAAATAATGCCGGTTCCAGGGGAAGTTGCACATCCCTTTGTTTTCACAGAGAGCCCCAAGAGGCAAGGGGTGGCTGGAGCCACGCGGTGGGTTCTCCAGTGCCTCGGAATCGTTGCAAACCTCTCCTAGACCAAAAATCGGACCAGGGTCTGACATCAGGTCACAGCTTTAAGTGCTTGTTCTCTGTTCCTGAGGTCTGACAGCACAGTCAGCCCCTTCCCAGCTCCGGTGTCAGCCGGGAGGAGCTTGGCAGGTGTTGGCCAACAGCAAGAATTCACACCCCTGTAAGTGGGGCGCCAGGGACTGGGTTTGGTGTGGATCACTCTGAAATTGCCGCTCTGGGCAGAGACAGACTCTGGCTCATCTGGTCAGTCAGCCTCTGGGTCAGCTGCTCTTCCTGAGGTGAGTTAGGTTGGTTGGTTGGTGTTTCCAGTGCTGTGTTGGGAGGGTGACCGGTCCTTGGAGCCCAGCGCTGGCACTGTGGTGGGGGCTCTGCCTTGGCTGGGCTGCAGCCCTGGGGCTCAGGGGGCGCAGCCGGTGGCTGCCCCTGCTCAGAGCCCTTCCCGCCAGCTAACGAGCAGGGGAGCTGCTTAATGAGAGCTGGAGACTTGGAAATGAACTGTTCCATGGAAAGAAATTGCTGCTGGCTCTGCTCAGCCCCGCTACGAGGGGCTGTACCCACCGTAGGAGCCTTCCGCTGGGGGCAGGCTCCGTGTCCCTGTTACTGCCCTGTCTCCGTAGCCAGCGCACGCACATGGCTGCGTGTTTAAAACGCAGCAGGTTTGTGTTTTGGGAGGCTCAGGAGGAGGGAATCGCATGGGGGCAGCAGCTGTTCCCTCTGCAGCTCCAAACCCGTTATTTTCCTGCTGGTGTTCTCCATGTTTGGAGCATTTCAGCCCAGGTCTGTCCCCGGCCGTGCGGCGCAGAGGTGTGTGCACCCGCACAGCCCACCTGTGGGCAGCGGCCGCCTCTCGCTCTGGCTTCATTGCTGGACAGTTGAGGCTGAGAAGGGGGAGCTTTCCCCTTCCAGGAAAGGGTCTACCTGGTGCAAGATTCCTCAGGTAGAAATAACACCTTTGGGCCTAATTTTTCTTCCTTTTCCATTGCTTTATCGTTGTTTTTCCTGGTTCTCTGGGTGTTGCTGGTGGAACCGCAGAGAGCAGACAGGCGGCTGGGCGTGAGGAAGGGCAGGACCCTCCTCTCCATCACCTGCAGGTGTGTGTGCTGTGGGTGTGAGCTGCAGCCTCAGCCTCGACGCGTCTGGTCCCACTCGCTGGAGCGTTGTTTGTGTTGGGAGCGTGACCAGCCGCCTGGTCAGCGCGTTTACTCTGCTCCTGTGGTCCAGCACCGAGGCTCATCCAACAGGAACCAAGTACAATGTTCGGAGAAACGGTTTGCTTAACAACCCCGCTGCTTTTTGTCACCTCACGGCTTTCCTGCAGGTGCCTGTCTTGGTGCACAGGGTTTAGTTTCAGTAACTGGTTTCAGTAGCCAGGACTTTCTTCCTGGCCCGTCCTGTGGGCAGATGAATCGGAGATTTCACGTAGAAAGCACAAGGTGGAAAAAAGGTGCTGTTTTGAGTGAGTCTTTTATCAGGCCTGAGCTGCATGGGGAAGCGGGGTTATTCCATGCACAGGTCACCTTCTCCCGGTCAGTGTGGCACCTTTGGGACTTCAGGATTCTCTTCTCGTGGTGCTGCCTCTCCCCAGGGCTCCGTGCAGGCTCCTGCTCCCAGCACAGGCCATGGTGCTTGGTAGAGACAAGCAACAAGTGCCATCGCGGGGAAAAGTTAAGGCTGGAGAACAGAAAGACCTGAGGGGAAATCGGGCTGGGAGACCTGGAACATAGAATCATGGAATCATAGAATTGTCTGGGTTGGAAGGGACCTTTCATCTAGTCCAACCATCAACCTAACCCTGATAAAGCCCATCACTAACCCGTGTCACTAAGTGCTGTGTCAACCTGCCTTTTGAATACCTCCCAGGATGGTGCTTCAACCACTGCCCTGGGCAGAAGGTAGGAACAAAGATGTGTCACTCATTTTGGTGGCAGACAAATAGGATTGAAGGTTCTGCAGACTCCCTGGAAAACCTGCCTTCAGGTGCACAGGGCACCGTTAATGCCATTCCTCTGTTGGGGGAAAGGCAGGTTCTCATCTCTCCTGAAGACAGTCTAATGTGAATTAAAAAAAAATAATGAAACAACCCAACAACAAACCCACCTTTTGGTCAGTTTTCAAGAAGGTTGTCCTTGCCGTTCCGTGGTGTTACCTCCAGGGCTGCTGATGCCATCATTCCTTATGGTGTGACAGTGAGCATGGGCTGTGGTCCCTTGGAAGGAGGGCTTGGTGGTGGCTCTGCTGGACCCCGCAGGAGAGGGGACACCCTTTGGTGACCCCAAGAGGAAGCTGGTGCCACCACTGCGCTGGTCTGTGGTGTTTGTGGTGTTCAGTGTGACAGTGGGTGCCCTGTGGCTGTCGGGGTGCAGGGGCAGTGCCCGCAGCTGGGGGTGACTCTGCCACCCTCAGCACCGTTACTCTGCTGCGACTCGGTCCTTGGCCAGGCTCGGAGGTGGGTTGGTGGTGAGTGTGAACCCCAAGGCCTTGGTGGAGGCAGAATTCCGGACCTTGGGTGCTTCTGCTCATCCAGAGAGGCTTCTGCATGAGCTTGGGGGAAGTTGGTCCAAAACGGAAGCGCTTCTCCTGCTGGAGTGTGGCTTTGGGGGTTTTCGATACCAGTTTATAAAACTAGAGCTCTGTGGTTGGGTACGAGCAGCAGGTTTTGTGCATTAGAGGTTTGTTTCCCACACGCACGTGTCCTTGGTTTCCCCATCACTCTGGTCATCCCGTAGCTGTAACTGCAGCTGCTTCACGTCTCTGTGCACAAGTTCCCTTCCCTTTGCAGCGATCGCTGGCTGGAAGAACAAACCAGTGTGTTGGAGGGACCATCCTCTAGAACCTTTCCACGCTCTGATCATAGCCAGGGTCATTCTCATGTGAACGTCCGCGGCTTCAATTCCCCACCCGCTTTCTCTTTGCAGGATGAACAGTTCCTAGGTTTTGGTTCAGATGAAGAAGTCAAAGTGCGAAGTCCCACACGCTCCCCCACAGGTACGTCCCACTCGCAGGGTAGACGTTGACTCTTTCCTCCTTGGTGAAAGTTTTGCCGTGTCCCTCCTGTTTGTTCCATCAAACCTCATCTGCTGTAAAGGCCACCCCGCTCCTTGGATTCCACTCAGTTTGGGGCAGTTTATCCCTGATCTGTTAGGGAACGGGGAAAGTTTGAGTAAAAGAGTTACAGTGATGTACCCGGGATTTGAAACCTCACGTTAGCGTTTTGGAGAGGCAGTTATTTGAATAGTAAGGGTCTAAGACTGGTTTGAATATTTCAGTATCTTCCAATAGACTCATTATCACCCGTAACTGGAAGCTTCACATTTTTGGAAACACCCCAAATCTCGACCTCTGAGGAGAAGCTGTAGCTCAGCTGTTGTGTTTCCAGCTTTGGAGCTGTAGGGCCTGATCCCCACGGGGCAGTGAGTGAGCTCAGCCGTGGCTGGGGTCCTGGTCAGTAAAGGCTCTCGGTGCACCCCTCTGCCCATCCCCACCGTCCCCGGGCCAGGGGGCTTCCAGGAGGGACACGGAGCCTTGTCACAGCTCGAGAGGACCCAGATGGGGAGTAGCTGGGTTTGCTGGCCTTACTGGCCTGTCCCTCCGCAGGGTGGGTGGGTGTCACTGCAGGAGGACTGTGTTTTTCCTCTCAGCTACCTGTGATCTGCATAAAACACAAAACCCAACATCTTTGGCTGTGTTTGGAAGGTGGCACGTGCCTTCAGAGTTATTTACCCACTCAGCATCAAGTTGTTGGTGGGTTTATGCCATTGCACACGTAGTTGGTGTGAAAAGCCTTGTGGTTTTCAAAAAATTATCTACTTCATGTGGGAGAAGAGGTTTGTTGGGAGGGAACTCTACGTCTAATGATCAAACTGGTTTTATTTGTTGATTACCTGGAATGTCTTGGGAACGTGCCCAGGCGGTGTGAGTGATGCTGGGTGACTGCTTGGGTGACCTGGGTAACGCTGACCCAACACTGGGAGATGTTTCACGTGTGTGTTCTCTGCTCCCACCAGTTAAATCCAGCCCGCGGAAGCCTCGCGGGAGGCCCCGGAGCAGCTCTGACCGGAGCTCGGCCGTGCTCTCAGACTCCTCGTCCGTGTGCTCCCCCTCCAGCAAGTCTGAGACCACGTCCATGGAGAAGGTGAAGAAGAAGGAGCTGAAGAGTGGGGAGAAGAGGCGAGGGAGGCCCCCGACACTCACCAGCGTGAAGTTCAAACTCTCACAAGTAAAGGACACCTCGGACAGCCAGAAGGGCAGTAAAGAAGAAAAAGAGAGTCTGAAGAAAATCAAGAGGTCACCATCCACTACATTTCAGCAAGCAACTAAAATCAAGAAATTAAGAACTAGTAAGCTCTCCCCCCTGAAGTCCAAATTTAAGTCTGGGACGAAACTTCAGATTGGGAGGAAGAGCGTTCAAATGGTGCGCCGGAGAGGGAGGCCGCCCTCCTCCGAGCGCGTGAAGCCTTCCTCCGCCTTAGTCATGAACTCGCAGCTGGAGAAGCCCCAGCGGGTGCGCAAAGAGAAGGACGGCACGCCGCCGCTCAGCAAGGAGGAGAAGGCTGCAGTCAGGCAGAGCCCGCGCAGGATCAAGCCCGTTCGGATCATACCTTCCACCAAGAGGACGGACGCTGCCATTGCCAAGCAGCTGCTGCAGCGGGCTAAAAAGGGGGCACAGAAAAAGATTGAGAAAGAGGCGGCCAAACTGCAGGGCAGGAAGGGGAGAACCCAGCTCAAGAACATCCGGCAGTTCATCATGCCGGTTGTGAGCGCTATCTCCTCCCGGATTATCAAAACTCCCAAACGGTTCATTGAGGACGAGGATTACGATCCTCCCATCAAAATATCCAGACTGGAATCCACCCCGAACAGCAGGTTCAGCGCCACATCCTGCGGCTCCAGCGAGAAGTCCAGCGCTGCCTCCCAGCACTCCTCCCAGATGTCCTCCGACTCCTCGCGCTCCAGCAGCCCCAGCGTGGACACCTCCTCCGACTCCCAGGCTTCTGAGGAGATGCAGGCGCTCTCCGAGGAGCGCAGCAACACCCCCGAAGTTCACACGCCGCTGCCCGTTCCCCAGTCCCCCGAGAACGACGCCGGCGACCGGCGCAACAGAAGGTTTTCCATAACGGAGCGCAGCTTTGGGCAGAGGACGGCTAAGAAGCTGTCAGCCCTGCCCAGCGTGCCACCGCAGCAGCCCTCCTCCTCCTCCCCCCCTCCTCCCCTGCTGACCCCCCC
>NW_015090916.1:215991-246412 GCF_001431845.1 Calidris pugnax | reverse complement strand
GCCCCCCACCATCCCGCTGGCCTCCCCCTTCCTCCCAGCCTCCGCCGCCCCCATGCAGGAGAAACGCAAGTCCATCCTGCGGGAGCCCACCTTCCGCTGGACCTCCCTGAAGCATTCCCGGGCAGAGCCGCAGTACTTCTCCTCAGCCAAGTACGCCAAAGAGGGGCTCATCCGCAAACCCATCTTCGATAACTTCAGGCCCCCGCCGCTCACCCCGGAGGACGTGGGCTTCGCCTCTGGCTTCTCAGCGCCGGGAGCAGCGGCGCCAGCACGGCTCTTCTCCCTGCACTCCGGCTCCAGGTTCGACGTGCACAAGCGCAGCCCCCTGCTGCGGGCGCCCAGGTTCACCCCCAGCGAGGCCCACTCCCGCATCTTTGAGTCCGTCACCCTGCCCTCCGCCGTGGGACGAAGCGCCGCGGGCACCTCGGCAGCCGGGGTCTCCTCCCGCAAGAGGAAGAGGAGGGTGTTCAGTCCCATCCGCTCGGAACCCAGGTCTCCCTCGCACTCTATGAGGACGAGGAGCGGGAGGCTCAGCAGCTCAGACCTGACAGCCCTCACCCCACAGTCCTCCGTCTCCTCCTCGCTCACTAGCATCTCCGTCAGTTCTCTTGCCACTAGTGCCTTAAATTCCACTTTCACCTTCCCTTCCCATTCCCTGGCGCAGCCTGGGGAGTCGGCAGAGAGGAGCCAGAGGCCGAGGAAGCAGAGCAGCGCTCCGGCAGAGCCCTTCTCCTCCGGCAGCCCCGCTCCCCTCTTCCCCTGGTTCACGTCCAGCCCCCAGACCGAGAGAGGCAGAAACAAGGAGCGGGCGGCGGAGGATCTCTCCAAAGACAAAGACGCTGACAAGAGCCTGGAGAAGGACAAGAGCAGAGAGAAGGACCGAGAGAGAGAAAAGGAGAACAAGCGGGAGTCGAGGAAAGAGAAGAGGAGGAAAGGCTCGGAAATCCAGAGCGGCTCCACTTTGTTCCCTGTAGGTAAAATGCCCAAAGAAAAAGTTGTCAGCGAAGACGTTGCGGCATCGTCGTCTGCCAAAAAACCCACCGGGCGGAAGAAGTCCACGGGCACGGATCCAGGGGCAGAGGTTTCTGCTGCTGCGCTGGCCGACCCGGCAGCCGTCAAAGCCAAACCCTCCAAGAAGGGCCGCGGGGGGCTGGACAAGTCAGAGATGGAGCTCAGTCCCACTGCACCCTCACTGGAGAAGGACAAAGCCTTGCGCCTCTCTGCCCCCTCCTCCAGCACAGTGAAACATTCCGCCTCCTCCATCAGCTCCATGCTGGCGCAGGCCGACAAACTGCCCATGACCGACAAGAGGGTGGCCAGTCTCCTCAAGAAGGCCAAAGCCCAGCTCTACAAGATCGAGAAGAGCAAGTCCCTCAAACAAGCAGACCAGCCGAAAGCCCAGGTATTTTCCACTGGCCCCGTTCGGGTTGTGTTGCTGGTGTGTGTCTTGTCTGGAACTTACCCTGGGGGTCACCAGGAGCTTTCGTACCCTGAGCGTGAAGCGTTACAGTGCGGAGCTGAGTGGCCGCTGGCAATGATCCGAGCAGGAGAAGCCCTGGGAGAGGCTGGGGGAGAGGTGGGGCTGTCACCTCGGGGGGGCTGTGTGCAATTTTAGATCTCAGCTGCTGCTGGGTTCCTCTGTGTCCATCCGAGCAGAGGGGTCAGCGGGAGCAGCGGCACTCTCTCTGCAAAGCGCAGCTCCGGCAAAGGGCAGGAGTCGTTCTCAGCCTTGGTGTTCCTGAGCATGGAGCTGCCCTGGGGGGGTAGAGCTGGTCTGGCCCCTCTGTCACTGCGCACGGGCACCGTCTGTCACTGACGGATGGGAGTAAAATCCATTGGGATTTTGCCCCTGATCGGGGTCTGCTTCCTCCCACTTTTCTGATCCCTCTCCCCGCTCCCCTGTCCTTCCAGGAAGGTGGGGGAGACACCTCAGTTAAACTTTTCCTGTCCTTACTCCCTAACTCCCACACTGTTGTCCTGGAGATGAACAAGCACCTACTTCTGTGTGCCTGGTGTCACCACAGCCCAGCCCTCTTTGCCCTCCGGGGGAGTTCTTTAGGGAGGAGATAGTTGAAAGTCCTATGGTGGAAACGTGGAAAATTGCACTAAAAGGCTACGTTTCTTTCAGCCCCTCACCTTAAAGGGCAGCAGCCCCAGGGCTGTCAGACAGCTTCGTTTCCTCTGGCTTCTGCCAGACCAGGAGGCACCAAGTGTTTGTCTAATTCCAGTCGACCCTGGTGCTGTCAGTGCCCTGGGGTGACCCAGGCAGTTTGCTTCCCAGCAGCAGGTAGAAATACCCTGTAATTCCAAACGGGTAAAGCCTCTTGTTCCTTCCAGTTTATCCTCTCCTGGATAACCGAGGCTCAGAAGGCTGAGAGTCTTCATTTTTATCCCAATTCTTACAAAGTGCCAGCCTAGATATAGTTTAACCCTTTTCAGGTGTTTAGAGGTTTCCGTGGGGTGTTTCCCAGGCTCCCTTTGGCACCTCGCTCAGGAATTGTGTCTGTCGTGCTGTTCTGACCTGCAGGGCCAGGAGAGCGACTCGTCGGAGGCGTCGGTGCGAGGCCCGCGCATCAAGCATGTCTGCCGGCGAGCGGCGGTGGCGCTGGGCCGCAAGCGAGCCGTCTTCCCCGACGACATGCCCACGCTGAGTGCCTTACCCTGGGAGGAGCGGGAGAAGATTCTGTCTTCCATGGGCAACGACGGTGAGGGGGAAGCTGTGGGTTCCCTCTGGGCATTGGCACAGAGTCGGCGGTTGGTGACCGCTGAGGACGGGGACCTGGAGTGATTAACGAGGGAAAGTGTGTTAAACGGCTCTGGGCTCTCCCTTACGGCCGTTAATCCTTTTAGCCCTCGGTAATCATTATAAACATGTGTTCAGCACTAAACTTCTGCTCTGCTGAGGGGGGTGTGCACATGTGAGTGCACACGTATGTGTGTGTGTACATGTGTGTGTGCGCACACATGCTCACACCACCCCTTGTGTGGCTCTGCCGGTGGAGAGCCTGGTGTTCCAGGCATGAAAATCCACTCTGTGGGGAATAAATTCCTTTAGCAACTCAGACGCTGCTGAAGCTTTCTCTGAGATGAGTGGATTTACGTTAGAAATCTTTTTTTGGTAGATAAGTCTTCGATCGCGGGCTCGGAAGAGGCGGAACCGCTGGCCCCCCCCATCAAGCCGATAAAGCCAGTGACCAGGAACAAGGCGCAGCAGGAGCCGCCGGTGAAGAAGGGGCGGCGCTCGCGGCGCTGCGGGCAGTGCTCGGGCTGCCAGGTCCCCGAGGACTGCGGCGTCTGCACCAACTGCCTGGACAAGCCCAAGTTCGGCGGGCGCAACATCAAGAAGCAGTGCTGCAAGTGAGTGTGGGGCTGGGGCAGCGGGGGGCAAGCAGATTTACCCCCCAACACGGGCTCTGAGCAGATTTATCCTGGGTTGGGGCTGAACCTCACCAGGGGTTGTAAACAGTTTGATTTAAGAGCCAAGATCCTGACTCGAGGTGTGCTTGTTACCAGCTCTTCTCCTGAAGGAAACGGCCTCAAGTTGTGCCAGGGGAGGATTAGGATGGATATTGGGAACAATTCCTTCCCCAAAAGGGCTGTCAAATATTGGAGGAGGCTGCCAAGGGCAGTGATGGAGTCGCTATCCCTGGAGGGATGAAAAGCCGGGCAGATGTGGTGATGATTTTGCCAGTGCTGGGTCGATGGTTGGACTCGATGATCTGGAGGGTCCCTTCCAACCTGGGTGATTCTGTGAGTCTGGTTTATTATCCCCAGTTGGATGACACTGGCACAGTGCTGAGGGGCGTTGGGTGTCACTGAGAAGCACTGCTCTGCCCTGATTTTCCCTCTCATTCTTTACACACATCATTTAGCCTGAGCCCTGGGCTTTTTTAATCCCTGCATTAAGTGGACTGTACCAGAGTAGCCAGTCTCTCTGGAGAGGCCAGCACCGAAGCGGCAGCGATAAGGCTGGTTGGGGTGTAGGGGCTGTTCCTAAAGCATCGCTGTTGGGAGTGTGGGAATCAAAAAGGGGAAAATCAGAGGTTTCTTTTACGTATCTCTGAAGAAGGGAGAGGGGAAGAACAGATCACTTGGGAAAGGTAGTAGGTGTGTTGATCATGGGTTTCTCAGTTGTCCCTGCTGAGGATTTACAGAGTGCCCTCTTACTGCCTGCCTTTCCCTTCTGATTCCACACGCTCTTTCTTTCTAGAATGAGGAAGTGTCAGAATCTGCAGTGGATGCCTTCCAAAGCCTATCTCCAGAAGCAAGCTAAAGGTAGGCTCCAAGGCCGGGCTGGGGTCTGGCACAAGAGAGACCTTTTCATCACTTAAATCTTGCTCTTTGTGCTGTCATGGTGGCTGCACTGAGCTCTAGGTGCAGCCACGTGTCAGTGGGAGCCTGTGTGCACCGACAACATGCTTTGGATTTTTTGAGTACCATCTTTCCTTGGTACAACAGAATGACACCATTCTGCCATCACAGTGTCCCTCTCCTGGTGTTGAATCACCAGAAGTCACACCGTTGCTTCATTGACGCTTCTTCTTCCCAGCTGCCAAAAAGAAAGAGAAGAAGTCAAAGACAAACGAGAAGAAGGAAAGCCACTCTGGGAAGAACCAGCTGGACTCGGGGCAGAAACAAGTCCCCCCGCCCACCGTGCCGAGGGAGGAGGGTGCCGTGAAGCGCAGCAGCGAGCCCCCGCGCCGGCCCCCCGAGGAGAAGCAGGAGGACGGGACGCCCCCCGGCCCTGTGCCGGAGCCCAAACCGCTCCCGGCTCCCACCACCAGGAAGACAGGGAAGTCCCAGCCACCGCCACCACCACCACCACCACCACAGCCGCCCAGCTCCACACCCCTCAAAAAAGAAGCACCCAAACCACCCGCCTCGGAGCCGAAGAAGAAGCCCACTCCCCAGCCAGAACCAGGTAAATGGGCTCTTCATCCTCAGCGTGTGTGAGTCGTGTTCAGTAGCAATATTGCCACCACTAAGAGCTGGTGCATTTTAGAACCGATAGATGCTTAATGAGCTGGTGACATCACAGCAGATTATTTTGGAAATTTTGCTTAGAACAGGCTTCTCTTTCACTGAACTGGGGTGTGCACTGGAGCTGGGGGAGAGGTGGGCACCTCTGCTGGGATCTGTAGTCGCTGTGGTCATCCTGAGGTCTGGTTTCAGTGTTGAGGAGCCTGTTGGATGCCTCACTCCCTCCGGCAGTGAGATATGCAGGGGGTGAGCTGTAGGTTGGTCTGTTGGTACAAAGCACATCCTGCTGTGGCACGTGGCAGAGAACACGTGCGCAGCCACTGACGGGGCAGCCCCGGTGCCCGGTGGCTCTGCCCCAGAACCCACCAGGCTTTTCCCAGAGCAGAGCCCTGGCTGTGCCTCCAGGAGGGAGGAAGAGGGTGGAGAAATTCTGGGCTGAAATCCATCAGGCCTTACCCCGCCAGCTGCTGTCCCTTCTCTTCTCTGCAGGTGGCTCTCAGTCACTTGAAATAACTCAGTTTTTCCCCCTTTCCCAGGCCCGGAACAAAGCAAACCCAAAAAAATCGCTCCCCGTCCAACCTTCCCCGTGAAACAGAAACCAAAAGAAAAGGTGAGTTCTGTTTGTGTGGTCAGTGCCTTTCAAGGGCCTGGGCTTTTCTCTCTGCCTGGAAAGCAGAACTGTGTTACTGAACCCTCGGGCAGGTGGGGGTTTGTGCTCACAGACGTTGGGTTTTGTCTGGGCAGAACCCAGGTACCAAGGGCTTGGCACCTGCCTGGGATTGGGTTCAGGTGTTAACTCCTTCTCTCAGTCCTCTCCGTGGTGGGGTGGGGGTGGATTTAGCAGCTTTCCCATAAATATGGAACTGCCTTTGCCTCAGAAACTACTCCAGTAGGGAAAAAAATAACAACAATATCTTATTTAAATGTGGGAGAAGCATGCAGGGACCAGTTCCACCTGGGGCTGCCCACTGCCAACCCAAGCCCGGGCTGTGGGGAGAGAACAGCGCGATGGCAGAGGGAAGGGCAGCAAAGAACTGACACCCAGTGTGCAGTGCCCTTGGGAAACGCTTTGCAGAGCGGCTGCTTTTACCCACTTGTCACTCGTGGGCTGGTTTTGGGGTGTGGGTGTGGATTGCTGTAGTTGCTGGTGAAGTTCCCCCGTGCGGGGCTGACACGGCTCCTTTGCCCTGCCCAGGAGAAGCCCCCTCCCGTGAGCAAGCCCGAGAGCAGCACCCTCAACCTGCTCAGCACCCTCAGCAACGGCAGCGGCTCCAAGCAGAAGCCTCCTCCGGACGGAGTGCACAGGATCCGGGTGGATTTCAAGGTAGAGAGCAAAGCGGTTTGAGTTGGGTGTTTCCCGGCCGTAGGGACGGGGCTGGAGCCCGAGAGCGCGGGAGGGGGGGTCTCTGGTGCCCCGCAGACAGAGCCGCGCACAGGAGCCCTCCCAGAGTCACTCGCTCGGTCTTTAGAAGCTGCTTCTGCCTTTTTTCTCTTGTAATTAGAGTACAGGACGAAGAGACACTTAAAGCTTTAAAACCTTAACTCTCAGTGTGTGAGGATGAGCAAGAATGTGAGGTTTATGAAGAATTTTTCCATTAAGATGGAACTATAAAACCTTCCCAGCACTTGAGCCAACAAGATCTGGGGGGAACGTTAGTACCTTGGGATTCACCACACTTTGGGTGTATCTGGGGTTTTCAACTGAGAAAATCATGTACTTTTATGAACAACCAGTGTTGAAATAATAAAAATCAATATTTTCCTAAGAATTTTCCAGTCCATCTCTAAGTGTTGATGCCGGAGACTATAGTGAGATCTCATCAGTGTTTGATACCAATCTGGGGTCTAACTGTTCCACAGCCTCACTGTCGGTGGCAGGTCCATCCGGAGAGCCCGCTCCGCTTCTGTAGCGGGGGCCAGTGCAGCACTGGGGCTGCTCTGGCACAGCACCCGGCGTGGCCGTGGTTCAGGAGCGTGCGGAGCAGCAGCCCCTGCGTGTTCTGGTGTTTGTTGCCCTTTTCTGCCTGGTGACCTCTGCTTTTGTGCTTTCAGGAGGACTGTGAAGTGGAGAATGTCTGGGAGATGGGGGGGTTGGGCATCGTCACCTCCGTCCCCATCACTCCCAGGGTGGTCTGTTTTCTCTGTGCCAGCAGCGGACACGTGGAGGTAAAGCCTTGTGTTCTGCTTTCCTCACTGACTTACAGCACCCTCTTCCTGCGTACATAAATCATAGCACAGCCTTAACCAGAAGAAATTAAAGTAACACCTGTAAATCTGTCCTTGCTAAAATTAGCCCCAAGATACTAAGCTGCAGGCTATTTAAAATGAGTTAGGGAACGTGTGCGGTGCTTTGGAGCTGAGCTGTTAGAGATAGAGAACAGCCTCTTCGAGAGCAGCCACCTCTCCCCTGCACTGGGAATCCCACGTGGGGCAGGGGCTTTGCTTTCCGTTCCCGGGGAGTAAAGGCTGCCCCGTGGTGTCCTGGGCCCGAGGCAGGTCCTGGTGTGTCTGTACCTCCCGAGAGCTGGAGCCGTCACTGAAACGTGGCTGGGGAGGTTCTGGTGCTGCAGAAACAGCTGGATTTGGGCTTGAGAGGTGTTAGATGTTTCCAGACACAGATGGTGCCTTCTGGGGGCCTCCAGGTGGCTCTCCAGAAGGGGCTTGTGGCAGGAGAACGACACTTGGGGAAAGGGGTGAGGTCCTGCCCCAGGACGTGGGCTCCCCCGAGGGCTGTGAGGTGCAGTCGGGCCCACAGCCCTCCCCTCCTCGGTCAGGGTGCTCCAGGGGATGGGCTGCTCTGTCCCTGTGAGCTGGCAGTGTCTCTGCCCCGAGAAGACACCTTTTCTGGCATGACAAGCCCCACAGGGGACACGTAGGAATGGAAAGAGCTTTCCTGCGGGCCACCAGGGCTGGACGGAGGGAGACTCATCTCCCTTTGCCCTGTGGGTCCCCTCCTGCTGTACCGAGTCCTCCCGCTGCGGCTGGGCCGTGTCCCAGCCAGGGAGGAAGATGCTGAGGAGCCCCGTGGGCTCAGGACGCTCAGATAAGGGATACAAGCCCCCCCTCTGGGTAGAGGAGCGTGTACTGGGTTACCTGGAACACTCACAGTGCCCCCCTAAAATGTGTCAGGTCCCCGTTCTGTCAGTGTAAAGCGGGATGGGGAGTGTGGGGGCTGCTGTGGGACTTGGGGGCTGCTGTGGGACTTGGGAGCAGCTTCCGCCCTCCTAAACCCCCCCTCTCCCCCTGCAGTTCGTGTATTGCCAGGTCTGCTGCGAGCCCTTCCACAAGTTCTGCCTGGAGGAGAGCGAGCGGCCGCTGGAGGACCAGCTGGAGAACTGGTGCTGCCGCCGCTGCAAGTTCTGCCACGTCTGTGGGAGGCAGCACCAGGCCACCAAGGTACCCCCAGCCCCCCGGGACCCCCCCTCCCTCCGCAGCCTGGCCAGCGGGGGCTCTGCTGTGCTGGGGAGAAGCCCCTTGGGATGGCTTTTTCCTCCTCTTGCCCCAAGCCAAGAGAAACCAAAAACCTGTGGGATTTTGCCTCCCTGGAAGGGACTCTGTTTTCCCAACGCTTTCCCCTCATTCTCGCAGCAGCTGCTGGAGTGTAACAAGTGCCGAAACAGCTATCACCCCGAGTGCCTGGGCCCCAACTACCCCACCAAACCCACCAAGAAGAAGAAAGTTTGGGTGAGGGACCGTGATTTCTGTGTTGGGGTGTCGTTGGGTTGGGTGAGAGGAAGGGCCGTCGCCGGGACTTTGAGGGCAGGGTGTCTGTTGCCTCAGAAGGTGCGTTTGGAGACAGATGATGAGGGGGTTGTTGCTGAGGTTCTCAACAAGCAGGTTTTAGAGAGATCACACCTTTGTTAGTTGCAGTTATTCTCCTGACCATAGTCCCAGGAGCTCTTTGCAGTGGGAGTGTTTCCCTCGTTAACAAACCTCATGTGCTGCTTTGTGTCTCTCACGTTTTTGATCTAAACAAGTGCGAAGGCATTGCCTGTAGAGTGTTCAGTACTGAGGGTCTTCAGGTGTTCTCTGCTGCGATACCCTCAGAGCTGGAAAGCTGTTCTTATATTCCTTGTGTCAGGTCAGAAGAGATGTCACAGCTGTACATGCTGGTTTATGTGAAGGGAAAGGGGGTATTTTCTTTATTGCAAATTTGGAGAAGAACTACACTGTGATTTATTTTGATTTTTTTCTTATTGCATTATCACAGCCTTTCCGTAAAGGGAGGGAGCTCTTTTCTTTTCAGTGAAAGTCTTGGTGTCTGAAACTCTTTATTCTGTCATATGAAGCTCTTTGCTCTTGTTAAATGATACAGGCTGTGCAATGTTTGGTTAGTTCTGGAGCACAGAAGGCTCTGGGTAACAGCAGGTAACTCTCCCCCTTCCTCTCCCAGATCTGCACCAAGTGTGTCCGCTGCAAGAGCTGCGGCTCCACCACGCCGGGCAAGGGCTGGGACGCCCAGTGGTCACACGACTTCTCCCTCTGCCATGACTGTGCCAAACTCTTCGCTAAAGGTACGGTGGGAGGTGACTGGGCAGCAGGAGCCCCTCAGGCGCTGGGGCTGAGTGGGGCAGGGAGAGGGAACAGTGACAGGGGGCTGCGGGGTGCCAGTCACAGCACGGGCAGGAGGGACAGTGGGTGCCAGGGCCAGCACGAGAGCACGGGGGTGGTTTCTGTGGGAAGGGAGGCTCTGAGCTGGTGCTGTTGGTCGCAAAGGGCACCAGGGTTCAATGTCACTTTGGGGCTCCCACTGCTTCAGTGCTGTGCCGTGTGGAGCCGGTTCACACACCTCTTGGCCTGGGCTGTCCAGGAGCAGTGAAGAAATTTGACATTTTAAAGGACTCCTGACTTAAAAGCAGCAAAATTCCTATCGTAAAGTGATTGTTCCATCTTGTGTTAGTTAATCTGTGACACCGTTGAATCTGGAGGGGCTCTGTGGGGAGGAAGCCCAGGAGAGAGTCTTGGGTGTCCCACCTAGTTTCCTGCCTTTCGTTTTACTCTGTAAAGCTAATTGTGTGTAGGATTTTATTAGTCTCACCACCCCCAAAGCATGGGTACCCAGTAACGACGTTCCAGAGAAGGCAGGTTGTTTTTGTGGCCGTTGGTCGCAGTATTGGATGTCACTGTTGAGAGCTCGGCGGTAGGGCTTCGAGAGTTGCTTTCTCACACACCAGTGAGTGACCCCCAGCCTTTGGGGTGTCTCTGGCAGCTGAACCTCTGTCTAAAACCACCTCTTGTCTGCAGGCAATTTTTGCCCTCTCTGCGACAAATGCTACGACGATGACGACTACGAGAGCAAGATGATGCAGTGCGGGAAGTGCGACCGCTGGGTCCACTCCAAGTGTGAGAACCTCTCTGGTAAGGAGAACCCTTGCCTCCTCGGTACAAAGAGCGCGGGGCAGCGAGGAGACCAGAGCAGTCCCGCTTTGGGCCTTTCCACAACACCCTCTCCTCTTGTGACTTACCCAAAAAACACCTGTAAATGGCCACAGGTCATCAGGGCTGATGCCAGTGACACCCCAAAGCTCAGCATTGCCTCAAACACAGCATCACTGAGACCCACAGGGTGCTTTTGTTACATGAAAACTGTTTCAGTTGCCAGGTATTGCAGAGTAGGGTTTTCCCTGTCTCCATCCTTCAGTAAAGTAGTTAAGACTGGGCATTTGTTTTGTTTTTTGTCTGCAGATGAGATGTATGAGATCCTCTCTAACCTGCCCGAGAGCGTGGCCTACACCTGCATTAACTGCACGGAGCAGCACCCCGCCGAGTGGCGCCTGGCGCTGGAGAAGGAGCTGCAGGTCTCCCTGCGGCAGGTCCTGACGGCCCTGCTCAACTCCAGAACCACCAGCCACCTGCTGCGCTACAGACAGGTGAGGGGAGTCCCTGAAACGTGCTGTGGGGCGGGGGGGTTGGGGGAGCTCTGGTATTGCTGTGCCCCACACCGCAGCCCTGGCCGTGTCCTCCTCAGCACAGCAAGGGCTGGAGGTTCGGGTGTTTTGGTCCCTTCCTGTGGGTATCTGTAGCACAGCTTGTGAGGCTGAAAGAAAGAAACAGGGTAAAGGAATTCCTCCAAGGAGCGGGAGGGTTTCGCTCTGGGGTGGTGAAGGTGTCTTTTTGACAAAAGAACAGAATCTTAGTCTTGAAATATATATCCAGAAATATGAATTCTACAAATGAGCGTGATCCCTACAGCTGGTCACTCTGCTGTGCTAAGCTGGGTGAGATTGTTCTGTTGGAGTCACTACACTTTGGACAGGAATTCAAAACTTAAGTCTCATTTCTTTCACATTGGTGAGAGTCTCTGTGCCCACAAACGTCCCCATGAGTTGCCCATGCCCCTCTCTCTGTTCGCAGGCAGCAAAGCCACCGGATTTAAACCCCGAGCCGGAGGAGAGCATCCCCTCCCGAAGCTCCCCCGAGGGCCCCGACCCCCCTGTCCTGACGGAGGTCAGCAAACAGGAGGAGCAGCAGCCTCTGGATCTGGAAGGGGTGAAGAGGAGGATGGACCAAGGAGGTTACACTTCCGTGGTACGTCACAGCTTGGTGCTCCTGCTGTAGAACAGATCCTGGGAATTGCGTTATGGCAATGGGGGCGTTTATAAACGTGGGGTTTATAACTGAGCAGGCTTAAGCCTTTTCTGTATGGGCACGGAAATGGGTTCACGTGCTGCTGAAAGTCTTCCTGGCTGGCACTTGTGGTGACGTGGGCCCAGAGCCGTGTGGTTTATGTGGTGGTGTGGCCCTTCTGAACCAGTGGGGACACTCGGTCAAACCGTTTCTGCTCTTTGACGTGTCCCTTACGGAACCGGGACGGGTCGTCCTTCGTGTGCACATTGTGACTGAGACCCAGATAGCGCTGAAGGCAGGCAGGGAGCTGGGAGTCAGGAACTCAGGAGTTGGGGGTGGCAGTTCCACCGCTTCCCAAACGGTTTCTTTCCAGCCAAATTCTTTTTTCTGCTCTGAAGCCCATGCCCTGGTTCCTTGTTCTCGTCACCTGGATGCCTTAAATGAGCGGGGGGTGTACCCGTGCCAGAGACAGTGCTGCTAACGTTGAATTCCATGGCTTTCTTCCAGCTGGATTTCAGTGACGACATCGTGAAGATCATCCAGGCGGCCATCAACTCTGATGGAGGGCAGCCCGAGGTGAAGAAGGCCAACAGCATGGTCAAGTCCTTCTTTATCCGGGTGAGCCGCGCCACCGTTACTCTGGGATCTGCTTGGTGTCACTGGGGCTTGTTGCCCTTGGAATCCGCAGGGTCTGTCACACTTGCCATGGCTTGGGTGTTCCCAGGGATAAAATAACACGTTGTTGGAGCTGTTGGCGTCAGTGAGACCTTAGAGTTGGGCACTGACAGTGGGTCTGGGCTGGACATCGGTGAGGTTTTGGGTGTGTTCTATAAGCTTTCTAACGCAGTGTTGTTTTCCTTCAGCAAATGGAGCGTGTTTTTCCATGGTTCAGTGTAAAAAAGTCCAGATTTTGGGAGCCCAATAAAGTAACAAGCAAGTAAGTGATAGTTGTGTGTGCAGCTGTGGCCCCTGCCGCTGGAGGAGCCTGTTTGGGGTGGTTGCTGCTGCTCTGGGAGTTTTGGAAGACATTAGACACTAAATCCCATTCCCTGGTTCTGTAAACACTTCCCTGCTCTAAAGCAGAGGAACCCAAACCAGTGTTTAGAGCTGGGTGTGTTGTGTTCTGTCCGTCCTGTCCTTCCTCCCCGCTCCTGCTCCTCTTCCTCACAGTCCCCCTTCTGCACCCATTGCCTCCCAAACACACAGGCAGCTGTATCACAGACCGTACCCTGTACGTGACGGGTCGTAGCCTTTGCTCAGAGTGCGTGTGGACTGCAATTAACGAGTGGTTATTGTGTGCCGGGTGTCAGCGGTGCAGGAGCCCCGCGGCCCGGCCGGCCCTGACAGCCGCCTCCTTGTTGCGTTTCAGCAGCGGGATGTTGCCGAACGCGGTGCTGCCCCCGTCGCTTGACCATAATTATGCTCAGTGGCAGGAGCGAGAAGAGAACAGCCGCGCCGAGCAGCCCCCTCTGATGAAGAAAATCATTCCAGCTCCCAAAGCCAAGGGGCCGGGAGAGCCGGACTCACCCACGCCGCTGCATCCTCCCACACCCCCTCTTTCCAGTAAGGACACGATCACCCCAAACCCGGAGCGGTTCCCTCGGTAGTAGAGAGACCCGTGCCAGAGACAGTGCTGCTAACGTTGAATTCCATGGCTTTCTTCCAGCTGGATTTCAGTGACGACATCGTGAAGATCATCCAGGCGGCCATCAACTCTGATGGAGGGCAGCCCGAGGTGAAGAAGGCCAACAGCATGGTCAAGTCCTTCTTTATCCGGGTGAGCCGCGCCACCGTTACTCTGGGATCTGCTTGGTGTCACTGGGGCTTGTTGCCCTTGGAATCCGCAGGGTCTGTCACACTTGCCATGGCTTGGGTGTTCCCAGGGATAAAATAACACGTTGTTGGAGCTGTTGGCGTCAGTGAGACCTTAGAGTTGGGCACTGACAGTGGGTCTGGGCTGGACATCGGTGAGGTTTTGGGTGTGTTCTATAAGCTTTCTAACGCAGTGTTGTTTTCCTTCAGCAAATGGAGCGTGTTTTTCCATGGTTCAGTGTAAAAAAGTCCAGATTTTGGGAGCCCAATAAAGTAACAAGCAAGTAAGTGATAGTTGTGTGTGCAGCTGTGGCCCCTGCCGCTGGAGGAGCCTGTTTGGGGTGGTTGCTGCTGCTCTGGGAGTTTTGGAAGACATTAGACACTAAATCCCATTCCCTGGTTCTGTAAACACTTCCCTGCTCTAAAGCAGAGGAACCCAAACCAGTGTTTAGAGCTGGGTGTGTTGTGTTCTGTCCGTCCTGTCCTTCCTCCCCGCTCCTGCTCCTCTTCCTCACAGTCCCCCTTCTGCACCCATTGCCTCCCAAACACACAGGCAGCTGTATCACAGACCGTACCCTGTACGTGACGGGTCGTAGCCTTTGCTCAGAGTGCGTGTGGACTGCAATTAACGAGTGGTTATTGTGTGCCGGGTGTCAGCGGTGCAGGAGCCCCGCGGCCCGGCCGGCCCTGACAGCCGCCTCCTTGTTGCGTTTCAGCAGCGGGATGTTGCCGAACGCGGTGCTGCCCCCGTCGCTTGACCATAATTATGCTCAGTGGCAGGAGCGAGAAGAGAACAGCCGCGCCGAGCAGCCCCCTCTGATGAAGAAAATCATTCCAGCTCCCAAAGCCAAGGGGCCGGGAGAGCCGGACTCACCCACGCCGCTGCATCCTCCCACACCCCCTCTTTCCAGTAAGGACACGATCACCCCAAACCCGGAGCGGTTCCCTCGGTAGTAGAGAGAGGACTCCATGATCTCAGAGGTCCCTTCCAGCCTTGGCAGTTCTGTGAATTCCGGGAGGGCCGGGTTACTGTGTGTGATTGAAGGATTTTGGAGACCCTGAGCTGAGATCCTGCAGGGGCTGCTCCACGTGAGATGGTTCTGAGCGTGGGCCCAGAAGTGCATTTGCCCCTTTTCCCACAGAACAAGGGCTGTGGGAGGCTGGTTGGTGCTTGTCCTGGCTTTAGGAGATGCCTGTTGAAAACTGGGGGCTGCTGTTGGGCCCCTCTGCCCCACTCCCCTTGTGGCGGCCCTTCCAGATGGGTGTTTCCCTCCCTGGGCTCCGAGAACAAACAGTGTTTTCTCTGTCCCCCTTTTCTGTAAGGCTCGGAGAGGAGCAGAGAGGACAGTCCCGAGCTGAACCCCCCTCCGGACGTGGAGGACAACCGGCAGTGCGCGCTCTGCCTCAAGTACGGCGACGACAGCGCCAACGTGAGTATGGGCAGCAGGAGCCGGGCTGACGTGGGCAGCACTTGGCACTGGGGATGACTGGGATGCTCCTGTGCCTCGTTGTGTCTTCTGGGACCTCTGAAAAGAGGGTTTCCTCCCCTTCTGCAGGATGCTGGGCGTCTCCTCTACATCGGCCAGAACGAGTGGACGCACGTGAACTGTGCTCTGTGGTCAGCGGAGGTGTTTGAGGATGATGACGGTTCTCTGAAGAACGTGCACATGGCTGTGATCCGGGGGAAGCAGCTGGTGGGTATCCCTGAGGAGCACTTCCGTAGACCTCAGCTGGTGGACACACAACCAGGCCAGGAACCCGGCTAAGGGATTCCGTCTGTGCCATTTTTCTGCTCTGTCCCCTCCTTGAGGTTTTTTTTTTTTACACTGTATATAATAGACCTGACGAAAGGTACCCAAAAAATCCTTGCTCAGTTGAGAAATATCATGGAGACTAAAAGGAACTTGTAACGGGAGAACTGGAGCCGTGTTTTTCCCGGAAGGTCCTCACTTTCCAGGCGGTGCCTCGGGCAGCCGATGCCGTATCCATACTCACAGCCTGGGTTTAAAAAACACATGGAATATCTAAAGCCCAGCCTGATGCCGTGTTACAGCCCAGCACCTCCCTAGTCCAGGGGCTTCCCAGGTCTTCGTTCCAGCCTTGATGGCAGCAGAGGAGCTCGGAGAGAGAGCAGGCCTGTGCCGGGAGTTTGGCCTGGGTTAGATGTTACATGGGTACAACACAAATGGCAGGCGAGTGTTGCCCAGTTCAAGGTGTTGATCAGGGAGCGTAGACAAAGGATGTTGACATCCAGGTTGTTGGCAGCTGCTCCGTTACACGCTGCAAAAAGAGAGGTGAGGTCTCCTTCCTGAGCTCCCCGGCAGCCCCAGAGAGCGAAATGATCTTCTGTTGTCAGCTGGTGGCTGCTCACTTCCCAGAAGGACAAAATTATGAGACCGGGAGCATCACTCAGAATGAGTTTGTCCACATTTTGGTTTAATCCTGCGCCGTTTGGTCCTACATATGGATTAAGGCAGCAGCAGCAGCAGTGGGAAGGGCTGCCCTTGGCCAGAAGTGAGCCGTCCCCACGGGGAATGCTCCAGGCAGGGAAAAGCTGGGAAATACATGACTCAGGTCTGGAGTTTGAGCAGGAAAATCAGGCCTGGAGGAACCAGGCTGCAAACACAGAAGGTGTTATGTGCGAGGGATCCTTCCTCTTTCCTCCTCCTCCTCCGTGTCTCGCTGTGTGTATGAGTCGGTGGGAAAGTGCTGCAGCGATGGGCTGGGGGGTCAGGCCCTGCTCTGAACCCCTCTCTGCGCCCAAAACCCGACAGACAGCACTGATGGCTGTCCGCCTTCAGAAGGGCTTTGTCGTTCACTGTTGTTCCCTTCCGCAGAGGTGTGAGTTCTGCCAGAAGTCGGGCGCCACGGTGGGCTGCTGCCTCACCTCCTGCACCAGCAACTACCACTTCATGTGCTCGCGCGCCAAGAACTGCGTCTTCCTGGACGACAAGAAGGTTTACTGCCAGCGGCACCGGGACCTCATCAAAGGAGAGGTGAGACCCCCCCTGTCACCCCCAACACCTCTGGAGGGGGTTACCCTGTGGCTGTGAGCACTGCTCTGCCGTTAATATCACAGGGAAGTTTGGTGACTGTCACCGTGTGGCAGCTCAGAGACCAAAAGGCCAAGCCAAGGATGGAGTTAGAGGCACTGTGGAGCAAACATGTATGTGGGGGTTCCTTGAAAATTAACCACTCCTTTGGTGGGTTCTCATTCCAGGTGGTGCCGGAGAATGGGTTTGAGGTTCTCAGGAGAGTTTTTGTGGACTTTGAAGGGATCAGTTTGAGAAGGAAGTTCCTGAGTGGCCTGGAGCCGGAAAACATCCACATGATGATTGGTAAGAGCCGCTCTCTGGAGCCTTCACCCCGCTTTGATGCTGGAATCCGCTTCACGGACCTTTTCCATTGCTCTCTCTGCCCAGGCTCGATGACCATAGATTGCTTAGGGATCCTCAACGACCTCTCGGACTGCGAGGACAAGCTGTTCCCCATCGGCTATCAGTGAGTATCAGCTGTTCCGGGATCCGGCAGCTTGCGGTGTGTTGGGTGCCAAACCCCTGCTGGAGCAACACCTACACAAAGGGGCGGTGGCATTCCTACACTGCCAGGAACCTTGGGGTGTGCAGTGGGTTGGGCCAGGAGGCTTTGTCCCGTCAAACACTGCGAGACTGAACGTTCCAGCTGGGAATGGTGGGGTTTGCGGGGCTGCTCAGTGACGGTGTGGTGTGGGACCCCCCCAGGTGCTCGCGGGTCTACTGGAGCACCACCGACGCCAGGAAGCGCTGTGTCTACACCTGCAAGATCATGGAGTGCCGGCCCCCGCTGCTGGAACCGGACATCAACAGCACGGTGGAGCACGACGACAACAGGACCATCGCCCACAGCCCTGGCCCCCCCACAGGTAACCTTCCACACCCTCTGAAGAGCACATGTGGTGTGTCCCGAGCAGGAGGTCAGGGAGTGGCTGGGACCTGTGTCTTGCAAACCCATCTGGCCTGGAATCCACCCTGGGCCTCCCAGTGATGGTACCACATCTTGGGACTTAAAGATAAAAACCCAGCTCAGCTCCTGAGTGCACTGGGAGCTTCGGAAACTGGAGCCAAATGGAAACCATTTGGTGATGCTTCCTGCTCCCCAGAGCAGAGATTTTTCTAGTCATCTGAAACCTCAAATTGTACCTCAAGTGCTGGTGTTGGGATGTAGTATGGGGGCTGTTAATTACCCTGCTGAGCAGTAGCCCTGCCCTGCTGCTCCGGGCCCAAATGGCTTTCTCTGTAGCCACAGGTGGGTTTAAAAAAAATAAAATTAATCTCCACCATTTCCTCCTCAGTTGCTGGAAGGTGAGGCTGGGGAATATTGTTAAAAAGGTTATAATTGTCAACATTGACCATTGAAATCAACAGTAACTGTCCATGGTCATTATCAACATGGAATGTGAAACTCCACTAAAACATCCTGGAATCTGGTGTGCCAGCTGAGGTGCCCGTGTCACTGCCAGCACTGGACAACGTCCTTGGGAGGAGGAAGGGGCTGTGCTGTGGTAGCCAAGCAGCCCTAATCTTTGTGTTTGTTTAACAGCCCCCCGATTCCCCACAGGAGCCCGGGCAGCAATACCCACCTGATCAGGTCATAGAGTTTGGGGTTCAGTGAGGGCTTATGCTGCTGTTCCTCTCTTACTCCACAGACCCTCTCCCCAAGGACAGCCGGAACGCCGCTGAGATCCCAACCCCCCTGTCCCCCGAGCGGCCCCTGCACCCTCAGAGCTCCGGTCCCTGCCACCACCCCACGCTGGCCAAGGGGGCCAGGGCCAGGGCGCCCAGCTACCCCTCCGCACAGAGGTCTCCTGGCTCTAGGCCCTTGCCCTCCGCAGGTATTTCATGGGCTGAGACTTAGGGTTTGGGGTCTGGGAAATGTGTTTGGGGTTGGTTTGTGTCTCTTTTGGCTTCATTCAGGGCACAGTGTAGTTTTCTGTTTCTGGAGAAAACAGTGAAAGGTTTGAGGGAAGGGAAGTTCTGGAAACAGGCGGCAGAGCCAGCTGTGGGGAAACAGGCCACTGGGATGAAAATAGGGAAGGGGTGTTGGGGCAACACAGTGGCAGGGACACAGGAGCTGGGGGGAGCTGGGGATTTATAATTTCAGGGGGGTATTTTCCCAGGGAGAGTCAGAAATCTGCCGTTGACGTTCAGCTGCTGTTTCTGTGCGAATGCATCACGTTTTGTCTCAAACTGATGTTGGGAGTTCTCAACCGAAGGGGGGGTACAGCACCCCCAGACACAGATGTGGCAGCTCCGCGGGGGGGTACTGATTGGCAGTACCAGATCTTTAACACCCATCTCAAGCATCATCATTACCTTATGATGTTTGGCCCAAAGGGTCTTGTAGCTGTGGATTTTTGTGGGTTTTATGAAGGAACTGGGGGGGTGTTGACTGTGAAGGTCTCAGGCCCCTGACAGCCATTCCTGCCTTGTTTTCCTAGGAAGCCCCACCCCGGTCACTCACGAGATCGTGACCGTGGGGGACCCACTGCTGTCCTCAGGGCTGAAGAGCATTGGTTCCCGGCGGCACAGCACCTCCTCGCTCTCCCAGCAGCACCCCAAGCTCCGCATGGTCTCCCCCGCGCGCCCTGGCAACACCTACTCCAGGCACAGTGTCTCCTCGCTTCCTGGCGCTGCCGCCTCCTCGGAGCACGAGCCCAGGGCCGCCGAGCGCTTCGGGGGGCTGGGCAGCACGGGGGCTCCCTGCGCCCCCATTCAGAGCGGCTCCACCAGCTCAGGCCCCCCAAAACCCACAGCTGTGAGTGGGGGTAAATCCTACCAGCCGGACCCCTCACAGCCTGCGGAAGGCAAACATTCCAGCGGCTTGGATTTGGTCACCAAAGGTGTGGCTGCGAAGGGAGAGAAGGGGAAGATGCCCACCTCAAAGGACCCGGACTTTTCAGCTCATGGCTTGGCTCCTGGAGGAAACTCCAAAACGTCCACTCAGCCAAGCGGTTCCTTGGGCGCGGAAATGAATGTGAAAATAGGAACCTTCCAGGAGTGCTCAGGCTCCTTCTCTCCCAAAGAAGCGATGTCCTTCCCGCCTCTGCTGCAGAGGGGCCTGAGGAAGGAGCGGGAGCAGCACCTGGAGCCTGCGCAGCCAGAGAGAGCCACGGGGGGTGAGGAGACGGATGGGAAGGGCCCCAAATCTGCCGGAGCCAACAACCGATCCCCTGCGGCCAGCGAGCAGGCAGCCTCTGCCCCCCGGGACAGACGGCACAAGGGCAAAAAGCTCCCGAAAGAGAGTTTTAAAGAGAAGCATCCCCTGAAACCTGCCACAGAATCCAGTCAGGCGGCCGGTGGTGACGAAGGAAGCCTGAAGCCAGAGTTCGGCAATCAGGGCCTGGCAACCGAACCAATTAGCCAGAGGTTGTGTAACAATATTCCTGCTGAAAAGGCAGGTGAAAAGTCCCCACTGTCACAGGGAGCCTCAAAAGGTTCTGCAGCACCCCAGGAAGCGGCCTCCAAGGAGCCGCAGGCACCTCGGAAACGCACCGTTAAGGTCACTCTGACTCCTCTCAAGATGGAAAGTGAGAGCTCATCCAAAAGCGCCCAGCAGGAGAGTGATGCTGAGCCCCCGGCTGCGGGAGGGGAACTGGCCGCTCTGGCGGAGCCCTCGTCAGCTTCGGAGAGCCCGGAGGAAAACCCCGGCCTTCAGGGGAGCCCAAACGAGGCGCCGGCAGCAGAGCCTCCCAATAACGCCTTTGAGAGCTTGCCCGTTCAGGATAACAACCTCCTGCTGCAGGAGGGAGCCAAGGCGCAGGAGGAGGGCTCCTTCAAGCGGAGGTACCCCCGGAGAAGCGCCCGGGCCAGGTCCAACATGTTCTTCGGGCTGACCCCGCTGTACGGCGTGCGGTCCTACGGCGAGGAGGACATCCCCTTCTACAGCAACTCCACCGGGAAGAAGCGGGGGAAGCGCTCTGCGGAGGGACAAGTGGATGGCGCCGACGACCTGAGCACCTCTGACGAGGATGACTTGTACTACTACAACTTCACCAGGACGGTGGTGTCCTCCAGCGCGGAGGAGAGGCTGGCCTCCCACAGCCTGTTCAGGGAGGAGGAGCAGTGCGACCTCCCCAAGATCTCCCAGCTGGATGGAGTGGACGATGGCACAGAGAGCGACACCAGCGTCACGGCCTCAACGAGGAAGGTCAGCCAGGTCACGAAGCGGAGCGGCAAGGAGAATGGGACAGAGAATTTGAAGCTGGACAGGAGCGAAGAAGCCGGAGAGAAGGTACAAGTCCCCAAGAGCTCTGCCGTCCACAAAGGGGACCCAAAGCTGGACAACTGCCACCCCGTGAGCAGGGTGAAGGCACAGGGGCAGGACGCGCTGGAGGCGCAGCTGAGCTCACTGGAGACGGGCCGGCGGGCGCACGCCAGCACCCCCTCGGACAAGAACCTGCTGGACACCTTCAACACGGAGCTGCTGAAATCCGACTCAGACAACAACAACAGTGATGACTGCGGCAACATCCTCCCCTCTGACATCATGGACTTCGTGCTGAAGAACACGCCGTCCATGCAGGCGCTGGGGGAGAGCCCCGAGTCCTCCTCCTCTGAGCTCCTCACCCTGGGAGAGGGCCTGGGCCTGGACAGCAACCGCGGGAAGGACATGGGCTTGTTCGAGGTGTTCTCCCAGCAGCTGCCCACGGCCGAGCCAGTGGACAGCAGCGTCTCCTCCTCCATATCGGCCGAGGAGCAGTTTGAGCTGCCGCTGGAGCTTCCCTCCGACCTCTCTGTCCTCACCACCCGCAGCCCCACGGTGCCCAGCCAGAACCACACGCGGCTGGCTGTCATCCCCGAGTCCTCACTCTCCTCCTCGGGGGAGAGGGCCATGCTGGCCCTGCCCTCTGCCGAGTCCGGGGAGAAGAGGGTGACTGTCACGGAGAAGACGGCCTCGGGGGAAGGCGAGGCAGCTCTGCTGAGCCCGGGGGTGGCCCCCAGCCCTGAAGGCCACATGACGCCCGACCACTTCATCCAGGGTCACATTGATGCGGAGCACATCGCCAGCCCGCCCTGCGGCCCCGTGGAGCCAGGCCACAGCGCCAGCCAGGACCTGACGAGGAACAGTGGGACCCCGGGCATCCCAGTGTCGCCCACCGTGCCCCTCCAGAGCCAGAAGTATGTGCCAAACTCCAGTGAGAGCCCCGGCCCCTCGCAGATCTCCAACGCTGCGGTGCAGACCACCCCGCCCCACCTCAAGCCAGCTGCAGAGAAGCTTCTGGTGGTCAACCAAAACATGCAGCCGCTCTATGTCCTCCAGACACTCCCCAACGGCGTCACCCAGAAGATCCAGCTGACACCCTCTGTCAGCTCTGCGCAGGGCGTGATGGAGACGGGCGCCCCTGTGCTGGGGCCAATGGGCAGTGGGCTCACGCTGGCCACGGGGCTGAACCCCAGCCTACCCTCCTCCCAGTCCTTGTTCCCTCCCACAAGCAAGGGGCTGCTGCCCATGTCCCACCACCAGCACATCCATCCCTTCTCCACCGCTGGCCAGACGGGCTTCCCTCCCAACATCAGCAGCCCCTCGCCGGGCCTTCTCATTGGGGTGCAGCCGCCCCCCGACCCCCAGCTCCTGGTGTCCGAAGCCGGTCAGAGGACGGACCTGGGGTCCACCGCCCCCACCCCAGCTGCTGCCCTGGGCAAGAAACGCCCCATCTCTCGCCTGCAGTCGCGGAAGAACAAGAAGCTGGCTCCCTCGGGAACCCCCTCGGCCATCACTCCTCCCGATATGGTCTCTAACATGACCCTAATTAACTTTGCTCCCTCCCAGATTTCCAACCACCCTCTGGATTTGGGCACCATCGCCAATTCGACGTCCCACCGAACCGTCCCCAACATCATCAAACGGTCCAAGTCGGGGGTGATGTACTTTGAGCAGACATCTCTGCTGCCGCAGGGTGGGACCGGTACCGCGGTGGGCTCGTCCCCCAGCGTCATCGGGCCGGAGGCCAGTCACCTCCCCGCAGGGCCCGTCTCGGGGCTGGCCTCCAGCTCCTCCGTGCTGAACGTGGTCTCCATGCAGGCCACGGCAGCCCCTACCAGCGGCGGCTCCGTTCCCAGCCACGTCCTGGGCCAGAGCTCGGTGACGTTGACCAGCCCTGGGCTGCTGGGGGACCTGGGCTCCATAAGCAACCTGCTGATCAAAGCCAGCCAGCAGAGCCTGGGGCTGCAGGACCAGCACATGGCTCTGCCGCCCAGTTCCGGCATGTTCTCCCAGCTGGGGGCCTCCCAGCCGCCCTCCACGGCCGCGATGACAGCCGCCTCCAGCATCTGCGTCCTGCCCTCGGCGCAGACCATGGGCATGACGGTGGCTCCCTCAGCTGCCGACCCGGAGGGCTCATACCAGCTCCAGCACATGACACAGCTCCTGGCCAGCAAACCCGGGGCAGCTTCCTCCCCGCTGGACCTCGGCACGGCCTCAGCCACCCCCCAGTTGTCCAGCTTCCCCCAGCTGGTGGACGTTCCCGGCAACACCGGGCTGGAGCAGAGCAAGGCCCCCCCCTCGGCCATTCACGCCAGCTCGGCCTCTCCCGGGGGGTCCCCGTCCTCAGGCCAGCAGTCGGCCACCGGCTCCCTGCTGGGGCCCGCCAAAGCCAAGCCTAAAATCAAGCGGATCCAGCCTTCACTGGACAAAGGGAACGGCAAGAAGCACAAAACCTCCCACGCCTGGAGCGGCTCCTCGGAAGCACCCGCTCCCGAGCGAGGGACCCCCGCTGCACCCCAGCCCCCCGCTGCAGGGTAAGAGGAGACTTTGACTTTGCTCAGCCTCAGGGTTTTGTGACAATATAAGAATCTCACACTAGTTTTTCAGCACATTCCCCTTTTGAATGGTAATTCCTAAGGTAAAACCCCAGCTGCCACCAGGAAGCAGATCTCTGAAGGTAGAACTGTCACCTCTGGGAGGGGCAGGATGGGAAACCCAAGGCTCTGAGGATCAGGGCTGTGAGGAGTTTATTCACCTCTGGCAGCTCTGGGAAATCAGTGTTTCAGAGCCATCAGTAGAGCACGTGGTGCTCAGTGGGTGACGTGTTCCATGGGTTGATGTTGTCACTGGTGTAAGTGCTGTAGAAGTTCCTCGTGCTGTGCCAGTGGTGTGCTGGGCACCACAGTGACACTGCTGCGGTGTCCCCTTGGTCACTGCGATGACGGAGGTCAAACCACCGGTTCCTGTGAGCTCAGTCTCTCCAGTCTGGGGTGGGCTCTCCCTGCCCCCTCTAAAGAGGGCCTGGGGTGGAACTCGGGGAGCGGGAGAATCCCCCTCTCTGCTTTGTCAGTCGAGGACTCTGGACTCCTTGGTGGCACACGCGGCGTGGGCAGGGGTTGTGAATTCCCCCAATCCTTCTGTTGCAGGACTTCCGTGGTGAAGGCGGACACGCAGGACGCAGCGAGTGCGGAGCAGCTGTCTCAGAAGCCGTGCGGGCCGGCTGTGGGGTGAGTATGGCATGAGCCTCGGGCTCAAGGGCAGTGACAGAGAGAACGTGAGGGGTGTCACTGGCCAGTTTGGGTGTCCGGGGAGCCTTTGGTCGGGGTGAGGGGCCACACGGAGCTGCCATATGGGGCCACTCTTTAAGTGAAGGGCATAGAGCTGCAGGGAGCTCCCTGCGAGCTGGGAACAGCCTTGTCTGGCTTTGGCTGAGGGTCCCTCAGCACCCGCCGTGTCACTGATGGGGTGGCACAAAGGGCCCGTCATGGGCTGCATTCATTAGAGGCTGCCCACAGCCTGGCAGGACCCCTCCAAATAAACACTACTGAGTAGAATGGTTTTGTGTTTGTCCCCAGCTGAGCTGGTGTTGGAACACCCGCTCAGGAGGAGGGTCTTGCACCCCCATTTCGGGGTGTGCAGGTGAGTGCTGGGGCTGGCGAGGCCATGAGGCCGGCTGGTAACCGCTTCTCCCCATCTTCCCTCCCTCCCAAGGCCAACAGCTGCTCTCCCAGAGCCCCAGCCAGCCCCCAACCCAGCCAGCGAGCAAGACAGCACAGGTACGTCGCTGCTTCCAGAGCCCCCGGCTGGGACTCCTCCGGGAGGGGAAATGGGTACCTTGCAGCTTGGATTTTTGTGTGTCTGGTTCTCTCCGGAGAGCTTGGAGCTGATGGTCCTGGTGTTGCTTCGGGGGGAGGGAGGGTTTGGTCCCTGTTAGTAGATATTGCACAAATATTGTCTCTGGTTTTAACTTGTGGGGATTTCACCCTCTCGCTATATCACTCTCCAGGTTTTTTCTGGGACAGATGTGGGGGCCAAAAGGCCAGTTGGTAATTCCTGGTCACTGGTGGAATGGCCAGTGGGAACACACCTCCTGCCCGGTTCCCATCCGCCTGCCTCTGTCTGTTGCAGGCCCCAAAGCCCTGGAGGAGGAGGAGAGCACCTTCAGCTCCCCGCTCATGTTCTGGCTGCAGCAGGAGCAGAAGAGGAAGGAGTGTCTTGGCGAGAAGAAACCCAAGAAAGGTTTGGTTTTTGAGATCTCCAGCGATGATGGGTTCCAGATCTGCGCAGAAAGCATCGAAGGTGAGACCCGGGCGCTTGGCTCTGGCAGCCTTGGGCTTCCCTTGCTGGAGTCAAGTCGTGGCTCTGGGCATCTGGTACTTGCTTTTTTAATAGGTCTTTAAAAAAGTTGTTGATTTGTGGCCCTAGAGCAATTCTGGTTCCTGGCAATGTCTGAGTTGTATTGAAGAAGTTTGGTTGTGTATTTTTTTTAACATTGTCCCATTTTGTGTGTGAATTGACCAATGGAGTTGAACCATCTTTTGTCAAGGGATGGTCTGTGTGGCTCAGAGAGTGGGGGATCGAGGATCCTCCTCCAGCCCGAGGGCTGAAGGCACTTACCTGCCTTCGTGGCAAAGTGGAATTTGGAGGAGACAATTGGATCCGAGGGTGTTAATTGCACCCTTAATGAAGGGGGTGCAAACATCATGTCCCATCTGTTGGAACACAGCGTACTGCACACACACGTGGAATTCTGCCAATGGAGTGTTCTTTCATGAAAGGCTGATAAGACGCAGGAGAAGAGGAGGCATTAGAGGGCCTCGTGGTGGCAGTCAGGGCACTTTGTGACAGTCCTGGGCGCTCAGACACCCACTCACTCCCTTCTCCCCTCTTTGTGCCTCTGCAGACGCCTGGAAGTCGCTGACGGACAAGGTTCAGGAGGCCCGTTCCAACGCCCGCCTGAAGCAGCTCTCCTTTGCAGGTAACGCCAGGGCCAGAGTCTCCTCCGCGGGGAACCCGGGGCCAGGCTCGCTCCTGCTCCTGGGGGACCTGGGGGAGCAAGCACGTCTCTGTGTGAGGGACCTGAGGGTGTCAGCTCACCTGCTGCTTTCTGGAGGACAGTTTCTCCTGATGAAATGATAGAAAATCCCTATTGGAACAAGGATTCCGCCGCCCTCAGTGGAAGGAAGTGGGTGATGGAGGGCCCCTGTGACGATGGCGGGCACGAGTGGGGTGCAAGGAGCTCCCAGGCCACGCCGTCAGCTGGGTGTCGTTGTGCTGTTCCTCGCTCCAGGGGTGAACGGCCTGAGGATGCTGGGGATCATCCATGACACGGTTGTGTTCCTGATCGAGCAGCTCTACGGGGCCAAGCACTGCCACAACTACAAGTTCCGATTCCACAAGCCCGAGGAGGCCAACGAGCCCCCTCTGAACCCGCACGGCTCGGCCAGGGCCGAAGTCCACCTGAGGCAAGTGTGGGGGTGCTTTTACCCGGGGCTCAGGAAGGGCTGCCCTCACCCCGAGGCGCAGAAGGCTTTGGGAGAGGACGGGCAGGAGAAGGGGTGACGCCGTGAACGTCTTGAGCTGTTGTGGCAACCACGGCTTTGTCTGTGGCCAGTGGAACAAACTGCCTCTGTTCTCTACGTTGCAGGAAATCTGCCTTCGACATGTTCAATTTCTTGGCTTCCAAACACCGGCAGCCACCGGAATACAACCCAAACGACGAGGAAGAGGAGGAAGTGCAGCTGAAGTCAGCCCGGTATGGAGCAGGGGGAACGTTCAAGGGGGAAGCGATGCTGCCATGTTGGAATGAGCTGTTGGGGCTCAATTGTATTTAAAACTTTGGAGCTGCTGGGAACAAGGGAATGTGGGGGAGATTCCTCCTGTAGTGAGAGGGCCAGTGGCTGGGGATGGCCACCGGCCGGTTTTCCTTTGGGCAGAAGAGGGAGGAAATTCTCATCCTTAGACCCAAACCCACCACGTTGATCAGGGCTGTGCTCTCGCTGGGCTGCAGCGTGTCGGTGTCCGAGCTCCTGCCCCTGGGAGGTGTCCCAGGCCTGCACTCCCCGGGGCACGGGTCCCTGAGCAGCATCTCTCTTCCAGGAGGGCGACCAGTATGGACCTGCCCATGCCCATGCGGTTCCGACACCTGAAGAAGACCTCCAAGGAGGCAGTCGGTGTCTACAGGTACGCTTTGGTTCTGGGACAGGAGGAGGGGGGGAATTGGGAAACTTCCACGAGCTCAGGCTGTAAAACCAGGAGGAAGAAGTGGGTCTGGGGTTTTTCCCTCCTCCATCTCCCCTCCCGAATCAGGAAAATCCTCAGCACGATCTGCTTGTGCCTCGGCCTGACCTTGGTGGTAGCTTGTGCTCAGGCGTGGGCAGGAGAAACCTGGTGTTGCTCTTGTTGTGTGACGTTGGAGGAGAGGAATGATACACAGTGACCCTTGTACTGAGGCAGCGTGTCCTCAGCAGCACCAGGAACCTCCTCATCCTCTTCTGTGCTTGTACTGGTGAAATCCTCACTCATCCGGTGCTTTTCCAGGTCTCCCATCCATGGCCGGGGTCTGTTCTGCAAAAGGAACATCGATGCAGGTGAGATGGTGATCGAATATTCAGGCAATGTCATTCGCTCCATCCTCACTGACAAACGAGAGAAATACTACGACAGTAAGGTGAGTCGTGGGCTCCTGGAGAAGCTCTTAAAGGCTTGGGGAGAACTGTAAGGTGGCTGTGAAGGTAGGACAGGCCGAGGCCGGGTGAGAAATGCCTTTGGAAGGTCACGAGTTGGGATTACAGACCCATGGGGATATTCCCATCCCTGCTGGAGCCTGGGGGCTGCTGCTTCTCACCCCCCGAGGGCCAGGAAGGGGCTGGGTCCAGTCTTGGGGTGGAAGGGAGCTGCTGAGGAGGAGGGAAGGGCGGTTGAGGGTGGCGTCGGAGGCTGGAGGCCCAGTCCTGGGCTGAGCCGGGGTGTCTCCATCCCCCCGACCCGCCCTGACCCCCCCGTTCCCCCCGCGCAGGGGATCGGCTGCTACATGTTCCGCATTGACGACTCGGAGGTGGTGGACGCCACCATGCACGGCAACGCCGCCCGCTTCATCAACCACTCCTGCGAGCCCAACTGCTACTCCCGCGTCATCAACATCGACGGCCAGAAGCACATCGTCATCTTCGCCATGCGCAAGATCTACCGCGGCGAGGAGCTCACCTACGACTACAAGTTCCCCATCGAGGACGCCAGCAACAAACTGCCCTGCAACTGCGGCGCCAAGAAGTGCAGGAAGTTCTTAAACTAGACCTTCCCTCGGCTGCGGGGGAGCCCTGGGGGGTCTGGGGGGGGACCAGAGCTCTGAGAGACCCCCCCGGCCGCGGGGACAGAGCCAGGCTGGGCTCGGGGACTGCGTTTGTGTCGGAGCCCACGCGTTCGTGTCCCGCATGCGCACACCCACCCCGGGAGAGATGCGGGAGAAGCCCCTTGACGTGGTGATGGTTTTGCTGTTACTCCCCCCCAGCCCCGGTGTTTGTGTCTCGGCCTCAGCCTGGGGAGCGGTGGCCTGTCCTGTCCCTCTGTCCCTTGGCTCCGTGCTGAGCCTGCGGTTCCTTTCCTCCTCCTCCTCGGTGCGGGGCTGCGTCAGGAGTCGGTGGTGCAGGGTTTGAGCTGCCCCCCGAGGGGGAGCGATGGTACCCCGATACCCCGGGACCGTGTGTGTCTCTGGTCCCTCGTGCTCCGCGTCCACGCACTGTTTGTGAGCAGCCGGTGCGTTCCCTGGGTCTGGCTGGGCTGGGGTCACCCCGGAACTGGGAAGAGCGGGGACAGAGCAGCCCCCGAGGGGCTGGGGGGAAACTGGCCAGTGTGGGGCTCCCAGAGCCAACCCCTCTGCTGGGGAGTCCCGGGTTCTTCTGCAGAGACAGGGCTGGTGCCAGCGGTGGGGGCACTGGGTGTCACTGGGAGCAGAGCTGGGTCCTGTGGGATGGGCTCTGCAGGGTCCCAGGGAGGGTGACAGTGGTGGTAGCCCAGGGACCCCTTTGAGGTGGCCCGAAGCCCCCGGTGCCCGGTTAAGGCAGCGTCACCCCCTCCCCCCGGGCCTGCCCCCCAGCGAGAGCCAAGGACGGTGAGAAGCCCCGAGGGTGATGGGTGACGACATTGGATTTTACTCTGTTCTGTTTACAGTTTAGTATTTAAGGTTTTATAAATGTAAATATATTTTGTATATTTTTCTATGAGAAGCACTTCATAGGGGAGAGCACTTATGACGAGGCTTTTTAAACAGTGGTATTATCCTAATTTAAGAGAATCTCTTTTTAATGATTTTTTTATTTTCATAGGACGGTTCTAGGAACTGCCCGGCCGGTCGCGGCCGGGTCCTTTCTCCAGAGAGGGGGGTACACTTTATTTTTGATTTTTTACTCTTGTTCTGCCTTTTTGACTTCAGTAACTGTTTCCGGGAGGTTTGGCTGGACCTGAATCGTGATTTCCCCATCAGGTGGGGGGGCAGGAGGGGAATGGCCCAGCCCAGGAGGGGGTGGCTCTGAGTGTCCCCGTCCCCATCCCCGCACCGGCACCTGCAGAGGGAAAGGGAGATGAAGTGAGACCCCAGTCCCTGCGGGGGGGCTGCTCCGGGCGCCCCGTGTCCCGCAGAGGGGGTTGCTGTGGGGAAGGGAAGGCAGGAACCGGCCTGGCGCTTCCAGGAGTCCCGGCAGTGGGTCGGGGGCTGCTCTGGGAGGGTGTCGCCGTTGGTGGGGAAGGGGGGGGATGACCCCTGGGAGCTCTGCCCCCAACCCCAGAGCGAGACGGGGCGCGGGCACTGCCTGTTCCCCTTCGTTATTGCACTGTGTGGTGGTTCTTTGGCGATAAGCGCCGGGGAGGGTCCTGTTGCCGCTGCATTCGTTACTGAGGAGATTTGATGCACTGACAGTTGGGAACGCACATACCTGGGGGGGCCGGGGGGCCTGGGCCTGGGGGTCTCGGCCCCGTGTCCCGGCACGGCCCGTTTCCTCCCCATTTCTGACGGCAGCGCCGGGGTCATCCCCTGCCCCGGCCAAACGCACCCCGGGGGTTCTTCGGGGCAGAGGGTCGGGGGCTGGGGAGCCCCCCGAGCGCTGTCCCTGCGGTCCCCTTGCTGCTGTGGCCAGTGGGACGGTCTGTACCGGGCCCCAGGGGGGCCGTGGGGCAGGGACCGGCCGTGGTGGTGTGGGGCAGGCACTGCCCCGCTGCCCGGCCGGCGGGAGCACAGCGTCCCCCGATTGAATGTATATTTTAAGGACTGACAGATCAGGGGATCTGGAAATACTGAAAAAACCCAAAAGGAACCTTGGGGCGTTTATTTTTCTCTGTACAAAGCGCCGTGTTCTGCGTTAAGGAAAAGCGGGTCGTTGCCAAGGGCTGGGGGTCTCCTCTCTCCCTTCCCCCCCCCCCCCCCCCACCCCCCCGCTCCCTCCCTCGTCGCGGTTCCGAGTGTCGGGAACCACCTGCATCCAAGGAAAACCGTGCTCTGTGCTTTCCTGGTATCTTCTTATCGAGGTGCAGTAGCTTTGTCTCAGCCCAGAACTATTACTTGTGGTGTTTCTTTTATTGAGCTTAACGGTCTCTTTAGTAATTACAGGTAGTGGGTAATTGTTTCAAAAAAAGCAAAAAAAAAAAAGCAAAAAAAAAAAAGCTCTGCAAAGGCAAGGTTATGTTTTAGAAATACATTTCTTGACAACGTATCATGTATAACAAATCTCTGCTTTTTTTTCTTGTGTTCTTCCAAGCTTCTGGTTGTTTGGTTGGTTTTTTTTTAAAAAAAAAAAAAAACAAAAAAAAAAAAAAAAAAAAAAAAGGA
>NW_015090916.1:207500-215534 GCF_001431845.1 Calidris pugnax | reverse complement strand
CGGGCCCCGCCCCCCCGGCCGCCCCTGCCCCCCCGCCGGGCTCTGGGCCAACTATAAATACCGTATATATAGGAACTGCTGTAGTGACGCTCCCCGTCCCCGCGCCCCGTCTCGCCCCGTGGCTTCTGCTTCCCCCCAACACCGTCGTACGATCGTGTGGCCGTTGCTAACGGGGCCGGGGGGCCCTGCCTGGCCCTTCCCCCCCCCCCCCACCCCCCCGCTCCCTCCCTCGTCGCGGTTCCGAGTGTCGGGAACCACCTGCATCCAAGGAAAACCGTGCTCTGTGCTTTCCTGGTATCTTCTTATCGAGGTGCAGTAGCTTTGTCTCAGCCCAGAACTATTACTTGTGGTGTTTCTTTTATTGAGCTTAACGGTCTCTTTAGTAATTACAGGTAGTGGGTAATTGTTTCAAAAAAAGCAAAAAAAAAAAAAGCAAAAAAAAAAAAGCTCTGCAAAGGCAAGGTTATGTTCTAGAAATACATTTCTTGACAACGTATCATGTATAACAAATCTCTGCTTTTTTTTCTTGTGTTCTTCCAAGCTTCTGGTTGTTTGGTTGGTTTTTTTTTAAAAAAAAAAAAAAACAAAAAAAAAAAAAAAAACAAAAAAAAAAACAAAAAAAAAGAGGAAACGTGTGTAAAGTCCATCAGTGTTAACTCCCTGCCACAGGGAAGAAGGAAATACTTTAATAGTTTAAAAAAATGCTGAAAGCTCTGCAAAAGACTGAATGTAAAAATAAAAAAGTGTACATAGTTGTAAAAACAAAAAACAAAAAAACAAAGGAGTTTTTAAACATGTTTATTTTCTATGCACTTTTTTTTATTTAAGTGATAGTTTAATTAATAAACATGTCAAGTTTATTGCTGCAGAGGGTGGCTCTGGATTCTTCTTGAGGGGCCGAGAAGCTGCTTCCCGGGGTCTCCACTTCTCCCTCAGGGGACTTGAGGGGGACAGAAGCCGCCGGCCAGCGCCACAGGGGGTTTGGTGGGTTCTGGTGGGTTCTGGTGGACAGGACGGGACGGTGCCCAGGGTCACCTTGTGAAGCCGCGGGGCGTCCCGCTGGGCGGGCGCCCGGGGCCGGGTGGGCAGCGGGGCCAGGGATAGGCCGTGCCGGGGGCGGCGGGGCCCACGTGGTGACCCTTGACCGGCCACGGGCTCCAGGCACACGGGGCACCATGGCCACGGCCAACGACAGGGCTGTCCTGCAGACCATCTTCAACCCCAGCACCCCCTTCGGGGACATCCCGGGGCTGGACGAGGAGGAGGAGGAGGATGCCCAGGAGGAAGGTGGGGTGACGCGGCAGCCCCTGGGGTGTCCGATCCCTCCCGGTGCTCCCCGGCCAAGCTCTCCCTGTTGTGCCGCGCAGGGGACGGCTTTGCACCAGAGCTGCTGGAGCAGGCACGGGACCTGGAGCTGCAGGGGGTCTCAGCTGCCGAGTCGGGGGATGTGAGCGCAGCGCTGGAGCGCTTCGGGGAGGCCATTCGCCTGCTGCCCCAGCGCGCCTCCGCCTACAACAACCGCGCCCAGGCCCTGCGCCTGCGGGGGGACGTGGCAGGTGAGTGGCGATGCTGGGGCCGGGAGGGGGTTGGCCCCTGGTACCCCAACCTACCCCAACTCCCCTTTTCCCCCCCAGGCGCCCTGCGGGACCTGGACACTGCCATCGCACTGAGCCGGGGCCGTGGCCGTGCCGCCTGCCAGAGCTTCGTGCAGCGGGGCCTGATCCACCGGCTGCAGGCGCGGGAGGAGGAGGCGCGGCAGGACTTCGAGCGGGCAGCGCGGTTGGGCAGCAGCTTCGCCCGGCGGCAGCTGGTGCTGCTCAACCCCTACTCAGCCCTTTGCAACCAGATGCTCTGCCAGATGCTGGGGCAGCTGCGCAACCCCGGCAGCGAGTGAGGGGCAGGGGACAGGCAGGGCCCGGGTGGGAGCAGGATCTTGTCCCTCCTCCTGGGGGATGATGGGAGACAGGAAGCACCGAAGGGCTTTGTCTGGGCTCCGCTCCCCCACAATAAACCTTCCCGTGTCCCCAGCACTTGGGCTCTGTGTGCGGTGTGAGGTGATGCCTGCACGGGGCTGGGCAGGGCGCTGAGCCCCCCCGACTGAAGAGGGGAGGTGATGGGGGGCACAGGGAGGGTCATTCCTCCCCAGCTGGGTGGTCTCTGGCTGCTCTCCCATGCACTCATCCGGGCCTGACCCCGCTGTCACCACGGGGGCTGCGGGGCCCGGCGGGAGGGATGGTGGCGGCGGTGCCGGGACCGCCCCTGCGCTGCATGCAGGGCCGCAGTGTGGGCTGGGCTGGCGGCAGCAACGGCCACGCTCCAGGTAAGGCGCAGCCTGGCTGCATCCTCTAGCGCCGCTGCATGCAGGGCCTCTGCATCCCTGCTCCAGCTGCCTCTCTCCCTGCGCTGAGCGGGGCCGGTTGGCCATGGGGCACCTTGGGGGCCAGCCAGGGGCTGCCCTCGTCCGGCTGCTGCTGCAGCTCTGCCGCCCGCTGCCCTGCCTGGTGAACCGCTCCGGCAGCAGCTCTGACGCGCAGTGAGATCTCTGGCAGGGCTGGGGGAGCCGGGCCCCACCGCCAATGGGCAGCCACCGGCCGCGTGGGCGCTGCAGGAGGAGAAGAGCCGAGCCATCACCAGCCAGGCCCCCCAGCCGGCCCCCAGCACTGCGCTGACGCAGTACCTCGACCGCCACAAGCTGGAGGGGAACAGCTCAGCTGCCGGCATCCTCAGCCTCGCTGCCCGGCGCAGTCACTGCCCGCTCGGCTCCCCCGACCCTCCGGGGACACCTGCACCGCCTGCCGCCTCCTCCACGCGCAGCGTAAGGCCTGTGGTGCTGGGGAGGGCGTGTGGGGCTGTGGTCTGTGTCCATCGGGGCTATGGCGGGGCAGAGTCTCACCCGTCCTGGGTGACCGCGGCTGAGGAGCGCTTGGGGCCCTGGGGGAGGCGAATCCTGCCCCTGTGGGCACTGCCTCTGCCCCCCTGCCCTCTCACTGCCTGTTCACCACAGAGAAGCCGGGGCCCCCACGGGCAGATGCCTGTTACCAGCAGGTGGAGGCCGCGGGGCTCCTCCTGCTGCTCCCTGTGCTGCTACGAGTCAACCCACCAGCCAGCATTGCCTGAGTGGCCCAGGACGGGCAAGTGATGGCCAACGCCTCTGAGATCCTGCTCCTGGGCGCCGCACGCTACCCGGGGCTGGCCAACTTCTCCATCAGTGCCGCCAACAGCGTGGGCGTCACCACGGCCTCCCTCCTGCCCCCAGGTAGGTGCTGGGGGGTGGGTGCAGAGCAGCGGCCCCGCAGAGGGTGCTGAGGGGGCCACGCTACCCGTGCAGGTCTGCTGGACGCCCGCGTGGAGCTGCCCCTGCTCGGCGTGGCTGTGGGAGCGGCACTGGCCCTGGGCGCCCTGCTGGGGCTGGGCTCCTGCCTGGTCTGCCTGCTGTGCCGCCGTGGCAAACCAGCACCAGGAGGCAGCCCCCTCATCCCGTGCCCCCGCTGCAGCGGCCCCCAGCTCCCCCAGCGTCTGCCCCACCAGAGCCGGTCCCTGCCCCCCGATCTGCGCCTCGACGACCTGGTGCGGGAGGATGGAGGTGAGACCCCTGAGGGGCTGGTGTGGGGGACACGTGGGGCCACGGGTCCTGCCTGGGTGAGGGTTGATGTCCTACTCTCACCCCTTTCCATCCCCACAGCTGCCCCCAAGGACCCAGGAGCTGGAGCCCAGGGAGAGGAGAACCCCCTGCCGGGGCCACAGAACACCCTGGTTGTCAGCAGGCTCGGTGAGAGGACAGGGGAGGCGAGCGGCCCCAAAAACCCTGCTGTGGGGACACCCGCCTCCACAGCCACCCCAAAAGGCGCTGGCAACGAGCTGTCTCTGTCCCACAGGTTTTATCCAGCTCCCGATGTCCGGGCGCATCTACAAAGTGCCGAGTGTGAGCAGCGACGAGATCTGGCTGTGAGCGGTGCCAGGTACGTGCCGGGAGCGCAGCCGGGGCTGTGCCGGGTGGTGGGCGCCGATGGGCTGTACGGGAAGGGGCATGCTGCAGGTCGCAGTCGCCGTGTCGTTAGCCAAGGCTTGGTTTTATGTAGCCCAAGCACTTTTCATGGCCAGCATCATCCTCGCTGCCCTGACAGAGCTGTGGCAGACGGGTTGGGAGGCAGCACGGTGCGGGCTGGAGAGTTGGCCCAACAGCAATAAACTAAACTTAAGGGTTGCCCGTGTGGTGCCACGCTGGTCGTCTGCCCTCGGTAGCTGCAAAGGGGCTCGATAACTGAGGGTGGAGGGGACTGGAGATCCCTGGATCAGAACACACCAGGCAGATCCGAGCGTGGTGTCTGAGCACGGAATTTATTCCCAGCTGCTGCAGCTGGAGGAGGCCCTGCCCCATCTGTGGCGCAGGGAGCCTGGCACTGGGTGAACTGCTGGGGACAGGGCAAAGACGGAGTGACGGGGCAGCTTCTGCCACAACTGTGCTGGGTGGAGCCCTGCTCTGTGAGCACAGAAAGGCAGCACCTCTACGAGCTGGGGGGCTCTGGGCCAGTGAGCTCCAGGGGCTGCTGGGGCCAAACCTGGGGGTCTGGGGTGGGCATCAATGCAGGAGACGGGGGTTTAACGTGAAGTATCAAGTGAAGCTCAACACTTCTGCCTCCGCCACTTGCGAGGGTGGGTTGGAGGGCGGGCTCCGGCCTTTCTTCCCCTCAGCCAGGGGCTTGAAGTGCTGCGGGGGAAGAATGCGTTAGGGCAGTGATTCCACTCTCGTTAATTAGAGTGCCCGTGTGCACCTGGAAATGCCACTCGTGCTCTGCGTGAGCTGCTGCTCAGCCCCCACCACGGTGGGAAAAGCCGTCTGGGCTGTGAAATGAGGCAGCCTCCCAGCCTTGGGGCACATCAGAGGTAACGGGGGATATAAGGGAAATGAGAGCTTAGAAAATGCTCTTTGGGCCCCTTTCTTGCGGCCTCGTAGCCCATTACCAACACCCTCAAGAGGAGAAGGTTTGCGGTGCTTCCAGCTGGAGCAGCGCCTGCCGGGGGCCACGTACCTGCGAGTTTTTGAACTCGGAGTAGAGGGAGAAGAGGAGGTGCAGGGGCTGGATCCGGCTCTTGTAGACGGGGATGTCCAGAATGGCTACGAGAGAGAGTGGAAACCCCTGAGCGTCTCCGGCTGAGCCTCCCCACACCCCCTGTTGCTCAGGGGGACCAGCATCCGCTCCCCACTGAGGGGAGCAGAGGGTGGTGTGGGCCCCCCGGGGCTGAGCCCGCACCCAGAGGTCTCACGTCGAGGGGGACAGGGACAGGCTGTGTCTCAGCTTACCACAGACCATGTCGATGTATTCAGGCAGGTCACAGCTCATCTCTGCCGTGGGGAGCCCCACCTGGAACAGACGGGGCCCTCAGCTCCCACACGGCACCAGCCCGAGAGCCGCGGCCGAGCCCAGCCACGATCCCAGCATTGGGCTGCTCCCGGCCTCCTGGCAAGGGAGAGGTGGCAACGGGGGCCACACTTGAGCAGGCCGGGCTGCAGGCACAGAGCTCGCTGAGGAGCAGGAGCCCAGCTTCCACAGAAGATGGTTCCTAACGTCACAAACTAACTACTTATTGCACGGACAACGTACCTTCCCCAAGAGCTCCTCGAACTCCGGTGACCATTCCTGCATCAGGGTCTCAATGTCAGGCATCGGCCTGCGAGGGGGAAGAGGCAAAGGGGAATTTTGGGATTACGGGCAGCTGGACCGGCTCCCTCAGGACACCGACCCGTGCCAAGGCCAGAGGAGGGTGTGGAGCAAGGCTGGCCTCATGGTTCACCTGGTGTAGTGGACGGTGGCCGGGGGCTTGCAGCGGTGCAGTTCACTGATGCTTTCAATCCAGCTCTCGATGGCCTTGGGGTTCTTCTCGGCGTTCTCCAAACTCTTCACTTTTATCTGCTGCTGTGAACAGAAATACAAACCTGGGAGCGCTTTGTGGGGTTTCGGGGCTTTTTGGTCAGCCCTGTCCCCGCTGCTGATGGAGCTTTTCTCTCTCCTAGTGCCCTGCACCGACCGATTCCTGGGACAGAGGAGCAGCTGCCACACAAAACGCCCCCTAAACCAGGCATTGGTAACCTCAAGGAAGCAGAGCTTCACCCGAAGGAAGCGGATCCACAGACTCGCCTGAAGCAAGGCTGAGATCCACTGCAGCTTAAAGGAAAAGGTTAGTTGTTTCTGCCTTTAAAGCCAAGTTATGAGTTGTGCTGTGACACTGTGGTCCCACAGACAAAAGTAAGAGTAAAATGGCATGTTTTTGTAGAGGAAGCACCTCCTCCCTCCCCATCACTCACCGTGACGTTGTGCTGCTTGGAGTTCTCCGTCAGCCAGAGGGAGAGCACGGTGGGATCCGATTGCTTGGTCGAGGGCTCGTCCAGGACCAGCAGCCCCAGGTTATCGGGCTTCCCATCGGGCCGGGGCACCTGCGGATCAACACAGACCCTCCTTCCTGCAGGAGCCCACCGCGGGGGCAGTGGGGGCTACTTTGTACAGAGCGGTTTAGAAGTTGGCCCCTAAAAGGCAGGGTCTCTCTGGAACATGAGCTGTCAGTGCAGCACGGCCCGAGGAGCACAAGCTGTTGGACAAGGGGAACTGCAGCCCTCACCCCAAATACTGTATGAGCTGTTTGGGAGGTGACCGAACCCGGGGCGTTTCTCTAGAACATTCTCTCCGACAGAGCAGGGTGAGGGTTCCCCTCGTGCACCAACACCCCGGGTCCTGCGGGAGCAGGTCCAGAGGGGCCTGAAACAACCCTACCTTTAGGAACGCGTCAATGTCCCCAACAGCAGGAATAAAGTCGGGAATAAAAGGCTGCAGTTTGTACTCGATGTCTATCGTTTTGGGAGTGTACCTGGGAAAACCACAGCGTGGGCGGTTGTGACCTGTCGTGCCAAACCTGCCACAACAATTGGCACAAAGGGGAGCAAGAGTGGGCCAAAGCCCCCTAACCTCACCTTTTGATGTATTCAAAGAGCTCTTTGATTTCAGAAGACACGGGCAGGTAGTCAAAATCTGTCAGATTGAAGTCACTAAAGAAAGGAAGAGAAACAGAAAGGTGGGTACAGGCAGGAACTGGGACCCAACTGCACAAGGCAACTGGGAGGGAAGCTGAGGAGACAGGCAGTCACTCCTCTGATACTGAGACCTCTTGCACGTGAAAAACACTCTTGGGCCAGGCTTTGCCTTGGGCCTCCAAGCTGAAAAAATCACTTGAGTGATGGACAGTTGATTATAGGGGACATCAAAGGGTGGATAAGTGATGTGCACAAAGGACCACAACCAGGGGGGTCAGTGATGGTTTTGGAGTTGAAGCCAGAGGAAAAGGGAGGAGGATTTTGAGGAGGTGAATGATGTGTTTGAGATGTTCCTTCTCTTGAGCACTGACTGACAGCAACCTAGGGGCTGGGCCAACACCTTTGCCTTGCTCTGGGGGGTCGCTCCAGCTGCATCTCTCCTGGGGACAGCAAAGGGGGACGGGGAGCATCCGAGGAGCCCCGGGGTGGCTGCCGTTCCTCACACGAAGGAACCTCTTTCTCCTGGGCTACCGGGGTACGAGGAGGAAGGAGCTGCCTGTCCCGATGCCAACAGCGAGCACACCAGCGGAGCCAAACGGGCCCGCACGGCCCTTGCCCAGCACCGGCCCCTGGCTCCTCAGGCCGGTGTCGCCGCTTACCCCTCCAGCGCAGCCCCGCGCTCCTCCGAGTCGTCCTCCGAGTCTGTTTCGGAGGAGTCGTCCTCCTCTGAGTCGTCCGAGTCCTCGTCGTCGTCCTCGCTGAGGGCGGCGGGGGGGGCCGGGCCGGCCGCCTCCTGTAGGCGAGAGGGACCGGGCCTTACCGGGCCGCCCCACGGGGCCGGACCCCCGCCCGCCGCCGGCCCCCGCCCACCTTGCCGTCGCCTCCCTCCTCGTCGCTGCCGCGATCGGGCATCCCAGGCCGCCGGGAGCCCCGGGGGCGGCCCGCTCCCCCCCCCCCCGGCGCGCGGGCTCCGGCCGGCCTCCCCGCCGCGCCGCCCGCCCCCCCCGCCT
>NW_015090916.1:198928-206568 GCF_001431845.1 Calidris pugnax | reverse complement strand
AGCCGCCGGGCCCCTTCAGCGGCGGGGCCGGCGGCCGCCGTCGGGGGCACACGGCGCTCCGCGGCTTTCAGAGGCCGTTCGGGGTGTTGGGGCTGTCCCTGCGTCGGTGCAGAGGGTAACGCCGGGAGCTGTTTCTCCGAGCCCGTCCTGCGCCGTGTTGCCCATCCACAGCCCCGTTTGGCGGCGGTCTCGGTCGGCAGAGGCCGTCCCGGTGCTCCGTTAAAGGGTAGGGCTGGGTGCTCACCGAGCAGCAGGAACCCTTCGTGCCCTCTGGTTCTCCTCCGTCGTGGTCTGGGTGCTTTTGGGGAGTGTTTACGAGGAGGAGACTTATTTCTGCCCCGTAAGTATTGTGCAGGGTACGGCTGTGAAGCTGCGGGGGCCCAGGGCGGTCCAGAGAGAGCCCGGCGCCCTGACTGAGGTGCTCACACAGCGCTGTCAGCCCGGGGCTTGATATCTGTCCCTATCTGGGAGTTCCCCAGCTGTTAGACAGCTGGAAATAACAACGGTTGTGGGTTTGAAAGATCTTAAGCGCAGAAACGGCCTCGCCCCGACAAAGTTAATTAAGAAGCAGATTTAAGAAGAAGGAGAGAGAAATGGGAGGAGGAAGTCAGGGTCGTCTGAGAGAATGAGAAGATCTAAGCTGGCAGTTGCCTTCCTGCCCTTTTATTGTTGGTGCGATAATGTCTCTGAAGTGCCCAGGAGAGTTGTCCCTGGGCGGTGATTAATGCAGCTGCCAATATTTTATTAACCTGGTTGTGCTGTAATTGCAGTGTTAGGAAGGAATGTCAAATTTCACAGTCTCTCTGTATTTTGCTGTAAGCTGGGACCAGAAAACTCAGTAACTAGAGCCTCTCCTGAAGCATTTGGGTAGGAGGGGGTTGTTATCCTTTGGGGGGGGAGGGAACGGGCTGGTTCTTGGTGTCTGCTCACCTGGAGCAGACTCAAGCTTACTTGAGCTTACTCAAGATAATGCCAGGATGGAAAACCAGAGAGCAGCAGAGGTGGATCTCCTCTTAAAGGAGTCCATTGCTAGCCACAGAAAAAAGACTGAAAATCATGTTTAAGGAGAGTGGGGTGGTTGTGCAATAAAGGTGAAGGTGAAATGTGGTTGGGGGTGATCCTGTCCTGGTGTGGGTGGTGCCGGGGGGCCCAGCTGAGCAGATCTGGCCCTCGCAGGTGCTGTTGGCAGCCGCCGTCTGCACGAAGGCAGGGAAGGCCATCGTCTCCCGGCAGTTTGTGGAGATGACCCGCACCCGCATCGAGGGGCTGCTGGCGGCCTTCCCCAAGCTGATGAACACGGGGAAGCAGCACACCTTCGTGGAGACGGAGAGCGTGCGGTACGTCTACCAGCCCATGGAGAAGCTCTACATGGTGCTCATCACCACCAAGAACAGCAACATCCTGGAAGACCTGGAAACACTCCGACTCTTCTCTAGAGTGGTAAGGACCCGTCCCCAGTGCAGAGTCCGTGTGTGTCACCTGAAATGGTGCCATTTGCAGGAGGTTGTTGGGGAAGCACCGTCTGCCCCCACCTGGCAGCGTCATCCTCCAGAGCCTCTTCCTGCCCTGGAAGTGAGCTTTGAGGTTTCGGTGGTATTTTTGAATACACATTAAAAAAATCCTCAGTTGCAGTTCCACTGGTGAGACCAAAGGGATGATGTTGTGAATTTAGCATTAAATATTCCCTGTATTCTGGAGATGACACCCATATTCCTTCTAAAAATACCATGGCGTTACAGCCTGTGAGTGTCAGAGGCACAGCACCACTTCACCTGCGTTTCTGAGCAGCGAGTTCCTGCAGCTGCATTTGTGCAAGCAAAGAGTCTTCAGGAAATTGGCTGGTCGCGGTGTGTTGAGGTTCCTCCAAGTCAGCACTACAACAGAGCCAAGAGTTGTATCAGTATTTTAGTGTAGAAAAACTAATAATGACAAAGCTTCACCTTCTTAGGAGTGCTCCTCTGAAATCTTTTCCCCTCCCTCCCTAGATCCCCGAGTACTGCCGAGCGCTGGAGGAGAATGAGATCTCCGAGCACTGCTTCGACCTGATTTTTGCCTTTGATGAAATCGTTGCCCTGGGCTACCGCGAGAATGTCAACCTGGCACAGATCCGGACCTTCACCGAGATGGACTCGCACGAGGAGAAGGTGTTCCGAGCTGTGCGAGAGGTGAGCGGGAGAGACTGCCATGGTGGGAAACGCCGCTGTATTTTATACAAAGGTGTCACTCCACCAGTTATGTAGCTTTTCTGTAAACCGAGTGCCCGTTCTCTTGTTCCCTTGGCCTTCGCAAAGGCTTTGTGAGCGAGCGCGTTGGTTCCTGTGCAGAGTAAGACTGAGATCACAAAGCTCTATCGCTCTTCTCTTGTGCTCAGACTCAGGAGCGTGAAGCGAAGGCTGAGATGCGTCGCAAAGCCAAGGAACTGCAGCAGGCCCGGCGGGACGCTGAGAGACAGGGCAAAAAGGCGCCCGGTTTCGGTGGCTTCGGTAGCTCAGCCGTGTCTGGGGGCACGACGGCGGCCATGATCACGGAGACCATCATCGAAACGGAGAAGCCCAAAGTGGCGCCGGCACCGGCCAGGTCAGTGTGTGGTGGGAACCGCTGCTCCCTGGAGCCAGCTGGGGCTGGAGCCCCCTGGCCAAATCAAGGCGCTCTGAGGGGTTCTTTGTGTCGCCCCCCATTTGGTTACTGGATGGGTAGGGGTTGTCTTGCCCTCGGGAAACCTCTCATCGGTGTGTGCTGACCTCCGAGCCTGTAACGGGGCTGCGCAAAGAATGGTTTATGCTGTATGTTCTTCAGACACCCGGCTTTTATTATTGAGGAGTGTTTGCACAGGAACATCTGTGGTCTCTTTGGAGGCTTCGTGGGGCAATGGGCTTCTCAGTCAGTGTGGAAAAAGAGGTCCTAGCTACTGGTAGTACTGGGAACAGAAACCAGATTACATATATAGACACCCCACATGTAAGATCATGAGTTTCAAGCACATTCTCCCCCAAAAAGGCTGCAGAGGTGGAGGCTGTGTCGTTGGGATAGTCGGGCTACAGCACTCAGAGAACTGAATCTGCTGCCCTGGGCTGACTCGGAGACTCTTACACCTTTTGTTTAGGCCTTCAGGTCCCAGTAAAGCCTTGAAACTTGGCGCCAAGGGGAAGGAGGTGGACAACTTCGTGGACAAGCTGAAATCGGAAGGAGAAAACATCATGACGCCTGTAGGCAAGCGCTCCACGGAAGCAGCCAAAGTCCTTGCTCCTCCCGTTAACACAGAGAGGTGGGTATCCCCCTCACTGAGGAAGCGCTCTCCTCACCCCTCTCTGCCGTGCATGTATTTTCTCCTGAGCCAGGTTCCATTTCAGTGCTCAGAATGGGCTTTTTTCTGCCATTGGGGTACTGTGTGGTCACTCGAGCTGTGACTTTTGAAAGATGGTGGGCACAATCTTGGAAAGCTCAATGGCCAAAAAGCAGATAGTTTGAGTAGGAATCAGCTAAACAATTGGACGTACCTCCCATGTTAGCTGAGGCTGGGAATTTTTCTGTGCCTTTTTCCCTTAAAATAGCTGCCATTTTTCCCGAGTTCCTGCCTTTCTGTGGCCTAGGGTGGGAGTGTCCATGGTTTGTTTTAAATGCAGTGATTGAGAACCTTGTCATGCCAGGAGCTGTAGGGCAGAGGGTTCTGAGTGTACAGCGTGTGGAGACGCTGTGTTGTCGCTGTTTGTCTGGGCTTCCATCCTTCCTCATCTCTGTCCGAAGGGCCACGTGTTCCCCAGTTATCCCGTTGGAGCAGCTTTAATGCCCGTCTGCCTGCCATGTGGGGCCCCCACACTCGTGGGAGCTCATTGCACGTGGCCTGTCCTTGCTGAGCACTCCTCTCCCCTCTTGCCTCTTCGATGCCAAGTGCAGGACTGAGACACTTGCCTTTTCCTGTCTCTGCAGCGTCCACATGAAAATAGAGGAGAAGATTTCCCTGACCTGTGGCCGTGATGGTGGGTTGCAGAACATGGAGCTACACGGCATGATCATGCTGCACATTTCGGACGAAAAGTTTTCACGAATTCGCCTGCACGTGGAGAACGAAGACAAGAGGGGGGTGCAGCTCCAGGTAAAGCCCAGGAGGTCTCCTGCAGTGGGAACATACTGGCCCTGCTCACCCGGGCCAGCGCTGGGAAATGGTTCTTGTCCCAGCCACTGGGCTGAGGCGGAGCACAAAGGCATGCTCCAAAGACTGAAGTTCACTGGAGAACTCCCATCTCGTGCTCTCCTCTCCCTGCCCCAGGAGCTTTCTGTGTCGTGCTGCGCAGTGCCGTTCCCCTCGCTGCTATGGGGGGGCTCCACAGGGCCCTGAGGGGGTTGTTCATGTGGTGCCAGCTTCAGTTGTTGAGTTGGGAGCGTTAGAACAAAGTTCCTGTGCCAAAGAGGAATTAATTCATCATCTAGGAAGCCCTTTCTTCTTGGGGTTGCTTGTGTCCCGTCCCCAAGACAGTTCCTGGAGCCGAAGCCCCTGTTTGCAGTTGGCAATGGCAGCTCAGGAGGGCTCAGATATGAGTCCTCCCTTTTTTCCCCTCCAGTTGTGTGACCCTTCTGAGCCCTGCAGATTGTGCTGCTCTGACACACTCTTCTCCCTCCTCCTCCTCGCCACAAGCGTTTCTGCACCTCGCTGGCTGTGGCTGCTCGGGCAGGAGCAGGTTCATTATCAGTGTCTCGTCAGCGAGTTCCTAACGAGGTTCCCACATGAGCTGCTTGGGGTGGAGACGAGAGCAAACCCAGCACTGACTCCTGGCTTTCTAGTGTCACCTGAGCATTACCTTGCACAAATCCCTGCCACTAAAGAGCTGCTCTCACTGTGGGGAGAGAGTGTGTTTAAATTGAGCCTGGCTGCTCTCATATTGAGGTTGCGGAGGAAGTAGTATTTTGTGGTTTCAGGTGTTCCTCACAGCAGCATTATGTTGCTTTTTCTTTGAGAAATGTCCATTGTGGGTTTTCAGGGTGGTCTTTGGTGTTATAAGAGTTGTTGATCTCCAAGTTATCAGTCTGTCTCTGCGAGAGTCTCTGGCACAGGGGCAAGTGAAAATGGTTGTGGTGTGGATTTTTCTCAGTGGATCAGTGTTTTCTGGAAGGAATCCTGGGTTGAGAAACAGATGTACTCTAGTTGGGCTTCTGAGCAGGGAGCAAACCTGCCGTGCCTTTTCTGCAGGAAAATACCCTGGGTTGCATAGGGCCATGGTGTCAGAACCTGTGTCACCTGCCCGTGGCTCAGTCCACGGGCTGGGGGTGACTGGGGCCTCTGCTCCCCTTTCAGACTCACCCCAACGTGGACAAGAAGCTCTTCACCGCCGAGTCACAGATTGGTTTGAAGAACCCAGAGAAGTCATTCCCCATCAACAGTGACGTGGGCGTGCTGAAGTGGCGGCTGCAGACCACGGAGGAGTCCTTCATCCCCCTGACCAGTGGGTGCCAGCAAGCGCCGGGGGGCTCGGGTGGGAGAGGCTGGGGTGTGTGTGGCCACGGGTGGCCAGCTGGTAGCCCACCTTGGGGCTGGCCCTCAAGCGAGGTGTTGGAGGTGCCGTTGGACACTGCCTGTTGTTCCCCGGGGCATGTGTTTTCTTTAACACTCTTAAAGAAATCAAAAAAGCTTTTTTTTTTTCTTAAAGTAGGAGTTTCTTGGGGGGTACCTTTGCTTTTCTAAGCGCATCTTTTTTGGGGGGCTGGTTGCAGGCAGATCCCCTGCCTGGCTCAGCACACCCTTTCTGTGCCCCCAGTAAACTGCTGGCCCTCAGAGAGCGGGAGCAACTGTGACGTGAACATCGAGTACGAGTTGCAAGAAGAGAGCCTGGAGCTGAACGATGTCGTCATCACCATCCCCCTGCCGTGAGTAGCGCTGCGTGTCCAGGCAGCACCCACACGGGCCGTCCAGGGTCCCCCTGCCTCGTCCCCACCCCGAGGGGCCCCACAGGCGTTTCTTTGCCGTGGTGCTATGGTGGTGTCTCGCTGCAGGTCTGGCGTGGGCGCCCCCGTGATCGGGGAGATCGATGGGGAGTACCGCCACGACAGCCGCAGGAACCTCCTGGAGTGGTGCCTGCCCGTCATTGATGCCAAAGCCAAGAGTGGCAGCCTGGAGTTCAGCATCGCGGGGCAGCCCAGCGACTTCTTCCCCGTCCAGGTCTCCTTTGTCTCCAAAAAGAACTATTGCAACATACAGGTAGGGTCGCTGCAGGCGGGATGTCCTTCTGCCTCTTTCCTCTGCCTCAGTCGTCCCTGCCGTGGCGTGGGGGCCATGCCCTCCCCCTGCCCAAAGCCTTCCACCTCAGCTCTGCCTCCTCCGCGTTCTCTGGGTTCAGGGAGCACAGGCAACTCCCAGTGTTGGCTGCGGTTTGGGTTGTGCCCTTGTGCCTCCCCTCAGGCCCCTGTTAGGGAGTCCCTTGCCCGCCCTCCCCAGCCAAAAGGCTTCTTGGCACGTGTCTGTCCGTCCGTCTGTCCCCGCTGAGCTGTCATGAGCTGCTGCTGACCTCCCCCCTGGATGCTTTCTCCTGCAGAAAATCATTCCCCTCTTCTGAGGCTTCCTGGGAGCAAAGGACTTTCTTTGGGGGGTGGCTCGGGAGGGGGGATTGCTCCTGTCCCCGTGCCCCCCGGTGTGACACAGCGTCTGCCCCTCGCCCCCGCAGGTTACCAAAGTCACCCAGGTGGACGGGAACAGCCCCGTCAGGTTTTCCACTGAAACCACCTTCCTGGTGGACAAGTACGAGATCCTGTAACGCCGGCCGCGGGGAGTCGCAGAGGAAGAAATTTTTAAATTAAAAGAAAAAAAAAGAGGCCGAAGTTTATTGAGAATGTGGGGGAGGCGCAGTCCCCCCCTCTGCCGAGCCGCCCGGCTCCGCCATCCGCAGCGTTCCTGGGCCATGGACATTTTTGGCAGAGAATTGCCGTGCTCTCGGGGGGAGAGGCTACACCTTTCTTTGGCAGATTTTTCCCAGACGGCGGAAAAGCAAGATCTCAGCAGAGACCCCGGCTCGGCCCCCCCAGGCGCCCTCCCCCTCCTCGCTCCAGCCCCGTGCTGCTCCCTGGTGCTGCTGTTTTAACTTCTCCTCGGCCTCCAACTCTCCTCCCTGTCGCTGAAAGCGCCCCAGTACCGGGCCGGGGGCTCGTCGCTCCCCGGGACCCCCCTGGCTGGTCGAAGCGGAGCCAGTTGGCCTCGGTTTTGAAGGTTGGGGGGCTAGGGCAGGGGCCTGGGGTGTGGAAGGGGGACTCAGGACTGGGCTCCTGTCACCCCACACGGTCCCTGCTGTCTCTAGCCCGGAGACCGGAGTGACCCTTGGGCTTGGGGGGCTCCGGGGTAGCGCAGGCTGCGGCTCCAGATGCTCCCGCTCCTGCTGCAGGGGGGAGAGCGTCTGGAAGGGTGGGCAGGTGGGCTTTGGGGGCAGTTTAAATGAGGTTAGAACCGGCCGCAAGACCTTCCTGGGCCCTTTTGGTGCTTTGGGGGGGCTCTGCCTGCCCCCCTGGGGACAGGGTAGCCAGTCCTGGCTCAGACTGGTGCCCTGTGGCCCATTGATCTCCCTGGGGAGAAAGGAACGCGGGTTCCAGAGGGTGTTGGGTGCAGGACCCCCAGCGTGGTGTGGGCTGTCCCAGAGCTGCATGCCCCCCCCCCCAAATCC
>NW_015090916.1:198532-198918 GCF_001431845.1 Calidris pugnax | reverse complement strand
CCCCCCCCCCCAAATCCTCACCCGTGTCCCCCCAGCCACCATTGAGCACTGTGGGCGACACTCCTGATGCCACCGAAGGTCCTGAGGGCCCAAATGCCCTAAGCCCCCCTGGGCCATCCCCCCGAGCGGGTGTTGGGGTTCCCCGGGGCCTCTGCCAAAGACGTTGGTGGTCTCTCCCCCTCTGGGGGGCCTGACCCTGCAGGGGGGAGCAGACCCTGTCCCCAGAGGAGTGGGTGACAAACCCTGTTAATGCGGGCGTTGGAGAGTTGCGTGTCTGCACGATTTTAAAATGGAGCCAGGGTGAGTTGGAGCAGCCACGGAGCTTTTGTTTTTTTGTTTTTCTTTTTCTGGAATTCAGAGGGTAACGTTTAAACCGAGCCGAGACC
>NW_015090916.1:193607-198235 GCF_001431845.1 Calidris pugnax | reverse complement strand
CGGGAGGGCAGGGAGACCCCGCAGCGCCCGCCTGCATCCCGCACAGCTCCCGGGGACAGAGCTCGCCGCGGGTCCCGGGGGGCGGCGCTCCCGGGGTCCTGGGAAGGGGCGCTGGCCCGGGCGGACCCCGCTCCCGGCGGGACCCTGTTTGTTCCGGCCGCGCTCCAGACGCAGCCCCAGGAATTTGGCAGCCCCAGAGGTCTCCAGCTGCCGCGCCGAGGGGCCACCCCCTCCCCCCCCCGCCAGCCCCCGGGCTGCTGACCCCTCGCCGCGGGGACCCGGGTGCGTTTTTGGTCGGTGCGGGTTTGCCGTGCGTTGGCCAGCGCGGGGCTGCAGGGGCTGGGGTCCGCGGGACCACACGGAGCTCCCCGACAGCGAGAGAGCGATGCCTGTTTCAGAGAGGTGGGGTTCACCCCCAACCCTCTCCCGGCCAGCGCGGGGCTGAGCCATGGGGTTGTGTCAGGGACCGATCCGGGACCACCCAGGCCCCTCCCTGGGCCAGCATTAGCAGGAGCCACAGGTGCTCCCCGTGAGCCCAGCCCATCGTTGGGCCTGCAGGTGAGGAGCCATCGTTTGCTCCATGGGGGCTTTCAGGAATAAACCTCCGTTGCTGTGACCTCGCCAGGGGTCCTGGAGCTCAGGGAGGGGGGGTCTCTGTCTGTGCTGCGGTGGCCGGAGGCTCATGTGGACTCTGGGCTCAGTGCTGGAGCTTCGGGACCGTGTGTGGCGTCACCACCCCTCGGAGCTGGCTCATCTCGGGGGGCACCAGGTGCGGGAAAGGAGGATTCAGGCCCTCCTGGCCCCAAGCACGTGGTGGGTGTCCCCCAGCCCATGGAGACCCCCGCGGCAGGGCCGTGGCTGTGGTGCAGCTGTGCCGCGGGGGTGCGGGAGCGCTGAGATCAGCGGGTGCGGCCGGGATTCCTCGGCTCCCGCCGGCGCTGTCTGGCGGCTGATTTACGGGGATGTTATTGCCAGCAGCATCGCGTCGTCCCAGCAACCGGGATGCAGCCCCCACCGCCCCCCGCCCAGGTCCCCCCACTCAGTGTGGGGCTGGGAGCGGGGTCCCTGCTCCCCTCTGGCTCCGTGCCAGAGACGGGTCCCCCTTCCCCACTGCCGGTTGTTTACCGGGCGCAGGGCGTGGGAAGGGTGAGGGCGCCCTAAAGCGCGTTAGCAGATGGGGAGAGAGCGAGCGGCCAAGTTGGACGGAGGCTGCGGTTGCTGCGCGGGGCCGCCCCGGCTTCCGCCCCTGACTCACTTGGCCACCGGCGGGGAGGAAAGGCCGTGCCATGGGATGCCAAGTGCTTGCCCTGAGCGCACAGGGGGCATGGCGGGGGCTGTGCCAGGCCGTGCTCCGGTGCGGCCCTTTGGCAGTGTGGGCTGACCGGTTGTGCCCTGGTCGGTGGCACGTGGTGCAGCTGCGGGGTCTGGCTGCTGGCACCCGGCCGTGGCGATGGGGTGTGAGGCAGGTTGTGCCATGCCCAGGCTGGGTCTCAGTGGGGGGCAGCAGACCCTCTCATCGACCCTACCCGCCCAGGCAGTGGGGTGCAGGGGCTCCCCAGGAGCGTGGTGGCCGAGGGGCGGCGTGTCCCGGTGCTGCCCGCCTGGCGTCGGTGGGGCTGGGCGTCCTCCCAGGTGAGGCCTCTGCCTGCGCCGGGAGAAGAAAGGGGCTTTTGTGCTGCGGGAGGCCGGGGCCGAGTGGGCAGCCCCGAGCGCGGGGGGCGCGGGGGCCACGGGCTGCTTGGCGGTAACCGAGCCCGACCCCTTGGCATTTGCTGCCTTCGCCGCTTCCCACGGCGGGAACAAGCGGCGCGTTCTGCAGGCGGCGGTGGGAGAAGAAAGGCTGCCTTGTCCGCCCCAGCGGTGGGGCGCCGGCCGGGGCGGCCACGCTCCCGCCCCGCATTCCTCCGGCAGAGCCAGCTGGGGACCCCAGGGACGGCCGTGAGGAGCCAGGTGAGGGGCTCTGCTGGGGCAGGGTGCGATGCCAGGGGGCCAGGGGCCATCAGGGTGGGTGTCGGGGAGCAGCCAGACACTGGAGTCCCCCCCAGCCCCTGGGATGCCTGTGGAGCGGGGGCTGGGGGCTGGAGGGGGTTTGGGCAGCAGGAGGGGGTCCCCATTCCCTGAGCAGCAGGGCCGGGGTCCCCCGCGATGCTCCCCCATGATGCTCCCCCGGCAGAGCCGTGATGGGAAGGGGTTAACACCGGCGCAGGATCCCACCCTGGCCCCACTCCCTTCCTATCCAGGAGCCCAGCCCCTCCTGGCTTTTCCTCCTTCCCGGATGCTGAGGGGGGCCTGGGAGCAGGGGCTCGGCCAGGCTGCGGGGCCTGTGGGTGCTGGGGAGCGTGACCACCCCCAGGGGACATGGGGACGCTGCTGCGGAGGGTCCCGCTCAGTGCTCGGGCCAGGAGCGGGTGGCAGGTAAGGGAAAGTGGGGGGTCCCTCTTCAGTAGGAGCTGCTCCCCGCGGTGCTGCCTCTCTGCTCCCCCAGCCCAGTTGCCCCCATCCCACGCAGGGCAGCCACGGTCCCCACGGAGCCCTCGCTGTGGGGTGGCCGTCCCTGGCGTTGCGTGGAGCCTCCCGGGCTCCATCCCAGCCCTGGATCCCACGCCTGGTGTTTTCCAGCATTTCATTTTTTCCGCAGTGTGTAATAGCCGCCCGGTCGCCCCCGCAGCCCAGCCGGGCGCTGGCCGAGCTGGAGAGGGGTCCCTCACCCCACAAGATGCTGGGGCTGGCGGGACCGTGGGGCCATGCTGCAGGGAAACGGGCCCCTCCCGGTGTCCCCGGTTGCCCCGGGACCGGGGTCCATACTGGGGACAGGAGAGCACTCCCCGTTTTGGCTGCCCCCGCCTGCCTGGGAAGGGTTAAGCCGCGTTCAGCGGCCGGGCGGAAGGGAGGGACGTGGGGAGCAGCAGACGGTAAATTTAGTAACCCCGGAGCATCCCGGGCTGTGACGGTGGCATGAGTGCCGGGTGACGGAAACCGTTCCTCCCCCGGCTGCCTCCTGTCCCTGCAGAAGGGCAGCGGGTGGCAGCGGCGGCTCTGCCAGCCCAGCGTGTGCCAGCCACAGGGCTCGGGCACCCTGAGGGGCTGCCACCGCCCGGCTGGGTGGGATCAAAGGTGCGTGCCCGGGTGCCAGGGCTGGGCTCTCATGGCAGGTATGGGTGATGCTGGGCACGGCTGGATGCTCTGCCTGCCCTCGGCCACCAGTGGCCACGGGGGTCTTGGCTGCCTGTGGCTCTTGGTGTTTGGGGTGTGCATTCCCTGCAGTGGCTCCCTGAAGCCGGGGCGGCATGCCGGCTCCTCTGGCACTGTGTCCTGGCCTGATGCTTGGCGTGAGTTTCCCTGGGTGAGGATGTTCGGTGGCCTTGGGGCAATGCGGCAGGGCCAGAGCTCAGGAGGGGAGTCCCTTTGCTGGAAAGGCGGATTTTGGGCCGGGTGGGGCAGTCGAGGCGTGGGATGTGTGGGAGGAACGCGCAGAACCGTGCCCAGCATGGCCGCCTGTGCCCACCTCCTCCATCTCTCCTGGCAGCAGCCTGTGCCTGAGAGCACCCGGCGTCTCCGAGCAGGCACCATGGAGGCACCCAGCAGGGCCCCTGCCAGCCCGACCCGCCGAGTCCAGACCATCATCCAGGTGAGCACATGGAGCTGTGGGACCCCTGCCTTATGTGGGTGTGGGGGTCTGCCCAGGAGCCCCTTCTCCTCCGCTGCCAGCCCTGCCCCAGGCTGCCCTCCAGCCTCCCCTCACCCTGATCCTATTAGGGGATCGGTGGCAAAGCCAATTGAGCAAAGAGCCTGGCAGCTCGGATCCTCTTAGACACAGCCCAAGCCCTTGGGATCTTCTCCAGGGGGACAGGAGGGAGCCCCCAGCTCTGGCATCCCAGTGCCGGAGCGTCCTGCCACCTGTGGCTGTGCCCGGGCACCGCTCCCTGCCTGCGCCGCTGCGGTTCCGGAGCAGCCCGGGGTCCATGAGCATCCTGCCCTCTCCTCCTGCAGAACAGCCCCCTGGACCTGATCGACACGGGGAAGGGGCTGAAGGTGCAGACGGAGAAGCCACACTTGGTGAGCCTGGGCAGCGGCCGGCTCAGCACCGCCATCACCCTCCTGCCCCTGGAGGAAGGTGAGTGCCGCTGCTGGGGGGGGTCCCCGCGGTCACCCCAGAACTTGGGACGCTGAGCCGCCCTCTCTGCCGCAGGGAGGACCACCATCGGCACGGCTGCGAAGGACATCGTCCTGCAGGGCCCTGGCCTGGCGCCCCAGCACTGCTACATTGAGAACGTGCGGGGGACCCTCACCCTGCACCCCTGCGGCAACGCCTGCGCCATCGACGGGGTGCCACTGCGGCGGCCCACGCGCCTCACCCAAGGTAGGGACGCTGCGGGCTCCTCCGGGGTCAGACATCGGGGTGTTTGGGGGTCCATCCCGCGGCTCTGTGTCCCCTCTGGGGTGCTCCTGCCTCTTTGCCGTGGGGCACGGACGTGCTGGACGCGGGCACCGTTTGGGCACTGGGGCTGTGCAGCGCGAGACGGAGGGCAGAGGGTCAGTCGGGGCGGTGCTGGGCAGGGTCTGGTCCCCGCAATTGCGCCCATTTCGCAGACAGATGCTGAGGCAGGTTCGGAAAGGGGAGATGGAGG
>NW_015090916.1:190173-193242 GCF_001431845.1 Calidris pugnax | reverse complement strand
GTCCCCGGGGCGGGGGGGGGAGCCGCGGTCTGGCGGGGGTTGCGGGCGGGGGTCAGCCGAGCCCCCCTTCCCTGCCTGGGTGGCTGCAGGGCGAGCGGGCAGGGACGCCGCGGGGCAGGGCCACCCTCCGTGCCCACCACAGCGGGGCGTGGGGTGCCCGGCGCTCGGGGCGTGGGGTGGGGGCGCCCCGCTTTACCGGGGCGCTGCCCGGCGCCGTGGGTCGGTGATGCCCCGAGGCGGAGGGGTGGCTGGGCTGGCGGGAGGGACGGCCACCGAGCCGGGGGACTGCGGGGTGCCCCTTCCCTCCCCGGGCCAGGCTGCCAGGCTCCCGCGGCGGCGATGGCGGCTCGTCCCTACGGCCTCTCGTTCCCCCCGCTACCGGCCTGGGCTACCGGTTGCTCCCAAAACACATCCCCTCCAGCCAGGGATTTTGGGCTGGGGCTGACGGTACAGAGCGAGCCGCTCCCCAGGGCCCTGGCAGGCGCTTCAAAGTGGGGTGTGTCTGGGACACCCAGCCTTCCAGCCACCCCACGCTCCCCGATGCTGGCATGAGGCTCCCCGGCACTGCCAGTGGGTGAGTGGGCAGCCCCACGGCAGGCAGCCCCCCGCACCCCTGCCCCAGCCGCCTGCTGCCCCTGGGCTCAGCAGCCTTCCCCAAGAGAGCTGCTGCTTTGGGCTAAGAAAAGGCGCTTTGCGGCCGGGGACAGGAGCTGTCTTGTCTGCAGCTGGCGGCGGCGCAAGCCCTGGAGCACGGCCAGGTCCCCGGCGGCAGCGCGGCCCCCGGCGGGGACCCCAGCTGTGCCTGCGCCTGCCACGCGCTGCCCGCGCCGGCGGGGGGTGACCTGGATTGCAGCCTCCCCCTAAGCCTCTGGTGACGGCGGGAGCCCGCTCCCCTCCTGAGGATGGCTGGCAGGGGCGGGCAGCACCCGGCTGCCCCCTCCCCGCTCCCCAGCAGTGCTGGGGTGCCACGGCTGAGCCCCCTGCCCTCTCTCCCCAGGGTGCACCATCTGCCTGGGCCAGGCCACCTTCCTCCGCTTCAACCACCCTGCCGAGGCCAAGTGGATGAAGAGCATGATCCCAGCGGGGGGACAGAGCCCGGCGACTCTCTATGGGCTGCCAGCAAGTAGGTGACCCCCCATGGTCCTGGCAGGGCGGTGAGGGTGCCAGGGTGCTCCCTGTCCCACGCCAGCAGCCCCCCCAGCGTGATGCTCTCCCACCCTGGGTTGGCACACTTGGCCACAGATATGCTGGCCGTTGGCTCGGCACGGCAGCTGCACCGGTGTTTGTTAATGATTAATATTGCCTCGGAAGGGGTAATTGCGAGGGCAGCAATGCTCAGCTCCAGTCTCTGCCCAGCCTGGCCATGGCAGAGCCGGCACCCGCTGGTCCGTGCTGGGGATGCGGGATGCGTGGGCCCCCCCGGCTGCTGTGGGGCGGGTGTTGACATGCCGGGGTGGCCATGCGGAGGCTGCCAAGGCCGTTTCCCTCCTGTGCTCCTCCATCTCGTCAGCCCCTTATCTTGCTGTGTCTGCCGACAGGACAAGCGCCTGCGCCGTGGCCCGGCCATGTCCAAGCCCCCAGCGGCGGTCCCTGGGCGGGCAGCTCGTCTCCTGCCCCGGCCGGCACACCCTGGCACAGCCAGTGGAGCTTGGCAGCCGCCTGGTGCCACGTGTGTGCCGGGAAGGCAGCTGGGGAACGGGAGGAGGGACGCGGGGAGGTGCCGTGGCCGTGGAGCATCCTGCCACGGCCGAGCATCCCACGGCCGCTGCCCCGCCAGAGCGGGTGGGATGGCACAGGCCGGGCTGTGGCTCATCCCTCCGGGCATTGCTGGCTGCCACGGGGTGCCAGGGGGTGACGCAGCCCGGGTGGCATGCCGTCCTGGCCAGGCTCCGCGCCTGCCGCTATTAGCTCGTCCCCTGAGTGACAGGCACATCGGGAGGACGGGGCGGCCCGGGCAGGGGGCACAGCGAGGCCGCGAGCAACATGGTGGTGGGTCTGGGCGTGCCGCGGGCCTGTGTTTTTAGCCATCACATCTCTGCCCCCCTTGCTGGGGTGCCAGGGACCAGCGATGGGTGGCACAGGTGGCTGCTCCCTGGGGGAGTGGGGCTGGGGGAGCGCGGGGATGTCGGCAGCAGGCGGCTGGGCTGCCTTATCGGGTTTCTGTCTCCCTGGTGATGGGGCCGGCAGGATGCCGGACTCCTCCCCGCCGCGGGAAACAGTGGCCATGGGGCGCGGGCAGCTCAGGGCAGTGGGGAGAGGGACTGGGACGCAGCACTGGCTGTGCAGAGGGGTGATGCTGGGCAGCCCTGTGGGACGGGGGGTTATGGGGGGTCTGGCTGTGCTGACACCTACTCCCCTGTCTCCCCACAGAGCCCCAGGCCCTGGTGAATGGTGGCCGGCAGCCGGCCGAGCGCAGCTCTCCCAGCCACAACTCCCTCGTCAGCTCCATCGAGAAGGACCTGCAAGACATCATGGACTCGCTGGCGCTGGAAGAGCCAGCAGTCCCCGCTGGCAAGAAGACCCCTGCCCGCGGCCGGTCCCCTCTCTCCCCCGTGGTGAACGGGGGCAGCCGCTGCCTCCTGTCCCCCCCGGCCAGCCCCGGGGCCACCTCCGGGGGCTCCAGCTACGAGAACGCCTCCCCCACCTTCTCCCCGCTCTCCTCCCCAGCCAGCAGTGGTGGCTACACCAGCCCCTCGCCCAGCAGCCAGGAGCAGGGGCCGGCTGTGCCCCCCCTCGTCCCACTCCGCTCCTCCAGCTACAACCACGCTGTGCAGCCGCCCCCCCAGCGCCCACCCCCGCCACCTGGAGGGGGTCCTGGCGAGCCTTGGCCAGCTGAGAGGCTCGGGGACCACCGGGCAGGCAGCCCCCGACTGACCCCCAGGCCAGTGCCACGGCCACGGGGGACTCTGCAGGAGCGGCCCCCCAGCCCCTTCCGTGACCCCCCGGCCCCCAGCCGGCAGCCCCCCAACAAGGCAGTCCTGGAGCCCCGGCTGCAGCCCCCTGAGAGTCCCCGGGCGGCCCGCAGGAACATGGAGAGCATGCGGGAGCTGACCCCACTGAGCCCCTCCA
>NW_015090916.1:177298-189183 GCF_001431845.1 Calidris pugnax | reverse complement strand
CCCCCAGCGCCCCCCCCCGCCACCTGGAGGGGGTCCTGGCGAGCCTTGGCCAGCTGAGAGGCTCGGGGACCACCGGGCAGGCAGCCCCCGACTGACCCCCAGGCCAGTGCCACGGCCACGGGGGACTCTGCAGGAGCGGCCCCCCAGCCCCTTCCGTGACCCCCCGGCCCCCAGCCGGCAGCCCCCCAACAAGGCAGTCCTGGAGCCCCGGCTGCAGCCCCCTGAGAGTCCCCGGGCGGCCCGCAGGAACATGGAGAGCATGCGGGAGCTGCCCCCACTGAGCCCCTCCATGTCGCGACGGGCTGCCAGCCCTCGGGCGGCCCCCGACACCCCCTCCCCACAGCCCCGGCTGGGCAGGGAGGTGCCTGGTAGTCCCCGCACCAGGCGCAAGGGTCTGGAGGAGCTGAGGGGCTCCAGCAGTCCCTCACCCCCACTGCCGGCAGAGACCCCCCCGCGCCGCCCCAGCTTTGGCACCTGCCTGAGCCCGGCGTACGGGCTGGGCTCCCTGGCCGTGCCCTCCCCCCGGCAGAGCCCCCGTGCCCCCAGGAAGCCCTTGGGGGACCCACGGCCACCGACGGGGCCACGAGAGCGCAAGAACAGCATCACAGAGATCAGTGACAATGAGGACGAGCTGCTGGAGTACCACCGGCGGCAGCGGCAGGAGCGGGTGCGGGAGCAGGAGATGGAGCGCCTGGTGAGTCCTGGGGGTTCAAGGGTGGGATCACCCCCCCCTTTACAAATGCCTTTCAGCTTTTGCTGCTTTAAGCCCCTGCCCTCGGCTCTTGGGGATTTGCCGCAGCTGCCAGGCTGCCGGATTATCTGGGGGGATTATGGCCAGGAGCGGCCCTCGGTGCACAGCAGCTCTGCGGGTGCACAAAGCCCCGGCTCGCGGAGCCCGAGGACACCCGCGGGGCGGGCACGGCTGGAACCATGGTGCCCTTGGCTTTGCCAAACCATCCACGTCTCACCCAGCCCCACCGGAGCCGCGTCCGCTGGCGTCGGTGCTGTGGTGTTGTGGGCACCACATCTATATTTAGGGGGGACGGAGTTTTTATAGAGGCGGCAGCTGCCTGGGTGGGGTTGGTCCCGTCCTTCTGCCGGGGCCATGTGGCCGGAGCCATTGGCTCAGCCCTGACTCAACGCCCGGCGCAGGCAGCCTGAGTCACTGCCTGGAAATAGCGGCGGCGCTCGGTGGCCGCCTGTAATTAGCCCGTCTCCAGCTCCGTGCATGCCTGGCTCCCGCGGGGGGTCAGGACTGTGTCGGGCTTTGCAGTGTCCCCAGCCCATCCCGGTGTGCAGGCGACCCCACATCCCAGCGCCCACCATCAGCACGGGGTCCAGCAGGCTGTGCCGTGACGGGCACTGTGATGACTGTTCTTCCCCGCAGGAGCGGCAGCGCCTGGAGACCATCCTGAACCTCTGTGCCGAGTACACCAGGACGGATGGTGCTGAGGCTGGTGACATGCAGCGGCTGCTGGCCGGCGAGGCGGACGCTGGCCGACGGGTGCCCAGGGGTGCCGTGGCTCCAGGCCGTGCCGCCAAGGAGCTGCAGCAGAGAGAGAGCCTGGAACGGTCGGACGAGGAGAACCTGAAGGAGGAGTGCAGCAGCACCGAGAGCACCCACCACGAGGTGAGGGGACACCTCTGCCGTGCTGTGTCACACTGTGCCATGCTGCGCCACGCCATGCCAACCTGCCCTCTCTGCAGCACGAGGAACTGGCGGGTCCCCGGTCCAAGGAGGCGCAGCGGCTGGAGGAGGAGCGCGCTATTGTCCTCGGCCGCCTGGACCAGCTGAAGGGCCGCCTCAAGGAGCTGGAGCAGCAGCTGCAGGAGACGTCGCGAGAGGTGAGGGGACGGGGTGTCCCGGCAGTCCCCGTGGCCCATTGCCACGAGCCGGGGCGGCTGTGCTGACCTGCCATACCTGTGCAGGCGGAGATGGAACGGGCACTGCTGCAGGGCGAGCGGGAGGCAGAGGCGGCGCGGCTGCGTCAGGAGCAGGAGGTGGCGCAGCAGCTGCAGGAGAAGCTCGCCGGCCTGGACGCCAGCATCCGCAGGGAGCGGGACAAGGTGAGTCCCAGGACAGGGCTCCCCAGCGGTGCCATGCCCACCCCAGTGCCCCACGCTGTGGTGTTCCCCTGTGGACATGTTCTCCTGTCCCTGGGCTCCGTGGAAGTGTCGAGGAGCATGCCCTCCGGGTTCATGTTGTGTGGGTCTGTCTGTCCGTCCTTCTTCCTGGGACTGGTCCCCAGCCCTGCTGGAGGAGGGCAGGGATGATGCTCAGACCACATTTTGGCTGCTGTCCATGCATTGCGCCGTCAGGGTCTTGCAGGGAGTCTCTGTGCGCGGGGCTTTCCTGGACAGGCAGCACCGACCCCTTGCCAGGGGGCTGGGGCAAGTCCCCCTGATCTGCTGCCCCTGGGGGTGTCTTTATGCGTGATGGTGGCCACTGCCATAGCGTTCGGCTCACTGGAGGTGGCCGGGAAGTCGCTGCGGGTGTTTCACTCGGCTCGGTGGCTGAGGAGGGGTCCCAGCCCCTTCCCCTGGAGTTGTCTTTGGTGCAGTTGCTGCCATGATCTGCCTGCTGTGCCGAGGACACCCGTGCTGTGGCATGTGGCACGCTTATCCTGGTTGCTGGCTGTCCTGCAGCCTTGTGGGCAGCGTGGCACCATCCTGGGCGAGCTGCTCCGTGCTGGGAGAGCTGCCGGGACCTGGCAAGCTGCAGCCCAAGGCTGGGGTCCCGCTGTCGCTCTGGGCTGCCGTGATGCAATGCCAGTGTCCTTGGGGTCTGGCCGACCCCGTGGCCAGAGGTGCCCGGGCTGTTTGGTTGCCCGTGGCTGGGCAGAGCTGCCTCCAGCGCCTGCCAGTCGTGCCCCAAGGCGTTTTGGGGTTTTGTTGTGGTTTTGTGCTTTGAGCCCTTTGCAGGCGTGGAGCAGAGGCAGGAGAGGAGCACAGGGAAATCCCCTTCCCCACCTCGCTGCTGGCCTAACCTCCCTCTTTCCTAACCCTGCACTAATTGCACTAACGAGGCCTGCTCTGCAGTCTGTCATCACTCTGACATCCCTGCAGCCCTGCTCCTGGGACGCCCATCCGTGCCAGCCCCGTCTCCCCCCTGGCATGTCCCCCCATGTCCCTTTCTGTGTCCCCCCATGTCTCTCCCTGGGGCCAGGGCTGTGTCTTTGTTCTGCCCGGGCATTGCCGGCAGCAGGGTTGTACCCCTGTCCCCCATTGTCACTGCCATCCTGTGGGCGATCCCCTCCCTCGATGGATGGGGTGGCCCGTGGACCCCCAGCCCATGTAGGGGACCTGCTGTGCTTAACTGGCAGCATCCCGGAGGGGAAGCATCAATTAACACAGCTAGTTAGTGGTTCAGGGGGTGCAGCCGTTAGCAGGATGGGGATGGCTTTATCCCTGCTGTCAGCACCCAGATTTTGCTGCCTGTCAGTGGGTTTTGGGCACGGGGGCGCGGGGCTGAGGCGAGGGCTGGCCGTAACCCTTCTAACACCCCCAGCCAGGGTCCCCACAGCTGTTGCTCTCTTGAGCCCCCATTAGATGCCAGTGATGCTCTTCCCCCCTGAGCCCCCTCTTTTTCCAGCTGAGCCCCTCTCTAACTCTGCAGCTTCTGCATGGCCTGCATTTGAGAAGTGTGTTTTCTCTCTCTCTCTTTTTTCCCTTTTGCTTTTTTTTTTTTTTTTTTTTTTCTTTTTTTTTTTTTCCCTCGTCCTTGGTCACTCTTCAAATATAATTAAAATAGCAACATAGTAATATTGGGAAACAATGACTGTATTTTTCTTCACATAACTTCACAGTGTACAATAATAAACCACACAATTCACTGAGCATTAAAGCCATTAACCAAAATTGCTCTCACCATGAGGCAAGGACTTTACTGTCAAGATTAACATCATATTCCCATGAGCTGAAGAAAGCCTTTACTGAGAATGAACTTTCATAAAAATACAGTGGGACAAATCTGTATTTTTTGTGCAGATTTTATTCTTGGAGATAATAAGAAAATATTACCCCACAGACTATTTCTTCTCTTCAGTTGCAACACCTAAAATAAAAATAAAATATTGCTCTGCAACATTTATCATCCAAAACTGGCAGCAGTACATGTACATGGCAATACTACTACTCTCCACCAAGACTTTCCCTTGTTATAGCATTATCTTTTACCTCAGCATGCCCCAAGTATTTTCAAAAGCAGCAAACCCTTTAACAGCCACTGAAATGAAACAACCTCTACTGTTAAATACACCTATTTGACATTTCACTGCAATATAACTAGAAATTCAGTTTAGAAGCATCAAAGAATACAACGTTGAAATGCAACTACATCAGTTATTTTAACCATGAGCATATGTAAATACCCACAAAAATGATTTTGCCCTATAACCAGGTAGCATTTTTATCTTCTGAAAATTGCCACAGGATCTTCAATAACCATAAACTGCTTTAAAGTCCATTTCACATCTCATCCGAAAACTCGTGCCTCCAGTAGCAAAATAACTTTTGACACAATGCCTGGGCAATGACTTCATACTGAATGAGACACAAAAGTCAAATCAATCAAAGGTGATTCACTTCCAGCCTACCAAGTGAGCATTTAGCTCTTCCAGTAGTGGCTTTGGAGTGCTGATAATGCAGCAGGAAGTGGAGTGCTGTGCAGAGGTTATTACACAAGAGCAGGGAGAAAGACTTTTTTTTTTTTTTTTTTTTTTTTTTCTTTTCCTTTTCTTTTTTTCCCTCTGTCTCATTCTCCCCCGATTCAGGAAAGGGCAAAGGTTGATGCTGAAAGGAAGGAGCTAGAGCAGCTGCGGGCGCTTTACCATGAGTCGAGGAGCCACCTTGATAAGTGCCCCGAGTCACTGCGGGAGCAGTTGCGGGAGCAGATGCGAAGGGTCAGTGTCTCCCCCCACCCCTCCCGGACCATGGCCCACCTCCCTCCGCTCCAGCTTAGGCCGGCTCTTCCCCACCACCCGGGGCCGCACCGGGAGCCTCGCGCCCGGGATGGAGGTGGCTGGCGCCGGGCACCGCCGTCCTGGTAAGCTTGCCGCTCACCCGGGCCCGGATGCTGCCCTGCAGAGGAGGGGGAGCCCAGGGGACCCCTGGCTCCTCCTGGGGCCAGTTCCAGCTATTTCCTGCTAGCGTTTATTAACATGTTGCCGTCAGTTTACATTACTGCCGGGCCGCAGCATTTTTTCCCAGAATCTGGTATTTTCCAGTGGTGGCTGACCTTCCCCAGCCCACGGCCGGCGCTTGCCTGGCCTCGCTGTGAGGACAAACCCACCGTCCTGCAGCCAGCTCAGGGCAGGGACCAATGGCGTGTGGCAGGCAGGGGTGGTGACGGGGTGGTCCTGGTGCTCCCAAGCCCTCGGTGGCCACCACGTGCCCCGGCGCAGGGTGGAACGTGTCCCTGCGGGGAGTGCGGTGCAGTGCTGCTGGGGCGGCACCAGCACACCCCGAGCTGAGCGCTGCCAGTGCTGGGAGGATGCGCTGGTGTTTCTCTGGCGCGGTGCTGGTCCGTGGGGGCCCTGCTGCCTGCCAGTGTGGTGACGCGGGACCGCGTGGTGGTGGTGGTGATGCCAGCACGTGGCGTTTTGCCGCCTGGACGTGGTTCAATGGGCGCAGCTTGTCTCTGAGGGCTGGTGAAGCCCATCTGCGGCGACCCCCATGTCTCAGGGGGGTGTTGGCTCTGACCCAGCCAGTGCCCGGTGCCTCCATCGCCTTCTCCAGCCGGGCTGAGGGTGTCGGTGAGGTTGCTGGTGCCGAGCGGGAGGGAAAGCCGCCTGCACAGGGCACCAGGGACAGGCTTTGCCCTGGTTCCCATTCCCAGCCAGCACTGGGACGCAGGGGCACAGCAGGAGGCTTTGCTGTGGGAGACCCCTCTGTGAGAAGCGGAGGTGGCTGGGCAGGGGAGTGACCCACCGTCCCCTTCTGTGCCCAAAGGAGGCGGAAGCGCTGGAGACGGAGGCCAAGCTGTTCGAGGACCTGGAGTTCCAGCAGCTGGAGCGGGAGAGCTGCCTCGAGGAGGAGCGGGAGGCGCGGGGCCAGCAGCTCCTGCAGAGCCGGGCCGAGTGCCACCGCAGCATCGCCCGCAGGAAGGTAGGGGTACAGGGGCAGTGGGTCTGGCTGAGCCCCCCGCCTGGGCTCACCGGCGGCCGGCTCACCCCGCTGCCCCCTCCCCAGGAGCGGGTGGCCGCGCTGGACGCCCAGGCTGCCCAGATGCGGCTGCAGAGCGCACAGGAGGCCGAGCGGCTGGGCAGGGAGAGGAACGGGGTCCTGCAGCTCCTGCAGAAGGTAATGTGGCCATCAGGGGGTCGACGTGAGCTCCCCAACCCTGGAGACAAGGTCACGCCGGCTCCTATGCTGACAGTCGGGGTGAGACTGGGGGGACTGGCCATGGGGGTGCCATAACCATCCTCTGCCTCTGCTCTCACCCTCACCTCACGCTCAGGAGAAGGAGAAGCTCGTGTCTCTGGAGCGGCGATACCAGCTGGTCACAGGTGGCAGAACCTTCCCCAAAATGTCCTCGGCTCTCAGAGAGGTAAGTGGGGAGAGGGGGGGATGGTCTCTAGGGCTGCTCTGCTGCCACCCCGAGCCACTGTCACCAGCGGGGGTGAGCCTGGTGCATCGCAAGCTCTGTCCTGTGGCTGCTCCTGTGCTCCAAGCACCTTCTGGCTGAAGCCGGGTGCTCAGAGCCCCTCCATGGGGTGCAGAGACTGTCACCAGGGAGGGAGGGAAAGGCAAGGAGCTGAGCTGGGGAGCAGCAGCATCACCCTTCTGGGCTGCTGAGGTGCTGTGTGGGAGCCCTACAGAGTCTGGGCTTTAGCCAGTGGCTCAGAGCTGAGAGTGGCACTGCCTGGGCTCCTGTCCTTGCCCAGAGCAGGTGTGGGGTGTCTTGGTGGAGGATGGCACAGTGCTCTCACCCCTGCCCGTGGTGGGGCTGCTGCTTCTGCTGCCGCACTGCCTGTGCCCACCTTGCCCACGTGGTCTTTGCCCTCCAACAGGAGACCCTCCGTATCTCAGAGCCTTATGAGCTGTTGGAGGGAACTAAGTCCCCGAGCCCCCTGCCCGCAGCGGCCGCCTCCTTAGCTTCTCCTGCTGCCCGCTCCTGCCCCAAGGCACACGAGGTAACAGGACTAACTGCACGTGCTTGCTTGCTTGCCCCCTCCTCGCCCCAGCCGCCGCCAGACACCTTGCGTGCACTAACCTGGCCATCAGGGCAGCCCCAGGGCACATGCCGAGGTGGCACAGCCAGGCATTTGGCAGTTTGAGCGGTGGCAGCTGCGCCCATTAACGCTCAGCCCCCCATTTCAGGTGCTCTCCTGAGCCCGCCGGGCACCCTGGCTCCCACTGCCCCCCTCAGTTTTCACCTCGTGGCACAGGCATCCCTGTGCTTCCCCCTCACCCGCTGGCCAGGCACCTCCTGACAGCAGCCTTTAGGGTCCTGCTAGCCTGGCTTCCCCAAAAAAAGAACAAATCCCCAGTTTTAGCATGTTTGGTTTAGAAAGGAAGTGGATTTTAAGATGTCTTGGAGCAGCTCAAGCTGTCGCACCGGGGAGGGTTTGTGGCCAGGGACCCTGGGGGACCCTGAGATGTGGGTGATGGGAACAGGGGGGCCTCAGCAGGGCAGCTACAGCCCAGCCCCAGCGAAGCTGCACCAAATGGGGCTGGGTGCCAGGACCCCCAGCTCAGTTCGGGCACCCCACTTCCAGCACGGTGCCGTGTGTGCAGAGGCTGCAGGCAGGGAGGGGGGCAGCGAGGCAGGGAAGGGCTGGGGCATGGGGAGACGCTCCCGCTTTGCGGTCAGCACCATGGTGCCAGCGCAGGGTCTAACTCTCCTCCTTCTCCTCCGCCGTGGATTTCTAGGAGTACATGAGGCTGTCTGACGTTTTCAGGTTCTGCCGCAATGCACCCGGCCCCAGCCCGGACACTAAAGCTTCCGCTGCTGCCCCTGCTGCCGCTCAGCGCTCTTTCTTGCTTGCTGTCCCTCCCACAGCCGACGAGGTACCCGCTCCAGAGCGTCCTCGGGTTTGCTCCCGGGGGTTGCCTGCCCTGTCCCGGGTGGTGAGGATGCTGCAGCAGCCTCCCTGGTGCTCAGAGCCCCCCTCTCTGTCAGGCTGGGGGACTCGTCCGGCTGCAGTGAGCAAGGAGCAGAGGCTGGGGCTGCCAGGTCTCATTGCCAGGGAGTGCTTCTCACCGGCTCCGGCTGGGCTTTGCCCTGTGAGGCGGCGGCAGCAGGGCTGGGGAGCCGAGTGGATGCCCAGAGGGGCAGGAGGGTGGCCCTTTGCCTGTCTTGGCCACCAGTCACTGGTGGGGACCATGCAGAGCAGGCAGGGGGACCTGAGCCAGCGCCTGTCACCAGGGCAGTGGGCACCACCACTTTCCCTTCCTGGGGACATGGCACTCTCCTTTGGGGACTGCTTGCTGCCCTATGCCTGCTTGCCCTTGCTCAGAGCCTCTTCTCCCGGTTTAATCTGCTTCTCTCTGCCCAGTACGTGACCGTTGAGCAGCTCTCGGGCATCCTGGGCAGCCCCCGTGTTCCTGCCGCTTCACCGCTGGGCTGTGCCCCGCCGGCTCCTTCATCCTCAGGCTGCACCGCTCCTCCTCCTTCTCTTCCTCTTCCATATCTCTCTTCTCCCTCCGTCTCTGCAGAGGTTCGTGCCCCGTTTCCCTCCCTCTGCCCCTGCGCTCTCCCTGGGCTGTGATGGGGATACAGGGGAAGGGCTGAGCCGCAGATGATGCTCTAACCCACCTGCAGACCCCTTGCTGCTCTGCTGCTGCTTCACTGCTTGCCGCGGTGTGGGGCAGGGGGTCTCTGTGCCCTCCTGGTGCTTCCATCGGCTCTCGCCGGCCCCATGAGCAGCAAGGGGGTCCCAGAGCTGCCAGGACTCAGCCAGGGGGTGTGTGGGGTCCCCAGGGGTCCTGTTCTGGTGGTGCAGATCCAGGCAGGGATGCTCCAACCTATCTCTGTGCATCTGTCCCTCTGGCCATGTTTTGCCCTCCCTCTTCTCTCACACTGCGTCTCTCTCCAGATGGAGCAGCAGCTTCCAGGGGTCTCTGCGTGGCCCCCAGCTCTCGATTTAGAGAAGTGGTACCAGGAGGTCATGGCTGGCTTTGAGACTTCCTCCTCCTCTCTCTCTCCTCCTTCCTCCCCTCCTCCGCTTCCAGCTAAAGCTCACTCCTCTCACAAGCCTCTCCAGGTAATCCCGGCTCTGAGCAGCGCAGGGACCTTCCTGCCAGGCACCGCAGGGGCAGAGCAGACCCATGGCCGGCAGCCACTGCCTCCCCTCACTGCACCCCTGCCAAGATGGCACCGACACCGGGGCAGGGTCTGGGAGGGGATGCTCAGCCCCACTGACGGCTTCTGCAGCCCCCCATTGCCCCTCTCACCTCCCTCTCTCTGTGCCCAGGTCTATCGTGCCAAAACGGAGGGTGACGCTGGTGCCCTCACCCCTCGGATGAAGAGTGGGACCCCCTCCTCCTCGCAGCTCAACCTCTCCGTGCTGGGGCGCAGCCCCTCGCCCAAGGTACGGCTGCCGGGGAGAGCTGGGCATCGCGCGTATCCGGGCACAGCTCTCGGGCACCCAGTGCCACCCCCTGTCCCTGTCTCTGCTGCTGACCCCCTCCATCCTGCCCAGGGCCCCCCCAGCCCGGCGGGCAGCCTCCCCCGCAACCTGGCGGCCACGCTGCAGGACATCGAGACCAAGCGCCAGCTGGCCCTGCAGCAGAAGGGTGAGCTCTGGCTCCGTGGGCGGTGGGGCTCTGGGGGACGCTTCCCCCGCTGCCATGCGGGCCGTGGAGGTGGCGGTGGCGCTCCGGCGGGACGCGGTGCCTCTCTCACGGTCTCTCGCTTCCCCCCCTCTCTCCCTCCCGACCCCGACGGTGCGTCTCCAGCCGAGCCGCTCCCAGCAGAGCCCTCACAGCCGGGCGATCCACCAGGTAGAGACGGGGGGCGGCTGGGAGTGCCTCGAGCGGCCCGGAGGCAGCAGCATGGCTGTTTGCTGGCACCTTCTGCCATGCGAAGGAGGGGCATGACCAGCCCAGGACCCCGGGTCCCTCTTGGCATCTGCTTAGGGACAACCCTCTGCGTCCCTGACCCGTTAACGCTTTGCCCAGCCTGGCGCATGCCCCCCTTGCCTGCCGGGATCCCTTCCTCCTTCCCCGGAGGGATGCTGCTTGCTGTGCTCACCGGGGAGTTGGAACGGTGGCTCCCACCACCTCACCCTGGCTCCTGCAGCGTCTTCTGCCCGCGCTGTCCCCTCGCCCACACTGCCTTGGCTCTGAGCGTGGCGTGCTCTGCCATCATCGTTGTCTTCTCCCTGTGGTGCAGGTCAGCAGGTGATTGAGGAGCAGAAGCGGCGGCTGGCGGAGCTGAAGCAGAAGGCAGCGGCCGAGGCTCAGTCCCAGTGGGAAGCCCTGCACGGGCAGCCCCCCTTCCCCACCGCCTTCCCCCCACTCGTCCATCATTCCATCCTCCACCACCACCGGCCCCACGGCGCCGGGCCCCGGCCTGAGGAGCTGGACCACGCGTACGACACCCTCAGCCTGGAGAGCTCAGACAGCATGGAGACCAGCATCTCCACCGGCAACAACTCCGCCTGCTCACCTGACAACATCTCCAGGTAGCCCTGGGGCCAGCTCCCCTGGCCGAGGGCCAGCCTGCTCTGCTGGCCATGCTGCTGGCCCACGGTCCTTCCCGCTGGGATGGCAGCTCCTGCCACTGTCTTGCAGTGCCAGTGTGATGGATGCAGGGAAGATCGAGGAGATGGAGAAGATGCTGAAGGAGGCGCACGCGGAGAAGTCGCGGCTGATGGAGTCCCGGGTGAGCGGGGGCTCCGGGGGGCACCTCGGCCGGGCAGTGGGTCCCCCATTGCTGGGGCTGATGCCTACACGTGCCGGCAGGAGCGGGAGATGGAGCTGCGGCGGCAGGCGCTGGAGGACGAGCGCCGGCGCCGGGAGCAGCTGGAACGGCGGCTGCAGGACGAGACAGCGCGGCGGCAGAAGCTGGTGGAAAAGGAGGTCAAGCTGCGGGAGAAGCACTTCTCCCAGGTGCGGGGTGCATGGGGTCCCCCATCCCAGCCTGACCCGTGAGGTGGACCCAGCTCCCTGCCAGTGTGCCGGGGAGACACAGCTCTCTGCCGACGGGCTTTGCAGGGCTGTGTTGCTTTTCCAGGCGCGTCCCCTGACCCGGTACCTCCCCATCCGCAAGGAGGATTTCGACCTGCGGCTGCACATCGAGTCCTCGGGGCACAGCGTGGACACCTGCTACCACCTCATCCTGACGGAGAAGATGTGCAAGGGCTACCTGGTCAAGATGGGTGGCAAGATCAAGTCTTGGAAGAAGCGCTGGTTCGTCTTTGACCGCATGAAGCGCACCCTCTCCTACTACGTGGGTGAGTCCCTGCACTGCCCCACGCCATGTCCCACTGCCCTCTCCCCATCCCCTCGTCCCCCCTCCCCCCCAGCCCTGTGGTCATCACTGGTTCCTTCCCTCGGGCAGATAAACATGAGACGAAGCTGAAGGGCGTCATCTACTTCCAAGCCATCGAGGAGGTTTACTACGACCACCTCCGCAGCGCGGCCAAGGTGAGAGCGGGGCATTGCTGCTGCTGTGGGGTGCACTGGGACCCCCCCCGGCATTGCTGTCCCCCCCATCACCCTCCACTGTGTGGGGGGGGTGGTCAGTGGTGGGGATGCTCCCTGTGGTCCCCTATCCCGGGGTGTGGGGGGCAGGACGCAGGCGGAGGCGGGGCACACAAGACATCGCTGACCCCGTCCTCTCCTCCCCCCCAGAGCCCCAACCCCGCGCTCACATTCTGCGTCAAGACCCACGACCGCCTCTACTACATGGTGGCCCCCTCGGCCGAGGCCATGCGCAT
>NW_015090916.1:176572-176860 GCF_001431845.1 Calidris pugnax | reverse complement strand
GGGGCCGCAGCTCCCGTCGTGCCCGCTTCCGGCTTCCCCCGACGTGGCCCAATGGGGGCGCGCGGCGCGGCGGGGCCGGCGGGACGCGCCAATGAGCGTGCGCCGCGTGCGGGGCCGGCGGCTGCGCGAGACGCCGGGGCCGGAGCCGGGACGGGTTCGGGTCCGGAGGGCGGCGAGGATGGCGCGGGCGGCCTGCTGGGCCCTGGGCTGGCTGCTCCTCTGCTGCCGCCTGCCCGCCGCAGGTACGGCCGCGACCGGGGGGGGGACGGAGGGACGGGGGGGGCGGCC
>NW_015090916.1:147368-176562 GCF_001431845.1 Calidris pugnax | reverse complement strand
GGGTGTCTGTGCGGCAGAGGCGGTGGCGGTGATGTCGGTGGACGTGGGCAGCGAGTCGATGAAGATCGCCATCGTGAAGCCCGGAGTGCCCATGGAGATCGTCCTCAACAAGTGAGCGGCGCGGTTGGGGGGTCGGTATCGGCCGCCGTTGGGCTGGGGCAGCCCAACGGGGTAACGGGGGGCTCCGAGAGAGGCGGCCGAGGATCGGTGACCCTCTCTCGGGGGTCTGGGCCGCACCGAGGGCCTCTTCAGCGAGAAACCGGCCCCTGCGTCATTAAGGGTGTCGTGGGATGGTTTGGGTAGAAGGGACCCCTCGCCAAAGCCCCCTCCAGCCTGGCCTTGAACCCCTCCAGGGATGGGGCAGCCACAGCTTCTCGGGTCGGCCTGGGCCAGGCTCTCACCACCCTCACACCAAAGTTCTTCTCCAGATCTCACCTCAATCTCCTCTCTTTCAGTGTCAAACCCTTCCCGCCGTCCCATGGCTCCCCTCCCTGACCCAGAGTCCCTCCCCATCTCTCCTGGAGCCCCTTGAGGGACTGGAAGGGGCTCTAAGGTCTCCCCGGAACCTTCTCTTCTCCCGGCTGGACCCCCCCAACTCTCTCAGCCTGTCCCCACAGCAGAGGAGCTCCAGCCCTCTCAGCATCTCCATGGCCTCCTCTGGCCCCGCTCCAACAGCTCCATGTCCTTCTGCTGTTGGTGGCCCCAGAGCTGGAGGTAGCACTGCAGGGGGGTCTCCCCACAGCAGAGCAGAGGGGCTGATGTGGTTCAGATGTGACAGGATGTGGCATCGTGTTCTCACCTGTCTGGTTAGGAAGGAAGCCTGATTCTCAGTTCTCTTTGAGGGATCCCGGAAGCAGGTTTGTTAGGCAGCAGCTCGTTGTTGAAGCAGATAAAGGTCTCCTTTCACTTGGCTGCTGTCACTGCAGCCCATGCCCAAGACCCTGAATGAAAAACCGGCGGCTGGGAGAGGATGTACGGTCAGGAGCATGCTTGTTTTCTGGGAGTCTAGACTGAGAGATAATAGATGGATTTTTCACCCGGCTGCCTGGAACTTGGCAGTCGTTGGTAGAACGAGGGAACTGTCTCGCTTTGCTCCGTGCTGAAGGGAAGCAAAAATAAAGCAAGTTTTGTCTAAGTCTGAAGCAGCATGTTCCAGAAAGCTGCTCACGAGCCTTTCTCCTTCGTGGCAAGTCATTGTGTTGTAGCCTTATGTTAGAGAACTGATAACGTGTCCTGAGGCTTTTGGAATTTCACTGAATTTCACTGAATTTCTAGAGTTGGAAGGGACCATAGAGATCATCTAGTCCAACTCCCGTGCATGTGGCACGTGCTGAGCTCAGTAGATGACTTTAGGGGCTTCTTGTGGTTATCGTAGCGAAATGCCTTGCTATGTGAATGTGTGCGTGGGGGCAGAAATGGGCCACCTCTTGTGGAGCTCTCTTGTGTCATGGGAAAAATAGAGGTCTGCCCAGCACAGCCTCGAAAGGAGGTGCTGCTGTTGCCACCTGTCAGAGTCTGGTCGTCCTCTCCGTGGGTCACACCCCAGCACCTTCCCTTCGTCCTTCTGAAATGCAGACACTGCCCTTCCTCATGGGGACTCTATCGAGCGTTCACCTCTTTCGACTGGTTTATTCCTCTCTTTCTGTGCAGGGAGTCACGAAGGAAAACACCCGTGGCCGTGTCTTTGAAGGAGAACGAGCGTCTCTTCGGTGACAGTGCGCTGGGGATGGTAAGAGTTCCTGTTACTCCTCGCTCCAGCTGCAGTTCCTGTGTGTGGAATGTGTGCTCCCACTGCTGGGTCCTTTGTGATAAATGTCTGAGTGAGGAAGTTCTATTTCTTGTCCTGTACTTCTCATCTCCTTGGCGTGGTACTGGCTCTTTGTGTCTCAGTCTCATGCTCCTGAATCCCATAATGAGAGCTCTTCACCACGTGGCTCGGGAGAGGCTGGTTTGACAGCAGCAAAGCCAAAGAAGTGCAGCTGGGTGCTGTGCTTTATTTTCTGCAGTCCATAAGGACCCCCAAGGTGGCCTTCAGGTATTTCCAGGATCTGCTGGGGAAGCGTATGGATAACCCCCACGTCGCACTCTACCAGTCCCGCTTCCCGGAGCACGAACTGGTGAAGGATGAGAAAAGGCAGACCGTTATCTTCAAGCTGTCCCAGTGAGTGGCTGCTTCTGGGTCCCTTCTGGGTGGGACTTTGGCTACCAGCTCTGGTTGTTGCTGTAATTTTCTCTCCTGCCTGTTTCTCGTAGGACGATACAGTACTCTCCGGAGGAGATGCTGGGGATGGTGCTGAACTATTCGCGTGGGCTGGCTGAGGAGTTTGCAGGTTGGAAGAATTTACCAGTTTCTCATGGTATCTGTGTGCGTGTTTGTATACTATGGGATTTGAGTAGAGTCTGAAGGTGTTTGAAAGCCCAGGGATGTTTAGAAACAGGCCGTTGGTTCCCTTCAGAGAGTACTTCAGGCTGTATGCAGGACTTAGCAGCTGTCAAGTCGTCACTTGTTTCTAATACAATGCAAGTTTGGGGTCTTAATCCCGTTCTTGGGGGCAGGCACCCCCAATCCCACCCAGCCTTGCAGTGAGGAAGCCTTTTTGGCCATCTCTGGAGAAAGAGTGATGTGTTTTGTCACTTGTGTGTGTGAGTGGAGCAGAGGAACATTGGGAGGGAACTGCTGGGGAAGGTGGAGGTGTCTCTGCTGCAGTCTGTGTTGGAATTGGTCTGGATGGAGCCAAACAACATGAAAGAGCAAAAACTGTCCTCCCTTGTGAAACTTGGGAAGAGATAAGGGACTGCCATGCCTTTTCCATGTGGTGTTGCTACTGAAATACCACAGTAATGGGAACTGGGTGAATTTCGTTGCTGTTTGACTTACTGTGTGTTGTTTGGTTAGTAATACTACAGCCAGGCAAAGGCTTTCTGCTCTGGAGAGTGAGCATAATCCAGTGATAAAGTCAGTCTCTCTGAAGATAACGTTTGCTGAAATGTAAGGCACCCCAGAGCATTTGAGAGTGCTCTGACGTGTGAAAGAGAGGTCAGGAGACACGTGGCTTTGTGAGAACCTGCAAAGTCTGCTCAGTGTCAAGAAGACACAGATAGATTCACCCCTAATGATCCTGGCTGCTGATTGCATTCCGTGCGGTCTTTACCTGAGATTCTCTGGCTGCAGTGATGGAAAAACGTGTTCCCTGCACCTCTTCCAGAGCAGCCCATCAAGGACGCGGTGGTCACGGTCCCTGCCTACTTCAACCAGGCAGAGAGGAGGGCGGTGCTGCAGGCCGCCCGCATGGCCGACCTGAAGGTGCTGCAGCTCATCAACGACAACACCGCCGTGGCCCTCAACTACGGGGTGTTCAGGAGGAAGGACATCAACGCCACTGCGCAGGTAGGGGCAGGGGGGTGCAGAGAGCCCCGTGCCAGTGCCTACGTGCGGGGAGAGAGTGCTGTGGATAAAAATCTAAAGGACTTGACTGTGAGGAAGGGGATGCTGCTGGGCAACCAGTGTCCTCTGTTATCGTGTGCTCATCAGCAAGAGGAGCAGGTGAAAACCTCTGTTAATAAGTGGTGAAGCCCGAGAGCTCCTGGAGCGAGGGCAGGTGGCTGGGACCCCCCTTTTGTAAAGTTTCTTCCTTTCCCATCAACTGGGGGGGAATAACGTTAGCGATTGCCTAAGGCGTTGGAAGACTGACTCTGAAATACGTGATTTTCCTGAGGTTGAAGAAGCTTTGAAAGAGCAAATCTTGGTTTTCTGGTCTATGAAATGGATGAAAAAGCTTTCTTGTCCGCCTGTGTCAGGCGTGACCCCGCACACCCCCCGTGTGTGATCAGAGAACGAGTCCTGCTGCTGTGGTGTGAAGCCAGGCGAGGGAGCAGACAGGCTGGGCCTGCGTCAGGCGGGGACATTGGTGGGCTCTTTCCTTACTTGTGGGGGACACCCAGGTGTTTCTGCTTCACCGTCCCAGCTTCTCTTTTCAGAACATCATGTTTTACGACATGGGAGCAGGAAGCACCGTTTGTACTATTGTTACGTATCAGACAGTGAAAACTAAGGACTCGGGAACCCAACCTCAGTTGCAGATCCAGGGCATTGGGTAAGAATTCAACGAGTTGCACAGAACTCACAGGTCTCAGGAAAAGACCGTTTCACAGTCTCTTCTAAAGGTGGGATTTCAGCGCAGTAATTTGGGTGGCAGAGAGGGAAATGTTTGGAGTGAGAAGGCTCCGGTTGGTAATAATTCTGGTGTCACTGTCTTGTGCAGAAGATAACTGAGAGCTTCCAGGAGCCCAGGAGGCCACCAATGTATTTAATTTGCTTCAGGCTTGCTTTTTTTATAGCCTCAAGCCGTTTTAGCTTAATTCCGCTTTCTATAAACTTACAGAAGTAGAGTGTGTCAGTTTGAAAAAGCAGAATATCCTCCCAGAGAGGACTGAAAATGCAGCGCATTGGCTGAATGAGGAGAGGGGTGCTGTCAATCGCCAGCCCAGCAATTTAAATTCCAAAAGATTTCCACTGCTGTATAAAAAAAATACCTGGGACACAAGACGGCCACCCTTTGGCTCCTCAGCCCCTGGCATGCTTGGCAACAAGGCCTTTACCGTAAATATAATGAAGTTTCCTGCTCAAAGGCTGTTGTGGTGGTGAATCTTTCTTTTCTGTGTTTCATTATAATGCATTATTTTTGGAACAGCCATTGCTCTTTCACATTAAATTGCAGCTGATAGTATACTGCATCTGCTTTTGACTGCTTGCTGCTCTGTGTGTTTGTGAAGTAACACATGAAGTTTATTTGATTTCCAACTCTGTTTAAGTTATTACATCTCTGTTTGTTCTTTTGCTCAGGTTTGACCGTACTCTGGGAGGTTTAGAGATGGAGCTGCGTCTCCGGGACTATTTGGCAAAACTCTTCAATGATCAGCACCCTTCCAAAGATGTCCGGAAGAACCCCCGGGCCATGGCCAAACTCCTGAAGGAGGCCAACCGCCTGAAAACCGTCCTGAGCGCCAACGCGGACCACATGGCACAGGTCCGGCCTCTCTCAGGGTCTCCAGCTCCTCTGGGACTCAGCGTGGGTGGGTTAAGGGCAGGCACGTAGGAACGTCTCCCTCTGCAGTGTCAGTGCTGGTGTCTCAGGGGTGCTGGTGGCACTGGTGGTCCCTCAGCTTGTGCCCATTTAGTACCACTGGTGGTTAAGCAAGGGGACTGCGTGGAGTTAGTTGTGTGAGGTTTGGTAAATAACTGTCGGTGGGAGAAGCTGTTTGTTACATCCATGTTCCATTCTCTCACCGCCTGAGCCATGGCAAGATTTGATGAGTGTGGTCAGGTCCTCAGTGCGTGAAGGAAGCTGGAACTTTCTGCACAGTGGGCAAATCAGGCAGAGATTTTGCTCAGAGCACGCTCCATGAGTAATTTCATTCCGGCTGTTTTTTTTCTGGACAGATTGAGGGGCTCCTAGATGACATTGACTTCAAGGCCAAGGTCTCAAGGCAAGAATTTGAGGATTTGTGCTCAGACCTGTTCCGGCGAGTCCCAGGACCAGTGCAGCAGGCTCTGAGCAGCGCAGAGATGACCCTGGTAGGTTTGGGAATGCTTTAACAAGCCTGAAGTCTCTGCATGCAGAGCCGCTGTCATGTCACGATCAGTGGTGGTGTTCAGAGTACAGGCGCCAGCGATCACGACTGAGCGCTGTGGCTGGTGCAGGGAGTTGCTGCTGTTTGAAGCCAGGAGTCCCTCATGGTTCCCTGTGCTGTACACCACAAACAAAGGACTTGGAGGAGGCGTTTCTCTATGTTTAAAAACTTTACTCTCTGGCTGGAGGTTTGAACCCCTGATCTTTCCTGTTGCTTTTTTTTCTTTTTTTGTCTCAGATGCTGGTTCTGGTCTCTCTTCTGAAGTTTAATCTCTGGGAACAGAATTATTGCTGTTCAGGCTTCTCCTCTGAGCGCTCCTGTTGGGGGCTGCAGTTGGACCAAATGCACTGCAGCCCTTGGGAGAGACTCACTGTTTGTTCAGTGCTTGAGTTCCAGGGTGCCAGGACACCCTTGAGCATCTCTTGGCTCTGGTTTTCCATGCAAGGCACTGAGTTACCCCTCAGAGTCCAGATCTCCCTCTCTTCTGGTCCCACTTGCCGTCCCAGTCACCGGCTCCTCGGGCATTAAACTTTAATCTGCCTAATTGTGAACTGAGTCCCACATTTCAGGTGACATGAGGCAATCCTCATGTTGTCCCCATTTGGCAGCCGTGACTCCAGGTTCCCCATGTTGTCAAGGGGGACGGGGGAAGGAGCATAAGGCAGCCCTGAACTTGGCTTTCCTCAGCTGCTTTCTGGACTCAAGGTGACTGTTTCCAATCCCTAGGATGGAATTGACCAGGTGATTCTCGTTGGCGGTGCCACGCGGGTCCCCAAAGTGCAGGAGGTTTTGCTGAAAGCTGTGGGCAAGTGAGTATGTGAGGTCCCCTTCAGTCTGTCTCCTGTTGATGAGTTGATACTGGTGGCAGCAGCCGCAAAGCTGACATTGGTTGATTTTCACTTTTCATAGAGAGGAACTGGGCAAGAACATCAATGCGGATGAGGCTGCTGCCATGGGTGCCGTCTACCAGGCTGCGGCGCTGAGCAAAGCCTTTAAGGTGAAGCCTTTTGTGGTTCGGGACGCCGCCGTGTTTCCCATCCAGGTAACCCTTGGCTTCCTGCCTCATGCAGGGTGTGGGGAGACGGGGCTGTGCTGGAGGAGACGTTCTGGGTGACCCTTGGGCTCCTTTGAGCAAGGAACTTACAGAGATCTCTCTGCTGATCTAAGAAAGCAAGCAGAATAATGTCGGCCCGACTGTAGAAGTGCTGTGCCCAAGAAGCCAGGCCCATAGAAACATCCGTTGGGAAATACGTGCCCACTTCTCCCCGAGGTGGGAGAGGTGCAGAAGCCTGTGAGGGAAGGTGCCACAGCGGGAGTTTGCAGTTGCTGAATCGTGTTTTCCGTTTGTGATGCAGGTGGAGTTCACTCGTGAGGTGGAGGAGGATGATAAATCCAAGAGCTTAAAGCACAACAAGAGGGTTTTGTTCCAGCGCATGGCACCCTACCCCCAGCGCAAAGTTATCACTTTCAACCGCTACACAGACGACTTCGAGTTCTACGTCAACTACGGAGACCTGTCCTTCCTGAGCCAGGACGACCTGCGGTGAGTTGAGGCCAGCGTCTGAGCGGGCGGTCCAGTTTGTCCAGCTGAAAACTTCACTGGTGGCCAGCCGAGGAACCTGCCACCAGTGCATGTTTGTAGATCTGTTCTCAGTCCCGTGTGCCTGAGCAAATGGAACTGTGCTGGTCCCTCGCTCTGTGTGGTTTTCCATCCCTGCTGTGGGAAGGGGTTAGCTCTTCTGCAGCATCGTTCACTTAAGTTTTTGCTCTGCTTTCGTCCCTGTCACCAGGGTCTTTGGTTCTCTCAATCTCACCACTGTGAGGCTGAAGGGAGTCGGGGACAGTTTCAAGAAGCACTCGGATTATGAATCCAAAGGCATCAAAGCTCACTTCAACATGGATGAGAGTGGAGTTCTGAGCCTTGACCGGGTAAGCACCATCCTTCTGGGATGTTTGCATTTTCCAGATCTGCCCCTCTCTCTGGTCCCCACTTAAAACTCAATCTCTGCTCCCCTCTCCCAGGTGGAATCTGTGTTTGAGACCCTGGTGGAAGACAAGCTGGAGGAGGAGTCAACGCTGACAAGTAAATGCTGAACTTCGATATCGGTGTTTTACCCGCGGTAGCTGGGGTGGCTAAAGCAGAACATGGCTTTGAGCAGAGCAAGCCCGTGGGTTTGGGATGTGGACATTAAAGGGTTGGCCATAGCCTCTGATGCAGGTACAGCTCCAGGTACAGCCCTTTGCAAGTGGCTGCCAGGAGCTCTGGAAAGCCAGACGCTCCTAAGATGGCTATGGCGCACACTGCAACTAGAACAACAGGAGCTGTGTCCTCTGTGTTCGGCCACAGCTGCTGATCTGGGGAGGTCTGCCCTGAAGGGAAGTCCTGCATCCACAGCGTTCTCCCTTCTCTGGCCTCAAGTTGTGCCAGGGAAGGTTTAGGATGGATATTAGGGAAAATTTTTACACTGAAAGGGTTATTGGCTGCCCAGGGAAGTGGTTGAGGCACCATCCCTGGAGGTATTCAGAAGATGGGCGGACATAGTGCTTAGAGACGTGGTTTAGTGATGGCTTTTTTCAGAGTTGGGTTGATGGTTGGACTAGATGATCTTAAAGGTCCATTCCATGGACCTATGATTCTGATTCTATGATTCTCGCTTTCTGGATTGTGATGCCTGGTCTGTGCTCTGCAATCCTCAGGTTTTAGAGCATAGGTCCACTCTAGACAGGAGCTGGAAATCTGTATGCTGAGAGGTGAGGGGGAGATGCGGGGATGGGAGATGCAGCCACGGATTGGAGCCTGAAGCTTTTTGGTTGAAGTTCCAACTTTCAGGTCTCATTCCAGCAGTGTTTGTGCACAGAAAAACACAAAGGGAGGTCAGGGAAGGATGAGTTTCCGGAGTGTATTAGCAAACCTCTACCACCACGGGAGCTGCCTGGTGATTGCTGTGGTTGTGAGGGGAAGAACTGAGGGCTGAAGGTGACTTTCTCCCGCCTTTGGGTACATAATATTCTGGATTCTTTGTCTCCCACGGACAGAACTTGGAAACACCATCTCGAGCCTGTTTGGGGGCGGTGGCCCCAAGGCAGAAACGGGAGAGAACCTGACAGACTCGGTCCAGGTGAGCCCCGGGGTGTCTGCGAGCGGGAGGGAGCCCCACATCTTGCTCCAGTGCTGACGGGCAGCGGTTCACATGAGCAGAACTGGAGGTGTCTGGCACCACATCAGAATTTCAAATATTTCCAGACACTGCTATATTCCTCTGGAGTTTCATGTGGCGTGTGTTTAGAGAAACTTGTGCTCTGTCACTGGCAAGTCCAGCAGTGGTGGACTAATGTTCCAGGACTCTTCATTATTCTAGCTCAGCACAGTCCCTCGCTAACGGCTGCAGTCACTGTGACTGCTGGTTTTTGTACATATGGGTTTTTTGCACAGAATTATCTGTTCTGTGAAACATTTGTACAGTATTTCTCCATGAAAAACAGTTTTGTTTTTTGCTTTGCTTGGCTGCGGGGAGCAGGAGGAAGAAGAGAGCCTGGCAGAACCAGGTAAAGAGGAGCAGGGGGAGAAACAAGAGCAGAAAAGCAGCACCGAAGATGAAGAGCGAGGAGAAGAGAAGCAGCAGTCTGCGGGCCAGGCAGAAACTGCCCCTCCGAAAGGAGACTCCCAGAAAAAGGAAGAAGGCAAGAAGTCAGAGTCTCAGGTGAGCATTAGGTTGAAGGAATGGAACTGGGATTTCAGTGCAATTTCCTTGGTTCCATTCTTCTTTCCCTTCTTTTCCCTGAAAAAAAAAAAAAGTTGCAAAATGTGCAAATCCATTCCCTTGCCTAAGATTTATTTTACCTGTTCCAGGATCCCAAAGAAAACAGAGAAACTGCAAAAGAAGAAGAATCGTCCAAAAGTTCCAGTGACAGCACAGCTACCAAAACGGAGGAAGAGAAGAAGATCAAAGTGCCCAAGAAGCAGAAGCTTGTTCATGAGATCACCATGGAGCTGGATGTAAACGATGTCCCTGACCTATTGGAGGAGGAACTGAAGAGCTCCATGAAAAAGTACGTTTGAAACGGCTCTGGTCAAAGCTCTCGATGGAGGAAATGAATGGCTGTGGAGCAGTGATAGCTGCCGTGGTGCTGCTCTCCTCGGAGGCTGATGTGTACAGTGTTGTGCACGTCTAAAGGCACTTACTACCTTTGATTTCTCTTCTCTTTCCCTCTTAGACTCCAAGACCTGACAGTCAGAGATCTAGAGAAACAGGAAAGAGAAAAATCAGCCAACAGCTTGGAGTCATTCATCTTTGAGACCCAGGTGAGAGAGGGATGTGAAGAAATGAGAATTCCAGGTAGAAGTGTCTTATGCAGCTTGGCTGATCTGAATGCGGGGGAGTGGTTTGAGTGGGGGGAAGCTGGTTTGAAGAGCCCAGCTTTCATCTTTCAGTCACTTTTTCTGCTGTCGCTAGACCTCCCAAGCCCACATGGAGAGCTTTCCTCCAGGGCGTCTCACACGTTAAACTCTGGGTTTCTAGTATTCCTTAGTGCACTTACCCCTGTGTTTTGGAACAGTTGGGCTGTGAAGACCCTACAGCTTCTCAGGAACTTGTGCAGAGGCGGCAAATGATGTTACACCACAAAAAGCATGTGTGAAAGCAGTGTGGTTGGTGCAGCTTTACCATCAGATACTGGGTGTATCACCATCGCACTCCTGGTGATGCCAGGAGTCAGAGCCCAGGTCTGGGAGGGTTGAAAGAGAATCTTCTGGGGCCAGTGCATCCCCAGGAGCTCCCAGTCCAGCCCAGTTGCAAGTGGGTGGCCCAGTTGTTTGATACTTCCAGTGGTAGCTGATGGGAGTGCTTGCTTTGTTCTCTCCAGGACAAGCTTTATCAGGAGGAGTATCAGTTTGTCTCAACAGAGGAGCAGAGAGAAGAAATTTCCAAAAAGCTCAGTGAGGCCTCCAGTTGGATGGAGGAGGAGGGCTACGCAGCTGCGACGAAGGTATCTGCACAGGGTTGGGACACTGGTCACTGGCGTGGGAGGGAGCACGTGGGCTGAGAGAGCATTGATCCCTCTTGATCCCTCAAAATCTGATTCTTGGAAGTTTTTTACTTCCTCAGTGCATTACGCACAGAACAAAATGGGAAGTTCTTCCAACCTCTTCACCATCTTCAGCAGGAACCTCTTGAGTTCACCTGCCTCTTTTTACTCTATTGAAATAGGATATTTGATAGAATGACAAAAACTGCAGTTCTGAGGTTTACAGTGTTAGACAGTGGGAAAGCTAACCATCTCCTTTCCCCTCTCCTTCATTTGCAGGAGCTGAAAGACAAGCTTTCGGAACTGAAAAAGCTTTGTAGGAACCTCTTCTTCCGTGTGGAGGAAAGGAGAAAGTGGCCAGAACGCTTGGCTGCCCTGGAGAGTCTGCTCAACCACTCGACCATCTTTCTCAAGTAAGAGGGAGCTGCTGGGGCGGAGGGTCAGGCAGATGATGGTGTCACAGATGCCACAGAACGGGGCCAGACCCAACATGGGCTGAAAGTCACTGGTGCTTCTTGAAAAGAGCCCAAAACCCTGCTCAGTTCTGCTGAGCCCATTAATAGAAGCTTTGTTTAAACTGCGGGGGCAGGAACTGTCCCACACTGGACCCAACACTTAGAAGCCTTGTTTTTTTTCAATCTTCCCCATTTTTTCTAATCTCATCATAGCTGCATTTGCTGCTCTGTGTTCCGTCCTCAGTACCCAGAGATTTGATTTAGGGCTCTGTTTCCTTAAGATGCAAGAGATGTAACTGTAAAATGGTTGGCATGTGCAGTGGCCAGTAATTGTTATGATTGCAGGAGCCGTAAACACGGGAGTTGCCAGGGCACAATCTGTGTGGTTTGGTGGAAATAAATTTTCTCTTTATCTTTCAGGGGCGCCCGAATGATTCCAGAGTCTGACCAGATATTCACAGAAGTGGAACTGAGTACACTGGAAAAAGCCATCAATGAGACAACGGTAATAACGGGTCAAACGATTCGGGGGGTGGGGGCCGGGGGGGCCCTTTGGGTTGTGTTTCCTGCCCAAAGGAATAGGTCATGTTCTTTCACTCAGGGTTGTGGAACAGGGTGTGCTTGTCTTGTTTCTGTGGCCCCTGCAAACCATATTTCAGTGTTTTCTAATGCCCAGCTCGACCCCAGGCTGCTTTGGGGGGATAACAGTTCTTGTGTTGCACGTGAGAGGTTGTCTCTGGGAGTGTTGGGGTAGCCCAGGAGCCTGGCTGCAGCTTCCGAAAGCAGAGGCTGGGTTTTGAGGGCTCCGTTCCTTCAGTTTGCCCTGTGTCTGGGTAGTTCAGGAGCTGCTGGAAATGCGTTGGGAAGCAGTGTTACCCTGAGTACGGTGATGGGGAGAGGCTGTGACGTACAGTGGTTCCTGGAACCAAAAATCATCCAGAAAGCACCTCTTACCTCCTGTCCCACAGACCTGGAAAAATGAGACACTGGCTGAGCAGAACAAGCTCTCTCCTACGGAGAAACCCATCCTGCTCTCCAAGGACATAGAGCTCAAGATGGCAGCCCTGGACAGGGAAGTGCAGTATCTTCTGAATAAGGCCAAGTTTGCCAAACCCAAGCCCAAAAAGGAGAAGAACACCACAAAACCGGAGTCGGGCAAGAATGGTACAGCCACCTCTGAGACCGAGAACACTATCCCTCCCACGGAGGGGAAACAGGAAGGTAAGGAGTGGGTGGGGAGCGTGTATTTAACTCCTGGTGTATAATTACCATGTGTAACACTCGCGTCTCCCTGCTTTGGGTGAAAGGGAGAAAAATAAGCAAGGACAATAGTTAACTGCAGGATCATGTGATCCTCCTCTTAGTTTTCAGAAACAGCTGGGACAATCCAGGTATGGTGATGTCCTCTTCCCCCAGCATTTGTTTGGGTTTTTTCTGTGAGGGAAGGGGAGGTGTTTACAAACTCCCCGGGGTGGTTGGTCAGTGTCGCTCTGGGCCACTGGCTGTCCCCTAAGGCAGAGAAACCATCCGTTCCCTTCTGGGTGTCCACAGCAAGTGTTCAAGGTCGTGTCCTGTGTCAAGGAACAGAGTGAGCTGTTGATGAGAAAGGTTTGTGGCTTAGATGGGCTCCAGGAAAAATATAAAAACTTTCTTGGGGCACCAAGACTTGGAGTTTTCTGAACTTTTTAAAGATCCTCAGGTTCTGAGCGCCCTGGTCCTTTTAAATCTGCTGTTTGTCAGCAGAGTTCCCTGCTGGTTCCCCTGGCCTGAGAGAGAGCTGCTGCTTGTGGTCACGGCTCCAAAGATGACTTGTCTGTGCAAGCAGTGAGTCTCTGGGGCTTCAGGGATGTAGCGCCTGGCAGAGGGAGGCAGTGAGAAATAAGGAGCAGTTCCGCGGTGCTTCTCTGGGTGTGAGAGAGCCACAGAGAGTCACTGCAGCCCCGCTGAGGCACCACGGCTGGCGTGGTCACAAACCTCACCCTTGCCTCATCTCCTCTGTGTTCTCCCAAAACTCTTGTGCTGTTTCTTTTCTTTCTGCTTTAAACAGGCAAACCCGAGGACGTCGGTCCAGTCAAGGAACCTCCTACAGCTGAGAAGGCAGCAACAGGTGATGAGCCTGGATCAGACTCTGGTGAGTAAAGGTTTGACTAATGGTCTGGAACATGGTTGCTGCGAGTGCTGGTTGTCCCAGAGCTGCTCTCCATGGCTGTGGCTGTGGGAGGCACGAGGACGGTAGAAGCCCTGATTGCAAAGAAATTGTTAATTCTGCAAAGAGGAACACACAAATCTGGGTTCCCCGCAGTTCCAACGTTTTCACTGTTCAGTGTCAAGTTAAAATGTGCCCCTGCCTCGGTCGCTGTGAGCTGTGGCCTGTGCGTAGGCGTCATCCCGGCTTCATTAAGGGGCTGATGAGCAGGTTTATTCTGCCCAATGGTGAGGGCAGCAGCGTCCTCAGCCCTTGGGAGCCGAGTACGAGCCCTCGGACCATCCCCTGATCCCTCTACCATAGTGGGGGAGTTTGGTGAAATACCGAACAAACATCGGGGGTTTGGCCCTGCTTTTTGTGCTGTAAAACCTGCCCCAGCCTGTAATGGCTTTTCCTTTGTTACACAGGGTCCCAAAAAGAGAAGACGACAGAAGCTGGAGGAGAAAACAGGAAAAACGATGAGTTATAACAGCCCTGGAATCCCACTAGTGTCAACATCTATTTATTTCATGGTTACATTCTTGTTTTTATGATGGACCGGGTTAGTCACGGTGTACCTGGAACGCAGCAGCCTGGCAGCACAATGGGATAGAGATGTACATTTTATTTTTTCTTTCGGAGGATTTTGCCGCTACTAACTTAGTGAATTGGGTTTTGTTTTGGTTTGGTTTTTTTACGTGTTTAAGCGTGGGGGCGTGCCCACCCAGAACCGTCTCCATTTCCTTACCCCCGTGACTTTGAACCATCTCCAGCTTTCAGGGGTCACTCGGGAGTGTGGACCCCTTCCGTGCCCCTGCCGGGGGGTCCATGGAGGTGGTGTCTCTGCCAAGGGGGGGGGATGGGGATGGTGGGATGGGAGGGGGTCAGTGTCCCTTCCCCACACCCTGGGGTTGGGGCGTCTCTCCCCCAGGGAGCCCCCAATCCCTTGATAAAACGATGGCGTTTTTTGTTCGCGGTGAGATAAAAGCTGGGCCAGGGCTGGGACGAGCGAGGGGGTGGGAGGGGCCGTCCCGGGGGCCGAGCCCGGGGCAAATCAATCATAATTCTCCTCCGTCCGCCGCCGCCGGTCCCCGTGCCCCTGACGCTGTTCCCCACCGGGCTCTCTCCCACCCCCAATAAAGGTGACACTTCCGGGCGTTGGACGGTTCTTCCGGGAAGTGCCGGGGGGCGGGGCGCGGCGCCTGGCAACCAATGGGGGGCGGTGGGCGGGACTTCCGGGCGGGGCGGTGGGGACCGGGGCAGCGGCTGGAGCCGGGGGCGGCCGCTGGTCCCGTCCCGTCCCGTCCCCTCGCCTCCCCGGTGTCGCCGCCCGCCGGGGACCGGGCTTCGGCCGCCTCGTCCGGACCCGTCGGAGGAGGAGCGCGGCGGGATGGCGGCCGGCGGGTACGGCCGGTACCGGGCCGTGATCTTTGCGGCCATGTTCGTGGGGTACACGCTCTACTACTTCAACCGCAAAACCTTCTCCTTCGTCATGCCCGCCGTCATGGCCGAGGTGCCGTTGGGCAAGGACGAGCTGGGTGAGTGCCGGGACCCGCTCCCCGGGTCCCCCCCGCCTCCCCTGGGGCTGCCGGTACCGGGCCGGTGGCCGTGCCGCCCGGCTGAGGCGCCCCGGGGGCTCTGCCCGCCGCAGGTCTCATCACCAGCAGCCAGTCCGCGGCCTACGCCATCAGCAAGTTCATCAGCGGCGTCCTCTCGGACCAGCTGAGCGCCCGCTGGCTCTTCTCCTCTGGGCTGCTGATGGTGGGGCTGGTCAACGTGGGCTTCTCCTGCAGCTCCACCGTCGCCGCCTTCGCCGGGCTGTGGTTCCTCAACGGCCTGGCGCAGGGGCTGGGCTGGCCGCCCTGCGGGAAGGTGCTGCGGAAGGTGAGTTCGCTGGGAAAGGCGAGGGGAACGTCCCACCGCTCCTCTCTGCTCCCCGCGGGAGAAACTTGCCCCGAACTCGGAGGAATTTGCACCTATTCCTGCCTCTTTTGAGGTCAAACCCACCAGTTGGGCTTTCCTCTGCCTGCGGAGCGAGTTTCCCTGCACGAGGTTCTGCTTGTTCTAGCAAAGATTGAAAAGTTTATCAGCCTTTGCCGGGCCTCGATTCGAGCTCGGTTTGATAAGAGATGTTTTTGGTAGAGCAAACCTTCTGCCCCGTAAGAGTCATCTTTTGGTGGAATCTGGTATTTTGAGCGTGCGACGCTCTGCCCGTCTTGCCGCCGTGGCGGTGGTTGCTGCCGGGCAAGGGGCAACGAGCAGAATTCCATCTGCATGCTGGAGAAACTCGGGAACTGCAAATTGTGGGCTGTTCAGGTAGAAAATTGGGCGACATACAGCAGAACAGCACGAGTCGAGCCTCTCGGTCTGAGCTGCTGCATCTGGGGTTTGTGGCAGCCTGAATGGAACAGGTTGATTTCTGCCCAAGGGTGGAAGGGCAGGAGGGAGCTGCCTGCTGACCTCTCCAGGAGGATGTAAAACCCCAGAACACAAGTCCTTGTAGGACAAGGAGAGACAAACAACTGTGTTGCCCTTTGGTGAGGCGTCTGGCTGGGGAGGGAAGGGCTGCCCGGGATGGTTCTGTGCTCAGAAAGGTGTTTTTGAGTGATGGGCGCAGCACATGCAATGTTTTCTGAAGCCGAATGCAGCCCTGGGGGGGGTTTCCTGCCGATAACCACCATGCCGGGGGCTCCAGCCCGAGTGCAGGGGGCAAGGCAGAGCCCGTTGTGCCCAATACTTAATGTGACAGCAAGTCCTAAAGTTAGTCCATGCCTCCTGCCCGTCCCGCGGTGCGGTGCCAGCAGAGCTTTCCAGGAGGACGCTGCTCCCAGCAAGTGAGTACGCGGAACCGCGCTCTCTTAGTCACCTCTCCTGTCCCATGGCTCGGTTTCAGCGTCTCTAAATGGAAACGACCCCGAGCTGGTTTGCAGCGTGAGTGCCCGTCCAGCTCCCTTGGCTGGCACTCACCTGACGTTTGGGGTTCCCTGCCAGACTGAGGTAGCAGGGAGTGGGTGCTCCCTCTGTCAGCTTTTGTAGATTTGGGTTAGAATTGCCCCAAACCCACAGCGTGGGCCATGAGTGAGGAATTCCAGGTGGAATGTTGCTCTTGTCTCAAACCTCATACCCTTTTCCTTCTTGTTGCGCAGTGGTTTGAGCCCTCTCAGTTTGGGACCTGGTGGGCGATCCTGTCCACGAGCATGAACTTGGCCGGAGGCTTGGGCCCCATCGTTGCTGCTCTCGTCTCTCTGCACTACGACTGGCGCATGACGCTGTCCTTCTCCGGCCTCATCTGCGTCGTCGTCTCTTTTGTTTGCCTTCTCCTCATTAAGAACGAGCCGTCAGACGTTGGGCTGCCCAACATCGACCAAGGAGCCAAGAAAGGGAAGAAAGGTGAGCACGGGGCTGCACTGTGAGCGGCAGCGCGGGGGACAGGGCGGTGCCTTCTCCGTGTTGTGGCACAAATGCATCGCTTTCGGTGTGCCGAGACCTCCATCCCTCCCGCCTCCCCAAACCACTATGATATGTGAGGGGTTGTTTTTGGCAGCTTTATTCTGGTAACTGTGGAGGCTGCTGCGTTCGTTATAACTCCTGGAAACCAAGCCCCAGCATAACCTCGTGGGAAGGGGCCGGTGTCCAGGTTCCTGAGGCCATCACAGCAAAGTGCAGCAGCAGAGGAAGAGCCCGGCCCACATCAGTTCTGTTGGTGACCTCGTGTGCGTCACTGAGGCGCTTGTGGCTGGCTTTTTCATCTCTCCGTCATTTCTCCATCTGCGTAATGTGTTCCTAACGGTGCCCTTGTTTTCTCAGAGCTTTATTTGCTCAGACGGTGAACGAGTCTCCCAGGTAATGCTGGAGAGAGAGGAAAAACACAGCAGCAGGGAACGCTTCCTTGAGCCCGACCTTCCTCTCCTCCCCGTTAGCAGGGGACAGGCAGTTCTCCCCTCACCCCGCCGTGGCTTCTCGTGACCCCTGGCAGGCGGTGGACTCTGCTCGGTGTTTTCTGCCCCAGCTCAGAACATCTCGTTAGTAAATGTTTGTTCAGGCCACTGAGCTGGTGCTGCTCTGACAGCGGAACAAGTAGAGGGGATTGCAACAGAGGTTTGCTGTGGGGTTTCAAAGGAAGCTCAGCCCACCTTTCACACCATCCCGTGGTGCCCACGCTGCTGGGCTGGACCTCGTTGTGCGCAGACCCCAACGCTGCTTCCCCAGAGGGTCTCTGGGGAGGATGGGTTTGGAGGCGTTCTGGGACGGCCGATGTGAAAACAAAGGTATCACCTGAACATCAGCATCTGTGTTTGGGTCTGTGCAGTAGCTCCCACAGGCAGAGCTCAAAAGCGTTACCGTGAATACGGAGAAGCAGCTCCTTTTTCTAACAGCCTTTGCAAAGGGTTTATTGGCAACCACAATACAGAGGGTTACCGGGAGTAGTGCTTTGATTGTTCTTTTTGAAATCTGTAATGAGTGTGGAATAAATTGACAGAAAAGATTCTGAAATTGCAGCAAACCCAGAACAAGGGAATGGGGAAGTAGAGCCAGTCACTCCCAGTAACTCTGAGTATCTCCTCTGTAAGGATGTCCTTGTGTGTGAATCCTGCTTTCAGCGTGTCCGTGGTGCTGCTGTTGTTCAGTATCTGAGTTCAGGCACTAATAACATTCTTATTCATCTTCCCAACAGGCTCCACCAGTGACAACAGCACTTTGACAGAGCTGCTGCTCTCCCCATACCTCTGGGTGCTCTCAACGGGCTACCTGGTGGTTTTCGGAGTGAAAACATGCTGTACCGACTGGGGACAGCTCTTCCTCATCCAGGAGAGGGGACAATCCATGCTTGTGGGTAAGATGCAAAGCTGTGCTCGACTGGGTACAGCACAAGGACAGGGGCACCTCCGTCTGAGGGACTTTGCTTGCCTCCTGCCTGTCTGTTCAGATACACGTAGTTACTGAACCGACTAGCTGCCACAGTCACTGTCTGCCCCGGTGCCTTCTTGTGCCAGGGGCCTCCTGGACCGGGATGAGCCACAGGGTCTTCTCCATCGGAGCCGCTCGGGGGGAGCTGACAGCAGTTGAGTGTGGTCTAAAGCATGTTGTGACCGAACCTGACAACCTCTTCTTTGCTTCACCTGCATTCCAGGTAGTTCCTACATGAGCGCCCTGGAGATCGGGGGCCTGGTGGGAAGCATCGCTGCCGGGTACCTTTCCGACCGAGCAGTAGCGAGAGTAAGTGATCCAGGCCTTCTGCCGTGCTGGGCAGTTGACACGGCGTCAATTTGAGCCACTTCTGAATTTCTACATTTGCTTTTGGCTTCCTTTGTGAATGTGCTGGGAAAGGTGTGCCGATGTTAGGGATCACGATATGCCTCTCAGCTGGATTTGTCAGCTTTGCTGTGCTGAAAGAGATCTGGTTGTCAACACTTGTCTTCTGCCTGAAAAAAAAACCCCACGTTAAAACCTAGTGGTGGGTTCTGAAGGCAAATTCAGGGTGGAAATAGGGCGCTGTTGATAACAGAAGCATCATTCGTCACTAGGAGCTGCTCGTTTAGCACAGTTTGACTGCGGGCAGCCCTTACACCAAACCAAGAGGCTTTGCTAAAAGCCATGCCGTGTTTCCAACTGGGCTGTGTGGACGGTGTTAGTTGCTCCCAGCATAAAATGGGAGCTCCTGACCCTTGGTTTCCCTTCCCGCGTTACAGGTGGGTCTGTCGAGCTATGGGAACCCTCGGCACACGCTGCTGCTCTCCATGATGGCCGGGATGTGTGTGTCCATGTTCCTCTTCCGTGTCACGGTGACGGGCGACTCTCCCAAGGTAACATTGCTGGGAGCTGTAGGGACGGCCCTTTAGCAGTGAGGAGTGTGATGGTAGGGAGGGTGGCTGTTTCCTTCGCCTTTCCCAAGAGCTGTAGGTTTGGATTCCCTTTGTTTGTGCTGCAGAGAAGCCGAGTCTGGTGTGGGCTGTCGCTGCCACCTCCACTGGCTCAGGCAGCCGTAGCATAGGAGTGACTTGCTTCTGCCCGAATGATTGCTGAATAAATGAAACCTCTTTTCTCCTTTTCCTTTTTTTCTTCTTCAGGAAAATCACTTCTGGACTATAGCCTTGCAACCTCTAGCTGATCTTACAGGCCTAAAAGAACATGAGGTTTCTGCCTTGCCTTTTTTTTCTCTCTCTGCCTGTTTCTGCTTTCACTGATCTGCCCTTCCCCTCTCCTGGGAGGCTGGTAGCACCCCAGAACTTAGAACCAGGGCTTTGAGAAGATTACTGTAAGTTTTGTAAAAGAAACCTTTTCTTCTCATCATTTGATCACACTGACTGACTTGAAAAGCCTGAATATAAAATGTTTAAGTTCTAGTGTAGAAGGTTCTGAGGATGTTTGTTCATCAGGTAAAATGCAGTTGGTTCAGGGGTCTCATGAGTGAGGTCAGGAGGAATGAGGCTGTTCCTGCTTAACTCTGGCAAGTGGTTTCCTAATTCTTTGTGTTTGTTGCCTTCTGGAAAATGAGATGGCACCTACTTCTTTCTGGGCATCCTGAAATGGTGTTTATTGGTCAAAAAGCCTGCTGCAATCCTGAGATGGTCGTATTCCCTGTCCTTTGTTGTCCTTTCACAAGCAACTGACAAATTCTGAATCCGGGAGATTTCTCAGAGCATAAAGTAATGCTGACGTTCAGGCTGTTGGGTCTTGTTGGATGTGTTTGTGTGTGTTTGGTCACACAGATCTGATAGTGGCTGCTCACAAATAACAATGCTCTGATCGGCCGCTTGTATCCAAAACGAGAACCACTTTTAGTCAGAGTCTCCAGGATCATTTTTACAAGGGCCTGGATTCACAGCACTCTCCTGCGATTTCACAGGCTCGTTGCCCATTTCTTGTGGAAGTTCTGGTTCTTTCTAGCCACTGGCTCGTTGCCCATTTCTTGTGGAAATGGGTTCTTTCTAGCAAAGCAGCACGTACCGTGTGTGCAGAGGACAGAACACAGGAGAGAGGAGGGCTTGCGCTGGTCGATGGGAGGGTGCGGTGGAGCTGGGCTGTGTCTGAGCTCTGCCCTCAGCCTGAAAATGTCACAACCCCGCGCATGGGGCCCGAGATCTGTCAGCAGCTGCTGACTGACGGGGGTGAGGTGCCCAGATCCCCTTTCTGACCCGATCTCGTTTCGACAGCTGTGGATCCTGACGCTGGGAGCCGTGTTTGGGTTCTCCTCCTATGGGCCTATCGCCCTCTTTGGGGTTATTGCCAACGAAAGTGCCCCCGCCAACCTCTGCGGCACCTCCCACGCCATAGTGGCCCTCATGGCCAACGGTGAGTACTGCCCTTTTCGCCCAAAACCACAAAAAGAACCTGGGTGTGCTCTGGATGAAGCGTGGTCTGGCCCCTGGGTAGTGGGAGGGTACCAAGGAGCAGAGGGAGTAGAGCTGGGAGCCTCAGGGAAGCTTCCTGCTGCCCCTGATGGGTTTTTGCTTGTGCTTTAAGTTCAAACCAGGAATTTTTATGCACGTAAAAGGAAGTACTAGCAGATAAAATTAAGACATTTTAGCGTTGCTATTTTTCTGTTTGTTTTTCCTTGCAGTGGGGGGCTTTCTGGCCGGGCTGCCCTTCAGCACCATCGCCAAGCACTACAGCTGGGCCACTGCCTTCTGGGTGGCCGAAATCACCTGCACCGCCAGCACCGTGGCTTTCTTCCTCCTGCGGAACATCCGCACCAAGATGGGCCGGGTCCCCAAGAAGGCCGACTGAGGACGAGCTGCATGGCGACGGGGATGCTCCCGCACCGACGTGAGCGCAGCCCGTGTCGGGTTTAATAGGAGTGAGTTACCTATTGCTGCAACCTCGATAAAAGTCTCTCAGTGTCTCACCCACTGTCACGTGCCCCAGGGCACATCCCGCTACCCGTCACTTTTTTTTTTTTTTTTTTTTCCCTCAAAATGTGATAATTCAGCTCATTTACAGCTGCGATGATTTCACTGTACCTCCTCCTCACAGCACTGTTGGTGAAGCGAGCGGGCTCCGTGGCTTCTCCACTGAACGTGCTCTGAAAGGACCAGCTCCAGCCACCATCACCTTTTCTTCTGTCCTGACTGTTCCTCTTGCCCATTAATTACCAGTTCAGCCCCATTTTCCAGGGGTGCTGCAGCAAGCATCCACCCCATCCCTATGCTCCCAGCCCCACGACAGTGGCAGAGCAGCGAGCGATGATGATGGTGGTGGTTTGGCCTCGCAGTCGATTTGAACGGTGCGGCTGTAGTGTTGCCTGGTCTCGGCTGTGGGGAGGAAGGGGAGGGGGGTGCGGGGGCCGTGGCAGCGCTTAGGAATAGGCAGGTTTCCAAGAAATTCTTGGAATCTCGGGGGCAAGTGTTTAGAGAAGCTCCGTCTGCCGAGCCCGTCCTGCCCGCTGCGCTCTCCGCACGCGCCGTTAATGATTAGCGAGGGAGGCAGCTGCTCATGGGGAACGAGCCGGAAAACTGAGCCGGCAGCAGGCATCGCAACAGCCACTGGGTTTCCTGAAAACCCCCGTTTCTGGCATAGGCTTTTGATTTTTTCAGTACAGTCTGGGATGTTTTTGGTTGAGCTGCGTCTCTCAGGGCTGTGGGGAGGGAACTGGCTACCTCTGAGCGGAGCCCCCACTGAGAGCCAGGCCCAGTGCTCTCTGCAATAACTACACTCAGGTTTTTAACTGGAATTTTGTTGAATATTCTTGTTTTTCCCCAAAAGGATATACTGCTTTAGGGTCGCGGAATAGGCAAGTTCAGCTCGTGAAGAATCTGCACACGGGTGCTTTGCTGAACAGCTCGGTTGCAAGAGTAGGTAGCCAGCCTTAATTGAAGCAATGGAAGTGAATTACATTTTGTACTTAATTCTATGATCTTCTACTATCTGTGAAATAAAAACGGAGCAGTGTCACGTGGGCTGTGGTTGTCTCACGGGGAACGGTGTGAGCAGAAGCCCCCAAACCCACTCCTTGTCCTCCTGAGGAGTTACTGGTGCAAATCTGCCCCAGCAGCAGCAAACAAGCAGCCATCCACCTCCTCAGGGAATGTTTATTATTCCTACACAGAAAACCCCCTGCAGAACCATAAGTTAGAGCTATACAGGAAAAATACATATGTACAAACAGGAGAGGAAAGAAGAGAGTCAGCTGCAGTGAGGCCACGGACCCGCGCCCTGTCTGTCCTCAGCCAGGGGCAGCAGAACAAGCCTCTGTAGCCCAATGTAAACAGGAACCAGTCTGTTTAAGGTAAATTTCACAACAAAGGGGAGCAGCTGGGATCTTGGGAGGTAACGCAGTGTGTTTTGTGGATACGCAGTCTCTGCTGTGGAGGGGAGAGCTCCGGGAGAGGCCAGCCGGGGAGGAGAGAGGCCGTGCAGCAGCCGAGGCTTTCCCTACGATCCGGGTCCAAAGGGTCCCGCTTTCTCTGCCACCTCCAGAGCAAGTTTCAAGTTCTGGTCAAACAACTCACATCTGAAACAGTCAGAAAAGCAGAAAGGGGATGGCTTTACCTATGGAACAGGCTAATGAAGACAGGATCTCCACATTCTTTGGCTCTGCATCCTTCAAGGAGAGATTCCGTAAGTCAGGAGGTAGCAACTGGACTGCTGTCAGCCTTTGCTTGGCCGGTAAGTCCCAGTAAAGCTGCCCCTGTGGGCTGCGGGGTCACGTTAGGAGAGCAGGGACTGCGCCGAGGAAGAGTACCTCCTGCTTCCCCAGCAGAACTGTGCTGGACAAGGCACAGGTCAGTGTCCCCTCCCTGCAGCGGCTGCTTCCCTCTGGGTCTGCTCTACCGCTTCACTGAAGGACTGCAGGCGTTTCTTGGCTGTGCAGGGAGAAACTGAGGGGGGGCCGGGGCTGCGTTATTGAAACTGAGCTTTTTTTCCTTACCTGATTGGCATCTCCAGGGAGTAGAAAGGATTCTTCAGAGCGAAATCAGAGTAAATCTCGTAGATCTTGCGGAGAAGGGAGTCTATCCCTGCCTGCCTTGGGTCAGCAAGAACCACGAATTTGATCCCTGGGAGGCACAACGACAGGAGCGTGAGGAAAGCTGAGCCACAGCACAGCAGAACGGGGCCAGGTGCCCGGGGCCGGCTGGTACCTGTCAGCGTCTGGAAGCAGTGCAGCTTGAAGGTGTCGGTCTCCAGCATCTCGATCCCGGAGCTCCCCACCTCAGGGGACAGCTGCGAACCGATGGCGAAGAGCCTGCAGGGAGACGGTTCTCAGCGCCCCCCGCCACCCCCCTCCCGGAAACCCCCATCCCCTCGCCTCCTGCCCCGCCTCACGAGTGGAACATGGAGGCCAGCATCAGCTTCTCGTTGGAGGAGAGGCGGTGGCGGCCGAAGCGGATGGACACCGGGTAGTTGGCGGGGTTGGCCAGGAACTCCAGCACGTCCTTCCCGTCCGCCGTGAAGCGCCCGTTCACCTCGGGTCCCTTTATGGCCAGCACGGCGTGGCCCACTGCGGGGACAGCGAGAAGTCAGTCAGTCAGTGTGTCGGTGTCTGTCTGTCTGTCAGGCGGCCCGGCCCTCCCCGCCCGCCGCACCGCGGATGCCATCGCGCTGCCCGAAGGCGACGACGACGCGCTCGTCGTGCGGGCGCAGGACGAGGTCGAGGGGGAAGCTGAAGGTCTTCTCGGTGTCGGCGCGGGGCGCGTAGTGGTCCAGCTGGTAGATGAGGCCGCCCGCCTTGTTCACCACGTAGACGCTGAAGATCGCCATGGCGCCGCCGGCCCGGCCCGCCCTGACCCGCCCCGGAAGTGACGTCACGCCGTGCCCCGGAAGCCGCCCCTTGGGCCACGGGGCTTCCCTGCGCCTCGCGCCAGGCGCTTCCTTTCTCGGCCGACATCTTGGGGGAGCAGCCGCCGCCGCAGCATGGTGAGCGCCGGGACGGGCCGGGACGGGCGGCGGGGCCGGGGAGGGCGTCCCCGAGGGCGGAGGACTCCGAGGAGAGTCTGGGGGGGGCGTCCCCGTCTCCCGCCGCTGACCCTCCCGTCCTTCTCCCCTCTTTCCACCCCTGCAGCCGCCCAAAGACGACAAGAAGAAGAAGGACGCGGGCAAGTCCACCAAAAAGGACAAGGACCCCGTCAACAAGTCCGGCGGTAAAGCCAAGAAGAAGGTAGGAGCCGGCCCGGCTGGCGGCAGGCCCCGATCCCGCCCTGGAAGCGGGGCGCGGGGTGGCACTGTGGGGCTGGGCACCGCGGAGCCTCCCCCAGAGGCCGGGGAGGCTCCCCAGGCCTGGGGGGCGGGCGCGGGCGCGGGGGTGCTCCTTATGGTGTGGGGGGTGCATCGCGTTGGAGGGGCTCACTCTCCATCGGCCAGTGCATTGCACGTGAGGGGGTTAAATCCGAGTAGAAAAAGGCTTCTATCCTCCTTTTTTCGGAGATAGCACAGGTATTACCTGCAACGTGTGCATTTACAAAGACCATCTTGTGCGTTTCCAGTGCTCTGATGTGGGATGGGATACAGAGATACTGAAAAGTGCACTTTTTTTGCTCTATCTTTTGTTACTGCTTGGAAGATGGCTTAGTGGGGTGTTTTTTTCCTCCTTTTGAGTAGAAGTGGTCCAAGGGGAAAGTGAGAGACAAGTTGAACAACCTCGTCTTGTTCGACAAGGCCACCTATGACAAACTGTGCAAAGAAGTGCCCAACTACAAGCTCATCACGCCAGCGGTTGTCTCTGAGAGACTGAAGATCCGCGGTTCCCTGGCCAGGGCCGCCCTCCAGGAGCTGCTCAGCAAAGGTGAGCGCTCAAAACTGTGGAAAAGCAGAAAGCTGTTGCCTTCTTGGTCACTTAGGGTTTTTTTGCTGCATCTGAAGTACGGAAGCTGGTGTGTTTTTGATGCATTGCTGCCGTAGCTTGGGTTTCAGAAGGGCTCCAGTGGAAGGAGCAGAGGCTCCACTGCCTTCAGTGGTGTTGCTGTGCTAATAAAATGCTGCCAGAAGGACAGGTTGTGATATAACTACTGCCAGACCTGAACAAAAGCCTCGTATAAGCGCATGTAGTGTTGGGTGCTCCAGTAATTCCTATCACGTGCCGTCCAGTCTGTGCTTTGGGAGGCAGAGCAACATCCCCAGCGTCCTCCAGTATGCACACATTCAAATAATTGCCTTTTTGTTGTAGGTTTGATCAAGCTGGTGTCCAAGCACCGAGCCCAGGTGATCTACACCAGAAACACGAAGGGTGGAGACGCGCCTGCGGCCGGGGAGGACGCGTAGGGAGGTGAGACCTGGGGTTAGGCTTTGTCAGGGGTCAACAAAGGGATTCAGGCCGTTAACGGATGCTCCCTCCGGGCTCTGGATGTTATGCTCTGAGCGACGTCCTGCGTGGCATTACTGGAAACAGTGATTTTCCAAATTTTAAGAGCAATTTGTGATTTTTGTCTGTGTTGGTTGTGGGATGAGGAAAGCCATGTGTGCTTTCCTGCTCTGGGCCTGGGGGTCCCTGGGCAGCACCCCCCCTGCTGCCTGAGGGCACCGTGTTCTCTTGGAGCAGAGCTTTGGGAGCATTTGCTTTGACCCATTTGTCTGATTCGGGATTCCTTGTTTTGCAGGTTCTCCATTGACCTCAGCCATGTGTCATATGTAGATGCACACAATAAAATTATCAAAATGTTTCCCACTTTTACAAGAATGTGTATGTTTCATTATTTATGGGATCGGAGTGGATTCTGGATAGGTCACAGCTGTCCTTCTCCACCAGCCACTTTTTGCACTTAAACTGTCTTAAAAAAATGTACCGAGAGCGTGCTTTTATGTTGCAAAAAGGGGAGGAACTTTTGTATCACCTACAGCAGCCAGCAATGTTGAACTGTATTTGGTTCTAACAGGAGGAAAATGGAAGGCCACTTTCTGTGGTGCAGATAGAGAAGGTGCTAGTGGGGTATTTCCCCATGCTGTGCCCGCAGATCCCTGTGTGTACATGGCAGCAGCATCTCTCAGGTCAGAGTCTAGTGGGGAAGTGTAGAAAAGCAGCTCTAAATAAGGCTCCAAGTATTTTATTGAAATTAAAGGTAACAGCTGCCCACAGCAAAGGTCTTTAGGCCTTTCTTCTACTGAGGACTCATGAGTCACCCTTGAGGTGAGGCAGAACAAGCAAAAGTCACATAAATTAGAATGAAAACATCAAGCCTTGTCATCAGTAGCAGGCCCTGTGTCTGAAAGGAGCTGGTCTACTAAGGTAATAAAAGGTTTATTTCTCAAAAACTTATTTCTTTACTGGATGCCATGCTACATGTCAGCACAGAACACATCAGCACGTGCTTCTCGCTGTGGGCTCTGCCTTCGTGTAGCTTAAGAGTTCAGAAATCGGTGCCCCAAGTGTTGGGTACGGGGGGATCTGCTGCGACACCCCCAACATGGCTTTCCCCTGACAGTGCTGTGGTCCCTGCCTTCCAGCAGACCAGCACATCAGGATGGGTGTATTAAATAACAGCACAAAACATGGCGGTGGTGGCACTGACAAAGCTGCTGCTCTACAACCTCCCTTCCGCAGCAGCCGCAGCTCGGTTTCCTCGGTCCTCCTCTCCCCATCACCTGTTCTTCTTCTTTTCCCCTGACTCCGTTCTAAACTGATGCCTGAAAGAGAGTGTAGAAGTGAGAAAGCAGCGGCCTTCAGAGAGATAACGAGCGCTGCCCCATGTCACACGACAGTGCCGTATGCAGTGTTAGAGCAGAGCCTTGCACAGCGGCATTTCCCTGGTCTCCTGGTGAGCTCTCTCTGTAGCTGACACGTTTGCAACGTGTTATACACCACCAGCAGGACAAGCCACCCCCAGATCCCCTTCTGCAGGCAGCTCGGCTGGAGGGACACCCCACCAGGCACTGTCCGGCCGTGCCGAGCCTTACCGGGACTGCCAGCGCCTGCCGTGGTTCCAGACCCGCCCGAAGGAGGGCAGCCAGCTCTCGCCCGTCTGACAGGTATGGTCAAAGTTGGCTCCCACCCGCTCGGCTGGCAGCTTCTTCAGCTTCTGCTTCTCCTCTGGAAAAATGGTTTTGTTCAGTGGGATTGCCTTTGGCTCTTTAGTGCGGTGAGTGTAAGGGTAACGGAAACGTGCACAGCCCACTCACTTTGTTTGAGAAATTCCTCATACGAAGGTCCGATTTCTCGTGTATTCCCCTCCTCCTCTTCCTCCGTTAGCCACGGAGGTTTTGCTCCTGGAAGTTGTGGGGAGAAAGTATTTGGCCTGAGCTGGAGTTGGGGAAAAGCATCCCCTCTTCCCTGTCCCTGCAGCTCGCCCTGCCCAGTCAGTGGGAAAGGAAAAACAAACTCTGGGGTGTCAGCAAAATCAGCCGTACTGCTGTGGTTATGGCCGTGGGAGATCACACCCTGAACCCCACACAGCAGCACCAGCAGTTTTCATAACACAGAAGGGTTTTCTTCTCTAGTATGTCAAATATTAGCAAGAGTGAGCACCTCTTGGTTATGCTGTAACTGCTTTAAAGTTGCTTTACGTTATTCCCCCTCCATTTACATGCTGGGAGTTTTCGGTAGGGGAGGAACCGAGTGAGCCTGAAGCCGGCAGGATTACCTGTGTGCACGTTCCCTTTCCCTTCCATCTCCTGTGAAGAGAGGCAAAAAAACTGGTGAGAAACTGATGCTTTTAAGCCTGTCTCTGGACAGAATAGTGTGGTGTGTTCTGGTACAAAAGGGAGGCTCTTCTCTACTTTCTTCAAGGAGGGTTTGTTTTTTCAGGGTGTGTTAAAGAACATTTGCTTAACGAATCACAGGTTAGCACTGGAGGACTGAAACTCCCAGCTTGAATCTGCCCAGCTGCCGTTTTTGGCCACCAGAGACGGCAACCCCTTGTTTTGCACTGGGACACATGCCCCGTGTCACCCACAGTCAAGTTTAAATCACTCTTGTTAGTGAGTCACCCCTACCTGGTGGCCAATGAAGGTCAAAGCCTGGCCCGATTCCATCCAGTTTATGTCAGGTCCCGTCTGTGTCCCACTGGGGTTGGACTGCTCTGCATCCTGGGAGGCATCCCTGGAAGAAAGAGGGGATGATGCAGCCCTGAAGGTGAGTGAAGGCCACAGCCGGGCGGGCAGCAGAGGCTTGTGGAGCAGAGTTGATGTTTGTGTGTGGAGCTTTGCACTATGAAGGCAAAGGAGACGTGTTCTTGGGGTATGACCATGTTAAATGCTCATGTATTAATTGTTCTGGAGCTGCAGTGCTTAATAGAGTCTAGATAAAAGTCTGTGAAGAGTGTGAGCGAATGCCAGACCCCGGTGATGGCAGCACCGGCTGTGGCTCGGTCTGGTGGGGAAGGGGATGGGAAACAGCTCTCACCTTCCCGGTGCTGCGGGGGGGCTCCCGAGGGGGGATCCCATGCTGTGCTCCGGCTCCGTTTGATGCTGGTTCAGGAAAAAGCAGCGGTATTTCTGGTCCTGAGCAGAGCTTCCCCCTGCTCCCGGTGCCGGTTCTGGCGGGCAGGACCGGGCTCACCCACCTGCAGTGCATCCCGCACCGTCTCCCGCTGCCTGCGCTCGGCCTCCCGGATGCCGGCGGCCATCTGTGGGGAGAAGGAGCGGTGGGGCCGGTCCCGAGGGGGCGGTGGGGCCGGTCCCGGTGCGGGGCGGGGGGTACCTGCTGGATGCGCTCCTCCTCCTGCCGCCGGTGCTCCTCCAGCGCCCGCTCCAGGCCCCGGGCGAACAGCTCGTACTCCTCGGCCGGTACCAGCACCTGCTGCCGCAGCGCCGCCTCTGCCCGCTGCTCCCGCCAGAACCGCGCCGTCTCCCGGCGGTGCTCGGGCCTACGGGGCACCCATCAGTGGCCCTCTCGCTCCCGCTGGCCCTGTCGCCCCGATACCGGCCTAGGCCGCACCCCCGCCCCGGTTCTCTCCCAGGCCGCACCCCCGCCCCGGTACGGGCCTAGGCCTCACCTCCTCCTCGGTACCGGCCCAGGCCGCACCCCCGCCCC
>NW_015090916.1:146205-146915 GCF_001431845.1 Calidris pugnax | reverse complement strand
CCCCCCGCCACGCACCCGGCCAGGTGGCGGAGGAGGCCGGCCTGCAGCAGGGCCATGCCGCCGCTCCGCCCGTCCCGCTGCACGCCGCGGCCGCAGACCAGGCACCAGACGCGCCGCCCGTGCTCCGCCGGGTCGTAGGGCCGCAGGGCCGCCGCTTCTTCCCCCGCCGCCGCCGCCGCCCGTGCCGCCGCCACCGCCTCCTGCAGCTCGGCCAGCGCCTCCCTCAGCCGCCGCCGGTGCCCAGCGCTGTAGAGGTGCCGGCGGCCCGAGAAGGAGGTGCGGCGGCAGAGATCGCAGGGTCATCTGTGGGGAGAAGGAGCGGTGGGGCCGGTCCCGAGGGGGCGGTGGGGCCGGTCCCGGTGCGGGGCGGGGGGTACCTGCTGGATGCGCTCCTCCTCCTGCCGCCGGTGCTCCTCCAGCGCCCGCTCCAGGCCCCGGGCGAACAGCTCGTACTCCTCGGCCGGTACCAGCACCTGCTGCCGCAGCGCCGCCTCTGCCCGCTGCTCCCGCCAGAACCGCGCCGTCTCCCGGCGGTGCTCGGGCCTACGGGGCACCCATCAGTGGCCCTCTCGCTCCCGCTGGCCCTGTCGCCCCGATACCGGCCTAGGCCGCACCCCCGCCCCGGTTCTCTCCCAGGCCGCACCCCCGCCCCGGTACGGGCCTAGGCCTCACCTCCTCCTCGGTACCGGCCCAGGCCGCACCCCCGCCCC
>NW_015090916.1:111095-146126 GCF_001431845.1 Calidris pugnax | reverse complement strand
GAGGTGCGGCGGCAGAGATCGCAGTAGTGAACCGCCATGGCGGGCCCCGGTCCCACCCTCCCCCGGTACGTCCGGGGCCGTCCCTCCCGGCTGGGCACCGGGGGAGGATGGGACCGGGGACGCGGTATCGTGCGGCGACAGCGGGCGGGGACGAGCCTGCGCCGTGTGTCGCCCCGAGCCTGGCTCGGATGTTACTCGGTTTTAGGCTTTTTTCACTTGTTCTGCGGCTGGGGTCGGGCATCCCCAGCACCAAACCCTGGATGGATCGATGGATGGATGAAGAGCAGCCCCGAGGAGAAGGACTTGAGGGTGCTGGGGGGGAAAGGGGGGGAAGCTGGTAGCCCATAAGCCCCCCACATCCCGGGCTGCATCCCCAGCAGCGTGGCCAGCAGGGCGATGGGGGGGATTCTGCCCTTCTGCTCTGGGGAGACCCCTCCCTGTTTGAAACTGAAAGAGGAGAGATTTAGGTGAGATCTGAGCAAGAAATTCTTTGCTGTGAAGAGAGTGACACCCTGGCCCCAGGGTTGCCCAGAGAAGCTGTGGCTGCCCCATCCCTGGAGGGGCTCAAGGCCAGGTTGGAGGGGGCTTAGAGCAACCTGGGGCTGGTGGGAGGTGTCCCTGCCCAGGGCAGGGTGTAGCACTGGGGGGGCTTTAAGGTCCCTCCTGACCCTTACTGAAGGAAATGAGACTGGTCATCTTTCTCTTCCCCCCCTCTCCCCCTATAAATTTGAGCCCTTATGTCACGATGCTCATAATTTCCACACACGGTTCTCGGGAGGCTCCCTGCGGCAGCACCCCAGAAAACAAGCTTGGTTTGAAAAGACATAATATGTGTTTTCAGAAGCAGGGAGCCAGAAGGAATCACAGCCCAAACAGGGATCTCAGGAGACCTGCAAAAGAGGGGGAGAGAGAGATTGTGACAGTCACTCGGACCATAATGACTGTGGGCACTGATGCTACAATCTCAGTTCTTGTCCCCATTAAGCTGAGAGGTACCGTATTCCCGAGCAGCACAAGACTGAGGTGAAGGCTCTGAGGTTTAATGCAGCCTGGTTTGTTTCTCTTGCTGTGCTTGTTTCATTACAGAAGGGCATAGTGACCAAGCCCTGCTTTGGGGGTATCACTACAGGGATCCCTGAGGGGCTGGTAGCATCTCTCACACCCAGTGTTGGTCCCAGACACCGTGCTGGTGTCACCATGTACTGCCTTTGGGTGCCCACCCATATTCCCCCCACCCCGGGGAACCTCATACAGCCTGACTCCCTCTGCCTTTCGGCCTGAAGCGTACCCGGGTTGCTCATGCTTTGGCGCACCAGGTCGAGAGTCTCTTTGGGCAGAGCCTGGGCTTCCTCCTGAAACTTCCTGCGTCCTTCTGGCGTGAGCTTCCACAGGCAGGACTTGCGGTTCCCTTCGCCGCACACAAAGGCAGTGCTTTTCTCGAAGCAGCTGCTGAAGCACAGTTTGTGTCGGATGGTGCTTTTCCACCCCTCTGGGGCCGTTTGGAAAAATGGGAAGTGCTGCCTGCAGAGAGAAAAGATTTGTCCTGAGCTGAAAGAATTCGAGGCTGTGACAAATGACAGAATACAGCATACCTGAGCGAGGGGAGGAAGAGAAGGTCCTCCCTGACCCCTGTGGTGTAAGGACGTGTGTTTTTTCTAAGAAGTGTAAGACAAAACTAAAATGCTGGGTCTCGAGGCTCCTGGGTTTGGATGTTGACAAAGAGGGGAAGCAGTTTTCTCAGCGGCATCTTGAGCCAAAGGCAGAGCTAAGGCCAGAAGACAGGTCCTGGCTGCCACATTCCTGCTCCCCAGTAGAAGATCAGGGACTCCTGTCCCCCTCATCGCCCCTCTTCCCTTCGTTCTGCACTAGGAGCTGGGGGGAGAATGGGAGAGGAGTGGGTACCGTGTGAACTGGTAGATCTGCTGTACGCTCAGGCTGCCGCTTGCGCTGTTGCCCAGGGCGAGGGTGATGAGGAGGCAGTAATTCAGGGGGGGACGGGGCCAGCCTCCCTTGATTTTGGTGCTCTTCTGCCTGGAGCACTTGAGCTTCACACTCTGGGGTCTGAGGACCACAGATTTCCAAGGTATCGGCATCTCCTGAGGAACTGGGATGTCCACACGCGAAGTGTCTTCCCCCTTAGTGAACTGGGGAGAGGAAGGAGAAAAAGGACATGGAGATATTAGCCCTGAGCGAGACGAGGGGCAGGGATAAGCTGCTTTGTTCTGGGGCAGGGTGGGTCTGGCAGAGAGCTTATAAGACTTCATAGACTTTAAATTTCAGCCTCCTGCACTGCACTTCGAAACGGGAGGCATTGTTAAGCACATGTGATGCCCGGGGGGGTTCCCTTTTTGTACCTTCCCAGCCTCGCTGGTGGCTGATGGTGCATCCTTCTCAGAGCAGTCTGGGTCGGCATCATCCTGGGATGTCTTTGGAAAGGAGGCTTCTGCGGCACCAGCAGCCGAGGCCACCGGGCTGTGGAGTCTGTCCGGAGCTGGGCCAGGGCTGCCGGGGATGGGGCAGACCAGGCTGGGCTTCACCCACATCCACAGGTGGGGCTGATCCCCAGGTCCTAAGGAGAAACATCACCCCATGGTCCTACCTGGGGACTGTTTCTGGACCCTGCTGTCCAGAGGCAGCTTGGGGAAGCTCTAACACAATGCACATCCCAAGGCAAAGGTCCCCAGTTGTCTTCTCATCCCTCTAAATAGCATTTTATTCCCTGTTTAGCATACAGCGTGTGTGTCTGCATGGTCTTGTGCCGCTGTGACTAGCCCGAACAACAGTGCTCAGCTCTGACATTGTACTTTGTCTTTCCCCCACGAAGCCAGAAGAGTGTAAATTACTCCCTTCAGTCCTCTTTTCCCAAGTTTACCCAAAAGGTTGCTTTTGGAGGGGAGTGTGTCTGTAGGCACAGCTGTGTAATTACATCCTTGACCTTGAGAGACAGGCCTTGACTTTCCCTCAGTAAGCTTCGAAAAATTCCCATCTGGACACAGAGGTTCTGGCTGGTGAGAGAAAAGCCCCTTTCCCGGGCCGTTCCCTGAAGCACCACCAGCGTCTGGAGGTGGCACCAGCTCCCAGACTCCCCAGCATCTGCCACCGTGTCCCAGGGCTCAGCTCGGCACGGCAGCGTGTGAGGGGTCTGGTCAGAAGCTGGCAGTGGGGGGGGCAGGAACACCACAAGGAGCATTTTTGTGTGAGCATCATTCTCTGTGAGCTTCCTACTGACCTCACACCTAATTGCAGACACTCCTTATTTGATCTGATCACATTGAAACACAAAGAAAATGGGCCTTTTGTTAACTTCGAAACCGGAACTTACTATTTACCAGATTCTACAGTTTTCACCTTCATTTTAGAGATGGGAATCTTTTCAAGGGGAAGCCAAACCGATCAATCCCCCTGCAGCCCTTACCTTTCGGAAACTCTTCAGTAGTGACGGAGAGTTTGAGCTCCTCTGCCATATCCCAGTCCTCAAGGCCTTTTTTTAAATGCAGGCTTTCCCAAAACGACTTGTTTTGGAAACTCAAGTACATTTTCTGTGTGTGGCAAAGTGACCCCCAGGTGCAGAGCGCAGCAGGATCTGTGAAGGTGCACAAAGAATCCCATGAGCTGGAAGGGCTTTGTGTGCCAAGAGACTTAATTTCTTTTTTTTTTTTTTTTTTTTTTAAAGGGGGTTACACAGGTGGATTTCACACTTCTAAATACCTATTAAAGCCCCTTCCAGTAAGTAAATGGTCCATACTGGTGGGGTAAGTGAGCTGATTGAGAATAGGATAGGTGGTAGCACACAGGCTCTGTTTTCTGCCCATTTACTTTGCTAGAGCCTCAAGAAATGTGTGTTTGTTAGGCTAACTTCTTATTTTCCTCTGCTTCTGATAAAATCACAGTGTTACCTATGCTCTGCCCTGGACTTCCCTGACCTGAGAACCTGGATGCCTCTGGAAGCAGGAGAGATGTCTGAGGGATGTGGGGAGCACTCAGGATGCGTTTGCAGGTACTGGGAAGGGTTTTAAGGCTGGAAACCACTTTAGCTCAGCCCAGGCAAAACAATGAGGGGGTGTCATGGAGGGGGAAAAGGAGCCGGGTTGTGCAGATACAGGGTGTGCTCTTACAGCGTCTCTCAGAAACTTTTTGTGCAGCCTGGAGACGCAATCTGAGTTCTACACCTTCCTGAACTGGTTGTGTTTCTGTGACCGTGTCTTTCACACGCAGTCCCAGCCTAATCTGCCCCAGGTATTTCAAATGAAGCTGTGTGGTTTGTGCTGTTACAGGTGGGTGTAAGACATCTTCACCCCCTTTCCCCACCCACCACTGCCCCTCTGCTCGGGGGGCAGGGGAGGTGGGTGGTGTGGCTGGAAACGGAGTGGCCTCAAACCAAAATCCAAGCCCTGGCTTGGCACCAGCAGGCAATGAGGTCTCAGACTCTACATACATTGAGCATTCTGTAGGACACTGCAGGTTATGCTCTAGTGGAGGAGTATGTCAGGGAGTTGCTGGGAGATGGACGGAAAGAGGCTGGTTTTGGCAATTGCTGACAAAGATTGCGCCATAACATTAGCGTCACAATGTTGGGGCAATCTCAGCTTAAAAGTGAATTCCTTTCCCCTTGCACCAAAGGTTTGGCTTTGGGTTATGTGGGTTTTTTTCCTGCATGATGAAAGAAAGTGCTTCTCCCCACCACAGGCTTGCTCTGCAGCGCTTTGGGCCAGATGTTGCTGTGCTGTTGGCTGCTGCTGTTCTCACCCTTTGCCTATTTGCATCTTTTGAGATGGGCTGTTGACAAATAAATCAGACAGGAAATCAAGCTTTTCTTGCAAAGGTAACTTTCAAAGGGCAGGGGAGGATCTCTGAGTTTTTCCTCTTGAGTCAAGGCAGGCACAGTAGTTTGTACCCTGTGTACTTGTTGGGCATTTCACAACTGTCCAGCCAGCACGGCTTGACTTTTGCTAGATGCGGACTACTAGTCACGTAGCTTTTCCCACCCTGGTGTGACAAAGTTCAGTCGTTAGTGCAGACGATGTGCTCCCTGTCAGGTTCCTCAGGTGTGCCCAGGACCTGCCTGTTGGCTGCTTTCCTCAAAAAAGCCGGAGTGCGCCCCAATCAAAATTCCTTCCCCTTCCTGAAACTGGAGCCCTGTGTTTGACTTGAGATGTGTTGCAAACAATCCAGCTACTATAGATTAATAATTTACCACGTATCACTCGACCTGTCGCACCACAAAGTTGCTTTCCCCTTTCTATCTGGAGCGAAACTCTCCCCCAGTGGGGCAGGCATCAGCTGAGGCAGAGTAATTCATTAAGCCGGTGATTATCTGCGAGCACCCTCAACTGACGCCTCACCTACCCACCTAACCTTTGGGACTTCATCAACAAGCTCGCACAGGAGTGCCAGACTGGATGCAGTTATGTTAATCATCTTGGAACCACGTAAGTATTTTTGGGGGGAAAGAAGCCCTGTAACAGATGGACCCTGCGTGCAGATGGAGCATCTTGACCTGCTTGTTCTTCTCAGAAAAGCAAGCAGGGCAGCGTGCAAAGCACCAATGTGAACAGAAAAAAGACAGCAGGATATCTGGGGATGGAGTTGTCCCCGGGAAGGACCCAGTTCCCTGTGCTGCTTTCCAGGAGCACCCTGGCAGAGGACAACGGGAGTGAAGGCTCGGCCACAAGAGGCCGTGTGAGCTGGCGTTTTGCAGGCAGCCACTAAATTCACCTGTGGCTGGTTCAGGGCCGGTGCCCCCGGGCCGGGTTGGGGGTATCCACCAGCAAAAGCTGCTCCAGAGCAATGAGGGAGATGAGAAACACCTGCAGAGCTCAGGCTGCCGGCAGCAGCCACCTGCAGCTGATTAGTGATTACTTTCTCCCATCTTCCCCCAGGTTCCCGTGTCCTCAGAGGAGGTTGTGCCTGTCGGTGGGACTGGTAAGTAACCGATGTGGAGGGAGAAGATATAACTTAATATAATATAGTGCTCTGCCTAGAGAAGCCCTGAACAGTTCTACTTAGACCCTCCTCAAAAAAAGGTGTGAAAAGGGCTTGCTAATATTTGCTGCCCCCACTGCAGGGATGGAGAGCGTTTCCCCGGTGCGATAATGTTTACTTCTTACTGGTAGAGACTTGGGGCGCTGCTCTCCTATGAACAGGGGAAGCGGGGAAATGGGCCCTGTGGTCTGCCCAGACCATGCAGTGAAGCAAAACTGGGAGCAGAAGTGTTGGTTTCCAGTTTAAAGCCTAAGAATGTTTTAAATATATATGTTTGCAGCCACCGACCTTTCCCTTAAGTTTAGGAAAAGGCTAAAAGGCCTTAATTTTGCCTTTGGCTGTTCAGACGCTGAATCCAATCCCATCAGTTTGTATCCTGTGTATTCTGGGTGAAAGCATCGTAACCCCTGAGCTCTGGCTTCTTCCCCTGCTCTCCCAGGTGAGAGGGATCTTCATCAGACTGAGAGAGCCAGTTTGTCTAAGGCTGCTGATTCTTTATGCCCTATGGTTTAACCAGCATCTCACGCTTGTCTCCTAAACCCATCTCATTTTTGGGTCCCCCTCTAGCTTTGGAAGGTGAAACAGAAGTTGGAAGAGAACCTGGTGACATGTGCAGAAGGTCAAAGCCAACACCTCTGTCTGCATCATGAATGGAGCTGAAAACGTAGAGGAGCAACAAGCTGGAGGCATCTCGGCTCAGGACGTCTGGATTCTTCAAAGCCAGCTCTTCTCAGGTGAGTGTTACCGGCGCGGAAGCCAATTGATGGGATAGTTTTGCTGCAAACTGGTCTCACCTACTCCCACACACCTTGTAACAACAAGAAACTCTAGGGAAGCTTCGTAAGGATGCGGTCGGGAGGGCATTTGCAGTTCTCTATCTGTACTGATTCCTGTGTCCTGGTGTTTTAGATTAAGACATGTTTGCAAATCGAGAGTGAAAAGATGTATTTCAGATTTGAGACATAACTGCGAGCACACTCAATTGCTTCTTGGGGTGTCTGAGGTTTGTGTGTGCACTCAGATGTCTTTGGCCAGTCTCCCAGCCTCGTGTGTGCGTGATGTGCGGTGAGAGGTCTCCTCGGCAAGCAGAGAAACTGGATTTGCTCCCGCTTCTGAAAGATGTTGGATTTGAGCTTGTTCTCTGCCCTATAGAGAGGGGAGCTCTGTAACTTGGCTTCTGACTCAGATTTGTTAATCAAGTCTGGCTCGAATGGCTTGTGTGTTCCACAGCCCCCGAAAGCTTGGTATTTGTACGGAATGACATCGGATTGTCTGTGGCAACAGGAGGGTGTCACCTCTTGTCTTGGCTTTGCTCAGCTGGTGGTGTTTGTATACAAGCAGGTTCAGTGGGCTTGGGGGGACTGGTCGTGCCAATCAACCGTGTTCTTCATATGTATATATTCTGTGGTACAAATTAATTTCCAGTTAAGTAATTGATACTTCTCCTCATCTCCCCAGCACGGGATGTACGGCAGGGCCTGTCCTGTCCTCGCACAGTGCCATTCCTGCTGGGTGGCATTGCTTCGGTTCCCCGTGCTGCAGCAAGGGCTGATGCTGTGACTATAGTACAGAAAGAACTCTCAGGCTTTGCGCGGGCCGGGGTTAAAACCAGACCTTTCTGTTACCGGGGGGGCTCCATCAGGACCGGACTGGGGGCTGCACCTGGTTAATCCTGTGGCTCCCCATCTGTCTCTGTCCGTACCGTAGGCAGATGCTGGTGCTGTTGTAGCTGTTCATAGCCTCTACGGGACATGAAGACTTGGCGTGTACTTGATGAGTATCGCAGCCTTTTCTATTAGCTATGTTCTATTCACTCTGAACAGATATGCTACTTTTCTGGTGGGGGAAAGACGGCTTCTTACCCCCCACATCCTCAAATTCTGTGAAGCTGCAGTAAAAGAGCTGAACTCGGGTCTCTGCCCCTCCTCCCTGATTTTTAAAACCACTTCAAAGGTGAGCTGGCGGACGATTGAAGCGACCGGTTCTGCCGGGCTCGCCGCCGCTCACCTTTCCTGCCGCTCCCCCGTGGAACAAAGCGCGGCGCTTCCCTTTGATTTCCCCCTTTGAAAGCCATAGGGGACAGAGTCTGAAATGCTCCGCAACTTTTTTGGTGACTCTGCTCCAGTACCTTCCTGAAGCACCGGGTGGATGAGGACAGGGCTCCAGGGAGCAGGAGACCTTGCTTGCAGCTGAATTTGCCGTCAGTGCAGGGTGGCTGAGGGGATGCTCCATCCCTCCTGAGTGTCGCAGCCGGCATCCCCTGGGTTTGCAGGCAGGGGAGGAAGGAGCTGCAGGGCATCTCAGGGTTGGTGGCTTTGACTGACTCCGTGGGGGTCCTGGCACTCCTCGCCAGCAGTATGTGCCACCTCCCGGCTCAGCTGCTGCTGGAGGGAGGGGTCTGCCCTATTCTCCATTTTTACATGCTTTTTGCTCAGCAGAGATAGCACCCAGTGGAGCGGAGCACGTGCTGCCGGTCTCCTCATGGGTGGGAAGGGGAAAAGCAGAGCAGTGCATGTGTGATCTGCAGCCAGTGTCCACGGCATCCGCTCTGCTGCTGGGGATGCCTCTTGTCACGAGGGAGGGTGGGAGAGCAGAGGCTTGTGTCTGTGGCGTGAGCGTCCATGCCCTCTTCTGTGCCACCAGGGCTCGAGGCATTTGCAAAGCTTTAACTGGTAAGGCTGTCATTGGGAAGCAGGCAGCGATGCTGTCCCTGCATCCTGTGAGGGGGGTGAAGACCACCTAGTACTGAACCAACCGCCCCACCTGGGTGTCCCAGAGCTCCCTTATAAAAATACAAAGAGAGCATGTCCCTGCTCAGCGTGGGGGATGGCAAGACAGCAGCAGTGCTGCTGCATGGGCAGCATGTGCCCTGCTCAGCGAGGAGAGGGGCAGGTCCTGGCTGCGATGCTCAGGAGCAGTGGGATGCTGACTCGGTGCAGGGAGCAGCGGTCATAAAGCCGTAGGAATTGGTCGTGTTGCAGGAAGTACTAGATGATGGGCTTGGGCTAAGGTTAATAAATCTGATCTCTGCTATTCTGGCAAGGCTTTTGGTGTTTTATAGCCACTGTTGCTTTTGTATGTGCTGCGGAGCTGCAGAATTGAGAGGAAACCTCTTGCCTGCTGGTTCAGGGCCAGGCTGGATGCCTGTACACGGCGTCTTATGGGACAGCACTGAAAATCTCAGCACATTAGCGTGTGTGTGTTCACCTCTCAGCCCCTGGCTGCAAGAACTGATGCTGGAATCACATTCAGCTGCTTTTGGCAGGAGGAGCCATGTATCGGGGCACAAGCCTTTGCCTAAGACCCTCTGTGGAGGGCACTGAGATCAGGGAGACGGTGTCACTCAAAGTTCAGCCTAAAGAAAACCCTTTTCTTTTTACTGCTGCTTGAAACATGGATGTTGTATCTTTAAGGCACCCCCTTCTCACTCCCCTAATACCTCAAGGCCTCTGAGTGATTCTGGAGGAGAGGATCAGTGCAGGAGTTTAAGGCATCTTTCCCTGCCCTGCTGCACTGCTCACTTACTGCTCCGAAGGCTGTGCTTTGCTATTTCCATGGAAACCATTAGTTGCTAAGCAACTGGAGCATCATCTGCGCTGAGCCCTCGCATCTAATTATCCCATCACAGTGGCTGAGAGGGGCTGGGGGGGGATTAACTCCTCTACCATGGCAGATCCATTGACAACACTTTAGTCGCATTTAAAGGGACATCGTCTCCCTTCTGCTGCGCTTATCGACACACTCTTCTCGGGAAATTACTTGGTTTTTCTTACACGGCTGGTCTGTGGGGAGGGATGCAGGTTTCTGCGAGCAGCAGCAATGCTGTCCGTGTTTGTCAGGTGCTCGCTGCCCCACGGAGCTCTGCTGCCAGCTTATCTTTCTGCCCGAGTTACGCACCGTGCGCTTTGCTGCGCGTTGGGATCACGCAATCCTTGCCTTGCAGACTCTGTCTGGGCCATACTTTCAGTTCTTCCTATATCCCCTTTGTGTTGTGGTCACCTCAGTGCTGCCCTTGTGTTATTGTCTCTGTCCCAAGAGCCTGATGTCACGTCTGCTCTGTGAAGTATTGCTAATTCTTCACCACTCAGCACTGGGAGAGGTGGGCAGCTCACTGCCTTCCGTCTGTTGGCAAACTAAAGCAAATACTGCATAGCTCGATACTCAGTTTGGTATTTCCTTACTGTTTGCTGCCAGGAGGGCTAGAAACTGTCTTCGAGGAGCACTGAAAGTGTAAAGTAATACCTAAGGACAATCTCATTTCCCAGACCTCTGTAAGTCGGCAAAACCACCAGCTGACTGGTGAATTTTGACCATTCAGATAAGTCAGTCTGAGAGCTGATTCCGAGTTTGCAAATCAAGGTTGATGTTGTGCAGGACTCAGTCTCCCCACTGTGATAGACTGCATCTGGGTGACGTTCCTGGGCTTGCAAGGAGACCGGTACCAGACTGGTACCGACGTCCCTGTTCCGGTAAATTCTGTCTGCTTCTTGCCTGCTCCCATCTGGCTGGCTAGGGAAGAATTTCTCAGTTTTCACTTTCTCCTCGGAAGTGGATGCTTTGTGATTTACTAAGGCTTTTCTAGTGGCTGGATCAGGGAGAGTGGGGAGGTTTGCTAGAAAGTTTTCCCCTTTTTTTTACTGCATCAGTCTGTGACCCAGCTGAGTGTTACTGCAAAGCTTCCTAGTGAGGACAGAGCTTCTTCAGCAGGAGGGAGGCCCACCTTTACCTTTGAAAAGGAAGAGAACCCCTAATACCTCCCCGATTTATCTTTGTTTCCGTGTCCATCCTTGAATTGTGATGTCTTTCACCGCAGCCAAAGCCTGCGGGCACCATCCTGCCCTGGCAATATGTTGTGCCAACCTGTTAGCAGTGCTTCTACCCCTCTCCTTGGAAGGGGACCAGGGCTCCGAGGACTGAATGACTGGGGGTTTGGTGGGACAGGGCAGCTTGGGAAGATGGAGAGGGTGCCTCCCACCTCACTCCCGGGGTAGATGGATGATAATGATTATTATTAGAGCTCTCATAATGATCTCGGGGAGGGGCAAGTGGATAAGAGAGACATATTTTGTCGTGAAAACGGGAAATGTAATTAAAGTCCACATGTTAATTAAGAGCTGGAGGGGAGAAATAGATGGATTTGTGCCTGAAGTCTCGTTGGCAGTTGGGGACTCTGCATAATGCTAATAGATGAGGAAGAAAGGCTTTGGAGAAGGAAGATGCAAGTATTGCGCAGAGGTTCCTGGGGCTTGGAGCGGAGTGTAGAGTGTAAAGAAAAAGCTTTGTTTTACCCTGTCGAGGTTGGGAAGCCAAAAAGAGGAATGGTGTCCACAGCTTTTGGTCCTTTGGTGTAAATTGGCTGTGTTGAGGCTCATGGGAGGATGGTCCAGACCTGATGACCCACATGTGTTTCACCTGCCTGGGGCCTCCCTGTTCTCTACCTGGGGATTTCCAGTTCTAAGTGTGTCAGACCAGCACACATCCTCTTAAAAAAAGTGGATGTGAGAAGGTTCCTGAGCTCCCACTGCCCTGGTGAAGGTGGGCATCTCGGGCAACTCCAAATTCCGCACAGCTCCTGAGACATTTGAAAAGTGAGAATCTCCCGTGTGGATCAGGGCAGCCAAAACCTGCTCATCTGCCCCCCTGGAAATGTGTGAGAACGTTAATCAGGTGCAGGTCCCTGGTGGTTTCAGAAGCTCTAATAAGGAATTTTATGCTTGCTTTTTACTCATGGGTCAGGAGTCAACGAGGTTACAGCTCTGCGCTGACGGGCTGGTGGATGTCAGGGCAGGTTTAATGGGAGGATGTTGTAGGTTTGGATCTCAGGCTCCTTTGCCACGTAGGACAGATCTGCAGAAATGCATTGGGAAATGATATCTGCCCTGTTTGTAGCAGAGAATTAATGTGTTTAATGGGATCCTCCGCTCCTTCAGCTGTACCTGTACCATTGCCATGGGTCTGGGGAAGGGAATGGGCTCCTACACGTGCTTTGTGGGAAGCTGAAGCAGCGCATGGGAAGCGGGGTGGAAATGAAAAGAGAGGGGGGTGAGCATAGGGGGTCTGCTGTACCTGCTTACAAGAGGGTACTGCACAATCTGAGGGTATTGCAAAATCAGAGCAGGTCTGTGAGAAAAGAGAGTGGTGGTCCCTGTGCGCATGATGCTGTTTGGGGGAGCAGACGATGACTCGGCTTCTTCACAAAAGCCAGAAGAAGGTTGTCTGTACACAGAAATTAAGGGAACTGTTCAAAATGTAGTTTGCCATGTGTTGCGGGCTCGCAGGGATCGGGAGAAGTGAATGTGCAAGGCTCTGACTCACACGCAAGGTCCCAGAGTCAGGAAGGAGTAATCTAAAAGCTGCTTGAGCCTTGTGCTGAATGTTAATGAGGAGGCAGCACTCGCGAAATGCGGCAGCCCCCAGCTTCGCTTCCAGCACGGCTGCTCCCCAGAAAAGAGCAAAAGGGCTTGTGCTGGCAGAGCCTGAGGACTTGAGCTGAGCGGAAGGGTTACGGTCCCTCCTTGCTGCCTCCGCGAGCTCGGTGAAACGCTCCCTTCCCACTTGTGGGTTTCTCGATGGAGAACAGCACCCCTCTATTTGAGTGTGGCATCAGGCAGAACCAGGGCAAAACTCAAGGAAGAGCATCACAGCTCTCGTCCACAGAACATGATGAGTTTGGTTTGTGAGATTGTCTGTGTCTGCCCGGCGGATGAACGCTGTGCAGGAGCAGCACCGGTAACTGCAGGCACATGGTGCCACCGCACAGTGGTTGGGTGGTACACAGGAGAAATTACAGGGAGGTAGGGAATGTAGGAAGACAGAAAGTCACTGCCTAAGTTGGAATTTAGGCAGGTCACCAAATTGAGCAGCCTGACTTCTGGAAAATGTCGAGGGATTTGTACCGGCTTGTTTGAAATAGGGTGCTCGAGGTGATGCGGTCCCTCCCGTGGCTGCTGGGGCCGGGGGTTTCCGGCTGTCAGAGGGGCAGCAGCCTTTGCAGTTTGCTCCCCAGCCTGGAAGTGGAACTGGGGAATTGAGTGGCTCCGTCCACTCAGTCACATTGCGTCCTTGCTCTTCTGCTTCGCTCGTGCCCTCTCTCTTTTTCTTTTCATTTCCTTTTGGCATCTTGGGGCTTAGACCATTTCCAAGAAGATCTGAAGTTAGGAGAGCAGCAGCGGAGGATGCTTGCCAAATGCTCTACATCGGCTGACAGCTCTTCTCAAAACCAGATGGTTACTAATTAAAGGGAGTCAAGTGAGGAGGCTGCATTGGCCTTACTCTTTTTTTTGTCTTGTCTTCTTCCTGTGAAGGAAAGATTTCGTGACCTTGGAGGAAGATCATCTTCCTCTGTTTGCAGGGATGTCCTCTTCCGGTGCTCGTAGTCCGTGGTGATCCCAGTGCTCTCTGCTGGGTGCGGGATCTTTCTGAAGAAGCAAGCTCACCATTTGCCCTAAGCCCAAGGCAGCTGCCATGAGAGGTAGGACAAAAATCTAAAAAGAAAATACCAAGTAGGAGAGAAATTGGAAATATTGGCAAGAGCCCTTCTCCCAGATCTCCTGTGGGACCTTTCTTTGAAGCCTCATATTGTCAGCAGAAACAAGCCTGACGTTGTCATGCTGCCCTTTCCCCGAGTCTCGCCGTCCTTGGGGAACTTCTCACTGTTCCTTGGCTGCACCTTCAGGGCCGCTCTCGGGCCATCCCTGTGCGCATGGGCTGCTCCACGTGGCTTTTCCTCACGGTACTGGGAGCTGGATGGCTGGGAAGATGAAGGGCAAGCACAGCATGTTTCTCTCTTTATTTTCAAGAACATTTGGTTTCTAGAGCCAATCTTAACAGATGCACTGTCAACGCTTAACGGTTCAACCTCATGTGGAAGAACTGTGTATGAGGGAAAATGTATTGGCAGTAACAAACACCTCCCACTCAAATTCATGTCCAAGAAAAGTGTGGCAGCTTTGTCTCAATTAACTTCCAGAGCCGTGGTCCTCAATGGGCTCCCCTTGCTGAGATCTTGCTCCTTCCTCCTGTTGGCATCACGTCTGCATGTCTGGATTTTGGGGGACTTGAACCAGCGCTCCTGGCTGTTCCTTTCACGCAGGATTGCCAGTGGGAACACGCTTTGACGCTGTAGCCCTGGTAATTTTGCTGTTAGATCGTGCTTGAGAGCTTCGGAGATGAGCTGAGCCCTGCTCCAGGCAGTGCCACATCGTGCTGTTCGGTCCGTTTTCCTTCTGCCCTCTCCGTGTGGTCTGGAGACACAAGTGCTCTTTTTATGCCAGACTTTCAGAGACTCTTAGGCAGGACCCACTCCACATACTGCGGAGAGTCAAACAGGGATCTCAAACCTCGCTCTCCTTTTGAATGGAGGGAGTGCCTAATCAAAGGGCACCTCTGATTTGTGCCAAACACCGTCCAGCTCTCCTGGAGATGTCTCATCTGGTTCCAGTTGGATGTTGTGCTTTTCTTGACACCTTGGGTCCCATTAGGAATGGCTGTCTGGTTAGATCTTGTGTTTTGGGGCCAGTGCATTGTTCTGAGAGGGCATTACCATCCTTGGGATGTGCTGGGGATGGACAGGGCTGTCCCTCTACCCCGGCCCGCATCAGGCCAAGGTCCAGCTTTCTCTGCTGGGATGTTGCTGCCAGGTTTGTGCAGGAGCTGCTGGCACCACCTGCGGCTCCTCAGGCTGCTGGGTGGGCAGAGGAGGTCCCTTCACCCTTGGGGGATTTCTCGGTGGGTCCCTGGGGGTTGGAGAGCGGTGACCTGGGCTCTGTCCTTTTGTGTCCCACACAGCACCCGAGCAAATCCACATCTGCAGGGTGCTGCTGAAGGATTCTCTCCCTGTCATGAAATATTTGTGCTTGTCTCCAAAGGGGGTCCAGTGCAGCAGATCCCTGTGTCCCTCCTGTGCCTCCCCCCCATGCTGGCACTCGGTGGTGCAGTGAGGGCTGCTGCGGGCTGCGCTGTGGGGTCAAGCCAGATCCAGGCAGCTGATCTCTGTCTTTGAGAAAATAAAACAGAGCAGAAAAGGAGTAGCAAAACCCCAGGAGCTGCTTTTGAGGCTTAACCCTTTCCAGGCTGGGAAGCACTGGCAGAGAGAGGTGCGGGAGCAGGCGCAGCAGTGCCAAGAGAGCCAGGTCTGGGAGCAGCCCAGGGGCTGTGGTCCTTTCTCAGGCTGGAACAGGGGATTCCGCTGCTGGTTTAAATCCATTTGATGTGAGTTCCTGTGCTTCTCCTGGCTTTACTGAAAGCCACCTTGATTTCACTGTATTCACTCTGCAAAGTGCAAGTCCTTGCTAGAATGTCACGGAGGAGTACTCCGTCTCCCCTGTTTTTTTTTTTTTTTTTTTTTTTAAAGGGGGTTACACAGGTGGATTTCACACTTCTAAATACCTATTAAAGCCCCTTCCAGTAAGTAAATGGTCCATACTGGTGGGGTAAGTGAGCTGATTGAGAATAGGATAGGTGGTAGCACACAGGCTCTGTTTTCTGCCCATTTACTTTGCTAGAGCCTCAAGAAATGTGTGTTTGTTAGGCTAACTTCTTATTTTCCTCTGCTTCTGATAAAATCACAGTGTTACCTATGCTCTGCCCTGGACTTCCCTGACCTGAGAACCTGGATGCCTCTGGAAGCAGGAGAGATGTCTGAGGGATGTGGGGAGCACTCAGGATGCGTTTGCAGGTACTGGGAAGGGTTTTAAGGCTGGAAACCACTTTAGCTCAGCCCAGGCAAAACAATGAGGGGGTGTCATGGAGGGGGAAAAGGAGCCGGGTTGTGCAGATACAGGGTGTGCTCTTACAGCGTCTCTCAGAAACTTTTTGTGCAGCCTGGAGACGCAATCTGAGTTCTACACCTTCCTGAACTGGTTGTGTTTCTGTGACCGTGTCTTTCACACGCAGTCCCAGCCTAATCTGCCCCAGGTATTTCAAATGAAGCTGTGTGGTTTGTGCTGTTACAGGTGGGTGTAAGACATCTTCACCCCCTTTCCCCACCCACCACTGCCCCTCTGCTCGGGGGGCAGGGGAGGTGGGTGGTGTGGCTGGAAACGGAGTGGCCTCAAACCAAAATCCAAGCCCTGGCTTGGCACCAGCAGGCAATGAGGTCTCAGACTCTACATACATTGAGCATTCTGTAGGACACTGCAGGTTATGCTCTAGTGGAGGAGTATGTCAGGGAGTTGCTGGGAGATGGACGGAAAGAGGCTGGTTTTGGCAATTGCTGACAAAGATTGCGCCATAACATTAGCGTCACAATGTTGGGGCAATCTCAGCTTAAAAGTGAATTCCTTTCCCCTTGCACCAAAGGTTTGGCTTTGGGTTATGTGGGTTTTTTTCCTGCATGATGAAAGAAAGTGCTTCTCCCCACCACAGGCTTGCTCTGCAGCGCTTTGGGCCAGATGTTGCTGTGCTGTTGGCTGCTGCTGTTCTCACCCTTTGCCTATTTGCATCTTTTGAGATGGGCTGTTGACAAATAAATCAGACAGGAAATCAAGCTTTTCTTGCAAAGGTAACTTTCAAAGGGCAGGGGAGGATCTCTGAGTTTTTCCTCTTGAGTCAAGGCAGGCACAGTAGTTTGTACCCTGTGTACTTGTTGGGCATTTCACAACTGTCCAGCCAGCACGGCTTGACTTTTGCTAGATGCGGACTACTAGTCACGTAGCTTTTCCCACCCTGGTGTGACAAAGTTCAGTCGTTAGTGCAGACGATGTGCTCCCTGTCAGGTTCCTCAGGTGTGCCCAGGACCTGCCTGTTGGCTGCTTTCCTCAAAAAAGCCGGAGTGCGCCCCAATCAAAATTCCTTCCCCTTCCTGAAACTGGAGCCCTGTGTTTGACTTGAGATGTGTTGCAAACAATCCAGCTACTATAGATTAATAATTTACCACGTATCACTCGACCTGTCGCACCACAAAGTTGCTTTCCCCTTTCTATCTGGAGCGAAACTCTCCCCCAGTGGGGCAGGCATCAGCTGAGGCAGAGTAATTCATTAAGCCGGTGATTATCTGCGAGCACCCTCAACTGACGCCTCACCTACCCACCTAACCTTTGGGACTTCATCAACAAGCTCGCACAGGAGTGCCAGACTGGATGCAGTTATGTTAATCATCTTGGAACCACGTAAGTATTTTTGGGGGGAAAGAAGCCCTGTAACAGATGGACCCTGCGTGCAGATGGAGCATCTTGACCTGCTTGTTCTTCTCAGAAAAGCAAGCAGGGCAGCGTGCAAAGCACCAATGTGAACAGAAAAAAGACAGCAGGATATCTGGGGATGGAGTTGTCCCCGGGAAGGACCCAGTTCCCTGTGCTGCTTTCCAGGAGCACCCTGGCAGAGGACAACGGGAGTGAAGGCTCGGCCACAAGAGGCCGTGTGAGCTGGCGTTTTGCAGGCAGCCACTAAATTCACCTGTGGCTGGTTCAGGGCCGGTGCCCCCGGGCCGGGTTGGGGGTATCCACCAGCAAAAGCTGCTCCAGAGCAATGAGGGAGATGAGAAACACCTGCAGAGCTCAGGCTGCCGGCAGCAGCCACCTGCAGCTGATTAGTGATTACTTTCTCCCATCTTCCCCCAGGTTCCCGTGTCCTCAGAGGAGGTTGTGCCTGTCGGTGGGACTGGTAAGTAACCGATGTGGAGGGAGAAGATATAACTTAATATAATATAGTGCTCTGCCTAGAGAAGCCCTGAACAGTTCTACTTAGACCCTCCTCAAAAAAAGGTGTGAAAAGGGCTTGCTAATATTTGCTGCCCCCACTGCAGGGATGGAGAGCGTTTCCCCGGTGCGATAATGTTTACTTCTTACTGGTAGAGACTTGGGGCGCTGCTCTCCTATGAACAGGGGAAGCGGGGAAATGGGCCCTGTGGTCTGCCCAGACCATGCAGTGAAGCAAAACTGGGAGCAGAAGTGTTGGTTTCCAGTTTAAAGCCTAAGAATGTTTTAAATATATATGTTTGCAGCCACCGACCTTTCCCTTAAGTTTAGGAAAAGGCTAAAAGGCCTTAATTTTGCCTTTGGCTGTTCAGACGCTGAATCCAATCCCATCAGTTTGTATCCTGTGTATTCTGGGTGAAAGCATCGTAACCCCTGAGCTCTGGCTTCTTCCCCTGCTCTCCCAGGTGAGAGGGATCTTCATCAGACTGAGAGAGCCAGTTTGTCTAAGGCTGCTGATTCTTTATGCCCTATGGTTTAACCAGCATCTCACGCTTGTCTCCTAAACCCATCTCATTTTTGGGTCCCCCTCTAGCTTTGGAAGGTGAAACAGAAGTTGGAAGAGAACCTGGTGACATGTGCAGAAGGTCAAAGCCAACACCTCTGTCTGCATCATGAATGGAGCTGAAAACGTAGAGGAGCAACAAGCTGGAGGCATCTCGGCTCAGGACGTCTGGATTCTTCAAAGCCAGCTCTTCTCAGGTGAGTGTTACCGGCGCGGAAGCCAATTGATGGGATAGTTTTGCTGCAAACTGGTCTCACCTACTCCCACACACCTTGTAACAACAAGAAACTCTAGGGAAGCTTCGTAAGGATGCGGTCGGGAGGGCATTTGCAGTTCTCTATCTGTACTGATTCCTGTGTCCTGGTGTTTTAGATTAAGACATGTTTGCAAATCGAGAGTGAAAAGATGTATTTCAGATTTGAGACATAACTGCGAGCACACTCAATTGCTTCTTGGGGTGTCTGAGGTTTGTGTGTGCACTCAGATGTCTTTGGCCAGTCTCCCAGCCTCGTGTGTGCGTGATGTGCGGTGAGAGGTCTCCTCGGCAAGCAGAGAAACTGGATTTGCTCCCGCTTCTGAAAGATGTTGGATTTGAGCTTGTTCTCTGCCCTATAGAGAGGGGAGCTCTGTAACTTGGCTTCTGACTCAGATTTGTTAATCAAGTCTGGCTCGAATGGCTTGTGTGTTCCACAGCCCCCGAAAGCTTGGTATTTGTACGGAATGACATCGGATTGTCTGTGGCAACAGGAGGGTGTCACCTCTTGTCTTGGCTTTGCTCAGCTGGTGGTGTTTGTATACAAGCAGGTTCAGTGGGCTTGGGGGGACTGGTCGTGCCAATCAACCGTGTTCTTCATATGTATATATTCTGTGGTACAAATTAATTTCCAGTTAAGTAATTGATACTTCTCCTCATCTCCCCAGCACGGGATGTACGGCAGGGCCTGTCCTGTCCTCGCACAGTGCCATTCCTGCTGGGTGGCATTGCTTCGGTTCCCCGTGCTGCAGCAAGGGCTGATGCTGTGACTATAGTACAGAAAGAACTCTCAGGCTTTGCGCGGGCCGGGGTTAAAACCAGACCTTTCTGTTACCGGGGGGGCTCCATCAGGACCGGACTGGGGGCTGCACCTGGTTAATCCTGTGGCTCCCCATCTGTCTCTGTCCGTACCGTAGGCAGATGCTGGTGCTGTTGTAGCTGTTCATAGCCTCTACGGGACATGAAGACTTGGCGTGTACTTGATGAGTATCGCAGCCTTTTCTATTAGCTATGTTCTATTCACTCTGAACAGATATGCTACTTTTCTGGTGGGGGAAAGACGGCTTCTTACCCCCCACATCCTCAAATTCTGTGAAGCTGCAGTAAAAGAGCTGAACTCGGGTCTCTGCCCCTCCTCCCTGATTTTTAAAACCACTTCAAAGGTGAGCTGGCGGACGATTGAAGCGACCGGTTCTGCCGGGCTCGCCGCCGCTCACCTTTCCTGCCGCTCCCCCGTGGAACAAAGCGCGGCGCTTCCCTTTGATTTCCCCCTTTGAAAGCCATAGGGGACAGAGTCTGAAATGCTCCGCAACTTTTTTGGTGACTCTGCTCCAGTACCTTCCTGAAGCACCGGGTGGATGAGGACAGGGCTCCAGGGAGCAGGAGACCTTGCTTGCAGCTGAATTTGCCGTCAGTGCAGGGTGGCTGAGGGGATGCTCCATCCCTCCTGAGTGTCGCAGCCGGCATCCCCTGGGTTTGCAGGCAGGGGAGGAAGGAGCTGCAGGGCATCTCAGGGTTGGTGGCTTTGACTGACTCCGTGGGGGTCCTGGCACTCCTCGCCAGCAGTATGTGCCACCTCCCGGCTCAGCTGCTGCTGGAGGGAGGGGTCTGCCCTATTCTCCATTTTTACATGCTTTTTGCTCAGCAGAGATAGCACCCAGTGGAGCGGAGCACGTGCTGCCGGTCTCCTCATGGGTGGGAAGGGGAAAAGCAGAGCAGTGCATGTGTGATCTGCAGCCAGTGTCCACGGCATCCGCTCTGCTGCTGGGGATGCCTCTTGTCACGAGGGAGGGTGGGAGAGCAGAGGCTTGTGTCTGTGGCGTGAGCGTCCATGCCCTCTTCTGTGCCACCAGGGCTCGAGGCATTTGCAAAGCTTTAACTGGTAAGGCTGTCATTGGGAAGCAGGCAGCGATGCTGTCCCTGCATCCTGTGAGGGGGGTGAAGACCACCTAGTACTGAACCAACCGCCCCACCTGGGTGTCCCAGAGCTCCCTTATAAAAATACAAAGAGAGCATGTCCCTGCTCAGCGTGGGGGATGGCAAGACAGCAGCAGTGCTGCTGCATGGGCAGCATGTGCCCTGCTCAGCGAGGAGAGGGGCAGGTCCTGGCTGCGATGCTCAGGAGCAGTGGGATGCTGACTCGGTGCAGGGAGCAGCGGTCATAAAGCCGTAGGAATTGGTCGTGTTGCAGGAAGTACTAGATGATGGGCTTGGGCTAAGGTTAATAAATCTGATCTCTGCTATTCTGGCAAGGCTTTTGGTGTTTTATAGCCACTGTTGCTTTTGTATGTGCTGCGGAGCTGCAGAATTGAGAGGAAACCTCTTGCCTGCTGGTTCAGGGCCAGGCTGGATGCCTGTACACGGCGTCTTATGGGACAGCACTGAAAATCTCAGCACATTAGCGTGTGTGTGTTCACCTCTCAGCCCCTGGCTGCAAGAACTGATGCTGGAATCACATTCAGCTGCTTTTGGCAGGAGGAGCCATGTATCGGGGCACAAGCCTTTGCCTAAGACCCTCTGTGGAGGGCACTGAGATCAGGGAGACGGTGTCACTCAAAGTTCAGCCTAAAGAAAACCCTTTTCTTTTTACTGCTGCTTGAAACATGGATGTTGTATCTTTAAGGCACCCCCTTCTCACTCCCCTAATACCTCAAGGCCTCTGAGTGATTCTGGAGGAGAGGATCAGTGCAGGAGTTTAAGGCATCTTTCCCTGCCCTGCTGCACTGCTCACTTACTGCTCCGAAGGCTGTGCTTTGCTATTTCCATGGAAACCATTAGTTGCTAAGCAACTGGAGCATCATCTGCGCTGAGCCCTCGCATCTAATTATCCCATCACAGTGGCTGAGAGGGGCTGGGGGGGGATTAACTCCTCTACCATGGCAGATCCATTGACAACACTTTAGTCGCATTTAAAGGGACATCGTCTCCCTTCTGCTGCGCTTATCGACACACTCTTCTCGGGAAATTACTTGGTTTTTCTTACACGGCTGGTCTGTGGGGAGGGATGCAGGTTTCTGCGAGCAGCAGCAATGCTGTCCGTGTTTGTCAGGTGCTCGCTGCCCCACGGAGCTCTGCTGCCAGCTTATCTTTCTGCCCGAGTTACGCACCGTGCGCTTTGCTGCGCGTTGGGATCACGCAATCCTTGCCTTGCAGACTCTGTCTGGGCCATACTTTCAGTTCTTCCTATATCCCCTTTGTGTTGTGGTCACCTCAGTGCTGCCCTTGTGTTATTGTCTCTGTCCCAAGAGCCTGATGTCACGTCTGCTCTGTGAAGTATTGCTAATTCTTCACCACTCAGCACTGGGAGAGGTGGGCAGCTCACTGCCTTCCGTCTGTTGGCAAACTAAAGCAAATACTGCATAGCTCGATACTCAGTTTGGTATTTCCTTACTGTTTGCTGCCAGGAGGGCTAGAAACTGTCTTCGAGGAGCACTGAAAGTGTAAAGTAATACCTAAGGACAATCTCATTTCCCAGACCTCTGTAAGTCGGCAAAACCACCAGCTGACTGGTGAATTTTGACCATTCAGATAAGTCAGTCTGAGAGCTGATTCCGAGTTTGCAAATCAAGGTTGATGTTGTGCAGGACTCAGTCTCCCCACTGTGATAGACTGCATCTGGGTGACGTTCCTGGGCTTGCAAGGAGACCGGTACCAGACTGGTACCGACGTCCCTGTTCCGGTAAATTCTGTCTGCTTCTTGCCTGCTCCCATCTGGCTGGCTAGGGAAGAATTTCTCAGTTTTCACTTTCTCCTCGGAAGTGGATGCTTTGTGATTTACTAAGGCTTTTCTAGTGGCTGGATCAGGGAGAGTGGGGAGGTTTGCTAGAAAGTTTTCCCCTTTTTTTTACTGCATCAGTCTGTGACCCAGCTGAGTGTTACTGCAAAGCTTCCTAGTGAGGACAGAGCTTCTTCAGCAGGAGGGAGGCCCACCTTTACCTTTGAAAAGGAAGAGAACCCCTAATACCTCCCCGATTTATCTTTGTTTCCGTGTCCATCCTTGAATTGTGATGTCTTTCACCGCAGCCAAAGCCTGCGGGCACCATCCTGCCCTGGCAATATGTTGTGCCAACCTGTTAGCAGTGCTTCTACCCCTCTCCTTGGAAGGGGACCAGGGCTCCGAGGACTGAATGACTGGGGGTTTGGTGGGACAGGGCAGCTTGGGAAGATGGAGAGGGTGCCTCCCACCTCACTCCCGGGGTAGATGGATGATAATGATTATTATTAGAGCTCTCATAATGATCTCGGGGAGGGGCAAGTGGATAAGAGAGACATATTTTGTCGTGAAAACGGGAAATGTAATTAAAGTCCACATGTTAATTAAGAGCTGGAGGGGAGAAATAGATGGATTTGTGCCTGAAGTCTCGTTGGCAGTTGGGGACTCTGCATAATGCTAATAGATGAGGAAGAAAGGCTTTGGAGAAGGAAGATGCAAGTATTGCGCAGAGGTTCCTGGGGCTTGGAGCGGAGTGTAGAGTGTAAAGAAAAAGCTTTGTTTTACCCTGTCGAGGTTGGGAAGCCAAAAAGAGGAATGGTGTCCACAGCTTTTGGTCCTTTGGTGTAAATTGGCTGTGTTGAGGCTCATGGGAGGATGGTCCAGACCTGATGACCCACATGTGTTTCACCTGCCTGGGGCCTCCCTGTTCTCTACCTGGGGATTTCCAGTTCTAAGTGTGTCAGACCAGCACACATCCTCTTAAAAAAAGTGGATGTGAGAAGGTTCCTGAGCTCCCACTGCCCTGGTGAAGGTGGGCATCTCGGGCAACTCCAAATTCCGCACAGCTCCTGAGACATTTGAAAAGTGAGAATCTCCCGTGTGGATCAGGGCAGCCAAAACCTGCTCATCTGCCCCCCTGGAAATGTGTGAGAACGTTAATCAGGTGCAGGTCCCTGGTGGTTTCAGAAGCTCTAATAAGGAATTTTATGCTTGCTTTTTACTCATGGGTCAGGAGTCAACGAGGTTACAGCTCTGCGCTGACGGGCTGGTGGATGTCAGGGCAGGTTTAATGGGAGGATGTTGTAGGTTTGGATCTCAGGCTCCTTTGCCACGTAGGACAGATCTGCAGAAATGCATTGGGAAATGATATCTGCCCTGTTTGTAGCAGAGAATTAATGTGTTTAATGGGATCCTCCGCTCCTTCAGCTGTACCTGTACCATTGCCATGGGTCTGGGGAAGGGAATGGGCTCCTACACGTGCTTTGTGGGAAGCTGAAGCAGCGCATGGGAAGCGGGGTGGAAATGAAAAGAGAGGGGGGTGAGCATAGGGGGTCTGCTGTACCTGCTTACAAGAGGGTACTGCACAATCTGAGGGTATTGCAAAATCAGAGCAGGTCTGTGAGAAAAGAGAGTGGTGGTCCCTGTGCGCATGATGCTGTTTGGGGGAGCAGACGATGACTCGGCTTCTTCACAAAAGCCAGAAGAAGGTTGTCTGTACACAGAAATTAAGGGAACTGTTCAAAATGTAGTTTGCCATGTGTTGCGGGCTCGCAGGGATCGGGAGAAGTGAATGTGCAAGGCTCTGACTCACACGCAAGGTCCCAGAGTCAGGAAGGAGTAATCTAAAAGCTGCTTGAGCCTTGTGCTGAATGTTAATGAGGAGGCAGCACTCGCGAAATGCGGCAGCCCCCAGCTTCGCTTCCAGCACGGCTGCTCCCCAGAAAAGAGCAAAAGGGCTTGTGCTGGCAGAGCCTGAGGACTTGAGCTGAGCGGAAGGGTTACGGTCCCTCCTTGCTGCCTCCGCGAGCTCGGTGAAACGCTCCCTTCCCACTTGTGGGTTTCTCGATGGAGAACAGCACCCCTCTATTTGAGTGTGGCATCAGGCAGAACCAGGGCAAAACTCAAGGAAGAGCATCACAGCTCTCGTCCACAGAACATGATGAGTTTGGTTTGTGAGATTGTCTGTGTCTGCCCGGCGGATGAACGCTGTGCAGGAGCAGCACCGGTAACTGCAGGCACATGGTGCCACCGCACAGTGGTTGGGTGGTACACAGGAGAAATTACAGGGAGGTAGGGAATGTAGGAAGACAGAAAGTCACTGCCTAAGTTGGAATTTAGGCAGGTCACCAAATTGAGCAGCCTGACTTCTGGAAAATGTCGAGGGATTTGTACCGGCTTGTTTGAAATAGGGTGCTCGAGGTGATGCGGTCCCTCCCGTGGCTGCTGGGGCCGGGGGTTTCCGGCTGTCAGAGGGGCAGCAGCCTTTGCAGTTTGCTCCCCAGCCTGGAAGTGGAACTGGGGAATTGAGTGGCTCCGTCCACTCAGTCACATTGCGTCCTTGCTCTTCTGCTTCGCTCGTGCCCTCTCTCTTTTTCTTTTCATTTCCTTTTGGCATCTTGGGGCTTAGACCATTTCCAAGAAGATCTGAAGTTAGGAGAGCAGCAGCGGAGGATGCTTGCCAAATGCTCTACATCGGCTGACAGCTCTTCTCAAAACCAGATGGTTACTAATTAAAGGGAGTCAAGTGAGGAGGCTGCATTGGCCTTACTCTTTTTTTTGTCTTGTCTTCTTCCTGTGAAGGAAAGATTTCGTGACCTTGGAGGAAGATCATCTTCCTCTGTTTGCAGGGATGTCCTCTTCCGGTGCTCGTAGTCCGTGGTGATCCCAGTGCTCTCTGCTGGGTGCGGGATCTTTCTGAAGAAGCAAGCTCACCATTTGCCCTAAGCCCAAGGCAGCTGCCATGAGAGGTAGGACAAAAATCTAAAAAGAAAATACCAAGTAGGAGAGAAATTGGAAATATTGGCAAGAGCCCTTCTCCCAGATCTCCTGTGGGACCTTTCTTTGAAGCCTCATATTGTCAGCAGAAACAAGCCTGACGTTGTCATGCTGCCCTTTCCCCGAGTCTCGCCGTCCTTGGGGAACTTCTCACTGTTCCTTGGCTGCACCTTCAGGGCCGCTCTCGGGCCATCCCTGTGCGCATGGGCTGCTCCACGTGGCTTTTCCTCACGGTACTGGGAGCTGGATGGCTGGGAAGATGAAGGGCAAGCACAGCATGTTTCTCTCTTTATTTTCAAGAACATTTGGTTTCTAGAGCCAATCTTAACAGATGCACTGTCAACGCTTAACGGTTCAACCTCATGTGGAAGAACTGTGTATGAGGGAAAATGTATTGGCAGTAACAAACACCTCCCACTCAAATTCATGTCCAAGAAAAGTGTGGCAGCTTTGTCTCAATTAACTTCCAGAGCCGTGGTCCTCAATGGGCTCCCCTTGCTGAGATCTTGCTCCTTCCTCCTGTTGGCATCACGTCTGCATGTCTGGATTTTGGGGGACTTGAACCAGCGCTCCTGGCTGTTCCTTTCACGCAGGATTGCCAGTGGGAACACGCTTTGACGCTGTAGCCCTGGTAATTTTGCTGTTAGATCGTGCTTGAGAGCTTCGGAGATGAGCTGAGCCCTGCTCCAGGCAGTGCCACATCGTGCTGTTCGGTCCGTTTTCCTTCTGCCCTCTCCGTGTGGTCTGGAGACACAAGTGCTCTTTTTATGCCAGACTTTCAGAGACTCTTAGGCAGGACCCACTCCACATACTGCGGAGAGTCAAACAGGGATCTCAAACCTCGCTCTCCTTTTGAATGGAGGGAGTGCCTAATCAAAGGGCACCTCTGATTTGTGCCAAACACCGTCCAGCTCTCCTGGAGATGTCTCATCTGGTTCCAGTTGGATGTTGTGCTTTTCTTGACACCTTGGGTCCCATTAGGAATGGCTGTCTGGTTAGATCTTGTGTTTTGGGGCCAGTGCATTGTTCTGAGAGGGCATTACCATCCTTGGGATGTGCTGGGGATGGACAGGGCTGTCCCTCTACCCCGGCCCGCATCAGGCCAAGGTCCAGCTTTCTCTGCTGGGATGTTGCTGCCAGGTTTGTGCAGGAGCTGCTGGCACCACCTGCGGCTCCTCAGGCTGCTGGGTGGGCAGAGGAGGTCCCTTCACCCTTGGGGGATTTCTCGGTGGGTCCCTGGGGGTTGGAGAGCGGTGACCTGGGCTCTGTCCTTTTGTGTCCCACACAGCACCCGAGCAAATCCACATCTGCAGGGTGCTGCTGAAGGATTCTCTCCCTGTCATGAAATATTTGTGCTTGTCTCCAAAGGGGGTCCAGTGCAGCAGATCCCTGTGTCCCTCCTGTGCCTCCCCCCCATGCTGGCACTCGGTGGTGCAGTGAGGGCTGCTGCGGGCTGCGCTGTGGGGTCAAGCCAGATCCAGGCAGCTGATCTCTGTCTTTGAGAAAATAAAACAGAGCAGAAAAGGAGTAGCAAAACCCCAGGAGCTGCTTTTGAGGCTTAACCCTTTCCAGGCTGGGAAGCACTGGCAGAGAGAGGTGCGGGAGCAGGCGCAGCAGTGCCAAGAGAGCCAGGTCTGGGAGCAGCCCAGGGGCTGTGGTCCTTTCTCAGGCTGGAACAGGGGATTCCGCTGCTGGTTTAAATCCATTTGATGTGAGTTCCTGTGCTTCTCCTGGCTTTACTGAAAGCCACCTTGATTTCACTGTATTCACTCTGCAAAGTGCAAGTCCTTGCTAGAATGTCACGGAGGAGTACTCCGTCTCCCCTGTGGGCGGAGGAGCATAAATCTTGGGTCTCGTGAGTTACTTCTCTGTGACTTGTATATTTTTCTTTATGTTTGGGGCATTTTTGAGCCTCCTCCTCATTTATGGTTAGGATGTCAGACAGTGAAAGGAATATATCACATCAATTATAGGGCAACTGCTCCACGCAGGGAAAGTTTCTGGGCTAGGGGAGGTGGTAGGACTCCCGCAGTGGCTTCTGTGAGTCCTGTCATGCTGCAGGGACCTCTCCTTGCTGGGTGAGCTGCCGCACGGGCAGCTCTGGGTGGGTGTTTGAGGAAGGGATTCATTCCTCGGGCTCACGGCGCAGGCGGTGGTTGAGCGGCCTGGCTGGGCTGGTGGATGCAACTGGTTCGTTGGTCCCTCCCTGTTCATCCTCTTGATAATCCAATTTACATTCCCTTTTCTTCCCCTGGATTCTGCTGTTACCATGGGAACTATGTTCACAGTTGAATTTCATTGGCTTCTGGAAAAACTCTTTTTTCCCTTTTCCCCTGTCTCGTTCCCCTTTTCCAGCTTAGACACAGAGCTGCAGCTGTCAGAGGATGGGGAAGCTTGCAGGGCTCCTGCTAATGGGGATGAAGGCAGTGGTTAAAGGGAGGAGTTGGGGGAAGATGGCAAGACCATTAGGGACTGGATGAAGTAATTATGCTTATGTGGTCATTAGCTTGGCCTTTTCTGCGTCCTGCATCTATGAAAGGGGGTCCTGGATGCCCTCAGGTCCCCATGGGTCTCTCCTGCTGTGAGTCTGTTGTCTCTGGTGGCCCGGGAAGCAGACCCAGGGTGGTGCACACCATGCTCCTTGTCGTAGCTGAGGGATTTTCCTGCCTGTTTCTGCGAAGTCTAAGCTGGTGCCAGAGCTGCAGTATGGCTGAGAGACAGGAAGGAGGAGACGCTGCTCCAGGCTCTTGCATGGTCACCTTCTTGACACCTTTGGCTGAGAACATTGTGCTTTGGCCTGGTGGATTTAGACTGTCCACAGAAAGTGGGAAACAATTGCGATGCTGTATCTTAACGAATTGTCACTTGTTGGCTTCTTTGTTTCTTAAGTAACTGTGCCTTGGCGTTTTCAAGCATATTTATTTCAATAGGGAGAGCGGTTGCACTGGAAGGAGGAAGGGGCAGCAGTCGGGGGGAGAGGTTCCCTAAGCCCCTTCTGTCACCGTCCCACATGTGATGGGGCTGTGGCAGCTGGGATGCTTCAGCCTCACTGCTCTTCCTCACCCTGCCTGGTCACACTGCTGGAGAGCCATCAGGGCTTTTGGCAGCCTCCCTCTGTCTCTACCCCTCTGAATCCAGGTGTTTGTCCTGGCTGTGAGCACCTTGGCATCCATCTGATACCTGTGGCCGGGCCAAACCCCTGCATTTGGTGTTCTGGCAAACGTGACCCTCCTGCAGCCCCTTGTGTTCCTTCCACCTGGGAGAGGATTTTGGTGCTTGGCTCTCAGTGTCCACACCGTGTAAAGGGCAGTTGTAAAGTGCATTACGGTGCCTGTTACGCAGATATTCATGAAGGGCTGCGTGATTTAATGGTTCAGGTGCCAGCTGTAAGCCACTCTGCTGGCGGGGATGGAAGGTGCGTTCAGCCCTTCGTACGAGGACGTATTGCACGCTGCGGAAATCCATTTCCTCACTTCTGCGCCTGGATGCTAACGCTCCATTTGGCATTTTCCACTGGAGTCACAGTTTCTCCCTTTTCCTCTTAATTAAAACATCCCCTTCTGCTGTGCACATGCTGCTATTCTGTCATGCACAGCCCTGCACCTCCTCTGCGCCATCGCAGAGAGAACACAGGGCAAACGCGATACAGCAACGCGTTCTCTCGTGTTTCTGCCCGGTGTACCTCCGCCCGGGCGCGGGGGGGAGCGATCCGGGGTGTGAGCGGGGGCCCGGGGAAGGGCCCCCCCCGCCTCCTCTCTCCGCCGGGCACCCCCCGCTCCCGGCAGCCCGCGCCGTGCGCCTCCCGCGCCGCCAGGTGGCGCCGCCGCGCCCCGCCCCGCCTGGGGGGTCCGGGGGGTGGGATCGCAGGGACGCGGGGCGGGAGGGGGACCGAGAGGAACGGGGCAAGGGCACCCACAACTTCTCTGGGCATCCTGGGGCCATGTCTCCCCACCCTCACAGCAGATAATTTCTTCCTAATATCTAATCTAAATCTCAATCTCCCCTCTTTCAGTTTAAAACCATCCCCCTTGTCCTATGGATCCCCTCCCTGATCAAGGGTCCCTCCCCAGCTTTCCTGGAGCCCCTTTAGGGACTGGAAGAGGCTCTAAGGTCTCCCCCGAGCCTTCTCTTCTCCAGGCTCAGCCCCCCCAACACTCTGAGCCTGTCCTCACAGCAGAGGGGCTCCAGCCTCTGATCATTTGCACGCATGTTTTTGGAGACGGGGGTGCAGGTGATCAAGGGCTGGGTGAAAATTAAGGGAGAAGTGGGAGCAGAGCCTGAACACACACGTAGAGTCTGTGGCTTTACTTGGATGGTCACCCTCCCTGTGGCACCTGGGACAGCAGGGTCTGGCCAGGCAGCTGGGTGTTGATGTAGGGGGTCAGCCCTGCGGGCTGGGCTCCCCACTTCTGCAGAGCGGGTCTGCCCCTGAAAGGCCAGGGGAGAGGCTTTTCCCCCAACTGCGTGGCTGAGGTGTTGCACACACCAAGGTACAACATGTCTCAGGGATGGTGTGTTTGGGTTTGGGGGTGGCAAGTGCTTGGTCCAGGCTACTGGCCACAAGTCCTTGTCACGCTGGTAGACGGCCCAAGGCAGCAGCTCACTAACTTTTCCTGTTATGACCCCATTTACAAAGCAGTGATTTTGACTGACCCCAAATACTAATAGAGACATTGAATTAAATTGAATTTGTGTCAGGCTTGTGACCTCCCTGAAAACTCCCCTGATCTCTGCGCTGCCACTCACTGACACAGGTCTGCAGTGACCGAGCCCCCAGGAACCCTCTGGAGATGAAGGCACCGTATAAATAAATCAGAGTGGGGAGGATTGCTCCGTTCCTAGTTCAGCCTGGCTAAAAGGCTGTAGTAGCAGGCACAGCCAAAGCTGTTCTTGCTCCTTCCTTGACTCGTCCTCGGCACGATGCACCCCGGATTGTCCGGTAGGGTGTCGGCAGCGAGCTGTGGGGCTGGCTCCCCTCCTGCTGCCGGTGGCTCCACACGCTCCCGCACGCCCGCGGAGAGCGGGTCTGCCCCGGCCCCCTCTCTGGCACCCGCCACCGGCGCCTACGCGTGATGATCTGCCCGTCTGCGAGGTGCGCTCGCTCGTGTGCGTGGCACATGCCCAGGCTGCTGCGGGGGGCCGCGATGGCAGGCGGGGGCCACGGCGGCCCGTTTGCCCAGACCCGAAGTCCCTCGCAGCCGGCAGGGGACGGCTCGGGGAAGGGGAACGCGGCGGCTGCGCGGGGAGCGGGACCCCCACCGCCCCCTGCCCGCCTCGCCCCGCCCGCCCGTCCTTTCGGCGAGGGATCTGCGGGCTTTGTGTCACCGCGGCGCTGCCGCTCCAGCGCCAGCCCTGCCTGCTCAGTTTTTCCAAACCCGCACTCGGGAGAAGGCGCCGTATCAGGATAAGAGTCCCCCCCCTCCGTGTCGTCCCCCCCCCACCCGTCACCGTCCCCTCCCCGGCCGGCCCCGGGTGGCGGTGGGAGGCGCCGCATTCGCATTTATCGCGCTGGTGGCCTCGCTAAATACTTTAACCCCTTGCGCCCCGCAGGCGCCGGGCTCTGCCCCGCTGGCAGCGGCGGGGCGGGGCTCCGGCTCCGCTGGCCCTGCCCGGTGGCGGGGGCAGAAGCTCCCTCCGGGCTCCAGCGCCGGTAAACCCCCGCCTTTTCGGGGGCTGCTGCTCTCCGGGGGCTGCTCTGGGCAGCAGCGATGCACCCAGACCAGAGAGAGCAAAAGCAAATGTCTCTGCAGGGCCCCGGGCAAAGAGCAGCCCAAATTCAGCTGGAGCCTGTAGCCGGGGCCACCCGAGGCCAGGCTGCGGTGGCTGGAGTGGAGCTCATCTCCTGTGCCAGTATCCCGGGCTTTGTGGGACCTGGGATGACTTCCCCTGGGCTGCAGCGAGCGCCGGAGGTGGTGGGAGGATGAGGCTGGCGTTCAGAGCGCGCGGGAGTTGCAAGAAGAGAAGAAGGCTCGCAGAGCTGTGTCGTGCCTGCACCCGCACAGGCATTATGAGCGCGTCTGGCACTGCGGGAATAGCATCCAGGATCCCGCGCCTCCCTGTCTTTGTGATCCTGGAACTGTGTCAGGAGTTTGTCTTTGCGAGACGCTGGTGTGGCAGCCGTGCTGGAGCTGCAGCAGCTTATTTCCATTTGGGAAGAGGACAGCTCAGCTTGATTAAATTATCTGGTATTCCAGCGCGGGCCGTGTTCTGCCTTTAGGGCTGCATCATAGGAAAATCCCAGCGTACGTAGGGGGGCCGGGGCCTGGTGTGAGGACGCTGAGCAGGGACGCCGTGGCTGCCTCGCTTCATGTGTTGTCTTTGAGCTCCCCAGTTCCTTCTGGCTGCGGCAGGTGAACGGCCTTGGCCTGCTGGAGATGTGATGGTTAATAAGTTAGCGTGAGGGAAACGGGCTGGGATCCCGTTTGAAAGGAGTAGAGAAGCCAAGCTGGGCACTCCTGGCTCTGCCCAGGTCCGTCTGGCCTGCGGCACAGGCTGCCTGGGCGGCTGCAGAGGTGACAGAGGTAGCATGGGCTCCTCGCAGCTGCCCGCTGCTGGCGCCTGCCCTGCTCAAACGCGGCGATGTGCAATGAGGGAGCCCATTCTTCCTTCCCCGGCTGCCTGCGGGGCTGGGCACAGGCCCGGGGCCTCTCCTGGCTTGGCTTTTTTCCCCTTTCCCTGAGCGACGGCTTTGTGGTACTGTCAAAACAGAGGTGGGATTGAGACCTTGTGGCACAGCCCGAGGAAGATGGAGGCATGGCAGGGACTTGTGAGGCTGTGGGGTAGGATCCGTGCCAGTGTCTGAGGGGAGAAGAGGGCACTGTGGCTAGGAGTCTGTGTTGGGATGTGCAGGGCCCAGGGTAGCACAGAGAGAGCTGAAAAGATGTTTTTAGGCCAGAGTCTCCCTCCGCAGCAGTGGTGTGGCCTCTTCCCTCTCCTGGATGGACCTTTGCCTTTCTAGGGGAGCACAGGGTGAGTCTATGTGCCAGGCCTGTGGATTTAACGCCCCCAGCTCCCTGCTCTGTACCGGGGTAGGTCAGCAAAGCGAAGGGCTGCCCCTGAAACGGGCGTCTTGCAGCCCCAGGCTCATTTCTTCATCCCAATTCATCTGCATGCTTCCATCTCTGGGGCCTCTGCTGGGGGTTGGTCTGGGACTGGCATGAGCCACTGGGGAAACGCTTCGCAAAGAGGCAGCTCCAGCTAACTGTGAGCCACATCATTAATTCCAGTATAGTTAATTGGACCTAATTAATCATATTCATAAGTATAACGAGGGCCTTGCCCACAGGGGTCTCACGAAGGTCTGAGCTTGGGGTTGGCGTTCTGCAGAGGCAACTGGAATGAACAAGTCCCAGAGCCTTGTAGGTGGCTTGGGACCTGGCTTCCGTGTTCTCCAGCCATCCTTGTCGGTGAAAGCGTGATGGGAGGAGGCTGATCCTTCTGAACCGGTATCCTGGTATCCTCTGCATCCCACAGACTTAGAACGTGTCAGGCGCTTCTGGGTGGCTGGTCCCAACTCTGGGCTGGAGTTGTGGTTACAGATGGGTCTCTTGGTCCTTGACTAGTTCCGAAGGGAGACCTTAGATTTCCTGGGTGGATATTTTGCATCCCAAAGACAGAAAAGCCCCGGGCAAGGGAGGGGCAGGTAACAGCCAGTCTGGGCATCTCGGCCAGGGGCTCCCTAATGTGCAGATGTACCAGGCAGCTCCTGGGATGAGCTGCTGCCGTTGTCGTGGTGTTGGCAGAGGGAGGCTTTGAGAAGCTCCAAGGACTCTGCTTCCTCATCTCCTCCCCTCCCCGTCTCTCCTAGCGTGGGCGTAATGATAGAGGAGGGAAGGGGAGACTGGGAGTCGGAGTCAAGTGTAGGGAGGGCAGCTAGCCCAGCAGATGTTAATTAAAGACAGAGGCTCAGCGCTGAGCCGGCAGCGGCTGGTCCTCCTGCTGACCTTTCCCAGTCTCGCTCTGCCACTTTCATGTGTGCAGGCTGGGAGAGATGCGAGGGGCTGTGATGTAGAAAGCCCGTGAGGCCGTGGGGAAGGAGCGGGAGGGAGAGGTAGCCAGAGGGCCTGGAGCAGAGGTGGCTCTGCAGTCCCCAGACGTGGCTGGAGGGCAGGAGCTGCCAGTCTGCCCCTGGCACCCAGCTGTTGTGCCAGACAGCGGTGGTTGGGCACCGGTTTTAACCCATGCACCTGTGCGTGCTATCTGCAGGGACACGAGCCCAGTGCTGCTACTGGGAAGGATGAAAGCGTGAAACTATGTCACTGCTTGCTGATGAGGCGCTCGGGAGCTCACCAGGGAGGCGGGGAGATGTATGGCCTCACTGCGCCCCAGTCCCTGGGAGGGGTACATCAGGGTATGGTTGTGTGGCTGGTGTAAGCAAATGATGCTCGATGCTGCTTTTTGCAGAGGGGTCCCCAGCAACTGCCCACCTGTGCAGCCTGTGGTCCTCTGGGGGAAAACCTGGGGCATCTGTCCCTCCTGTTTGCTCCAGCCTCAGCTGCTTTCCCCAGGCAGTTGTGCAGATGGGCAGAGAGGTGCCTTCAAAGAGGAATGTCCCAACCTTTCTGTTTGGGTTTGGGAGCAGCTAGTGTTTTTCTGTCTCCCCTCCCTACCTCTCTCCCTCCCTGCCACCTCTTGTGGCTCTGCTTCCCGGGGGCAGACTGGCTTCCTCACCTTGAGCCAAGGGAGGGCGAGTGACCAGGGTCCCCAGGGTCCGGCCCTGGTGGCGGCTGCGGGAGGGCAAGGTGTGCTTCCATTTTCAGTCAGGGCTGTCGCTTCCCATCAGCAGAGATGGATCGCTTGTCCCTGCATCCCCTTTAGCTCTGCAGTGCTCAGAGATGCTGCCAAGTGGTCCCTGCCTCCAGCCCACCCCTGAGCAGTTAGTGCGCTGCAGGCAGGAAGGTGACACATCCTGGTTAGGATGCTGCTGGCATCATCCAGAAGCGGGTGGACCGGCTTAATAGCCTGATGTGCGTGTGCACTTGTGCGGCTCCCTTCTGCCTGCCGGGGGGGCGCGGGTACAGAGCGCGGGCAGCCAGCGAGCCCAGCTGCATCCTCTCCCAGCTGCATCCAGCAGCAGCCCCTGGCCCAGCCACAGCTCCCGAGGTGGGTGGGGGGCTCCTGCCGCCCAGCTGGAGCAAATGGTGGATCTGAGGTGGATGCAGTTCCTGCCTCAGCCTGCACCCGATTGTCCCCAGCCATCTCGTCTGCCTCTCCCTGCTCCTGTCACCCCCACCCTGGTGTAGCAGTTGATGGAGGCCCTTGCTCGGGGGAAGAGGGTGGTTAACGCATGGAAAACTTGTTGGTAAAGACAGTATCACGCTGCCTGTCCCAGGTGTGGGGACCAGCCCCTCCGCATCTAGTGTGCTGGCTCTGGGAGACTCGGCAAAGAGGGGCTCAGGTGTGGGATCCCCCCAATTCCCCCCCCCCCCGGCGCAGCCAGGCTCAAGAGCAGGACAGGCAGGGCGCCGGCAGGGCCAGAACCGGAGGCTGGCGGAGCTTCACCCTGGGCCGACGTTTCGGGTGATGGCGCCGGGCGGGGAGACGCTGAACGGGACAAGTCCCGGTGCTGTCGCGGGACGCGGTTCCGCCGTGGCAGGCCGCGCGACATCCCTGTCCCCCGGCGGCGGCTGGCGAGGAGGCGGCCTCGTCCCTCCGGGGGCGGCGAGCGGCGGTGGCCGGTGCTGGTCCCCGTCAGGCCGCTGGGCGGCCGGCGCGGAGGAGGCGGTGAATCAGCGCGCGGGGCTTTTATTTTGACAGGGCAGCGCCCGGCTCGGCGCTCGGAGGAAAGTGAATGATCCCGTTTCTCCAAATGATTATTCAGGCTCCGGCGGAGAAAGGAGCACTCGCCGCGCAGCGCCTCGCCCCCCGCCACGGCGTCCCCGCCCGCGCC
>NW_015090916.1:48168-110564 GCF_001431845.1 Calidris pugnax | reverse complement strand
GCGCCGGCCCCGGCCCGCCGCTCCCCAGGCGGGTCCGCTCCGTCCCGCCGCCGCCGGGGGCCGGCGTGTGCTGTCAGCGCTCCTGCGGCTCCCGGGGGCGGCCCGGACATCGCCCCCGGCCCGCTTCGCTCGTGGGCTTCGGGGACCTCTCTTCCCGGGTCCTTGTCCCCCACCGCCACCACCCCGGTAATTCCTCGAGGACCAGAGAGCCTCGAGTGGGGCTCCGCTGTAGAGGCAAAGAACTTACTTGCGTTTGCCCGGGTTTACCCGGGCTGCTCTGGATTTGGCAAGACGTTGCGGGTGCTGTTAGAGCCCCAGGGAGGGCTGGAGCTGGGGTTTCTGTAGCTGGACTCGCTACGTTTCTCATGGGGGTTTGAGTGAACGCTCCTGCTGGAGCCCATCCTAAGCGTCGGGGGAGACCTTTCCCCTCTCTGTGCGGTGTCCTGCTCGGTGGGCTCCTGGAGGTGAACCAGGCATGCGGTTAGCTTGGAGGAAAAAGGGGGGAAGCACCACACGTATATGCTTTCCTTGCACGCAGAAAGGAACCCGTGTAACAAAACCTTCCCCGTGTTGTATTAGGGACGTGTCTTTAGCAGGTGGTGAACTTGTCCTAGCCCTGCTCTGCTAGCAACCACTTGCTGGAGTAGAAATGTGAGAAGGATGCATATCTGAACACATAAGTAATGCTGCATGACAGGGCAGGCTGCTGTGTTGTTGTGTGCGGCGTCTGCGCGCCTTGGGGGCAGCGCTGTGTGACAGGGTGTCAGGCTGCGGTGTCACACGGTTGTGTCCTGGCTGTGCCAGGCAAAGGGCTCCCGACAGCGTGGCACCACACAGAGGACCACGCACCTCTGGCTGCAGCGCGTTCCCACCGAGCAGGGCTGCAGGAGACGTGGCTGCATGCTCCTGACCTGCGGGATCCACGCTGCAAACGTGGCTACCGCTCGTTATCCGGCCCAGAGGCTGTTTCATGCCAGGCACGCGGTAACGACACGCAGCTCAGTCGCTGGGTCTCTGCGAAGGGATGTGTGTGCACCTTGTTTTGCTACTTCGCGGCAGGAGGGATAAGAAAAGTGAGTCACAGAGGAAGTGATTTCCCCAAGGTCGCATGGCGAGTTTGTGGCAGTGCTGAAACAAGACCTGTGTCGGCTCCGGTGCCTGTGAGGAGGCTGGCTGTCGCCGCACGTGGGTATAGTCCACACACCCGAGGCTGGTACTAGTGCAGAAATCACCAGGTTGACACCCTTGCTTGATTCTCTCTTTCTTCTTGGCAGAAAGATGAGTGTATCGGTGTGCTGTCTCTACAGCAAGTGTCTGCTTCATCGGGGACGTTTTCCAGAGCATTCACGCCCTAAACGCTCTAGAACCTTTCTGACTTTTTTAACATGGGTTTTGCCATTTTAGCTGGGCAGATGGTGTGATCGGTGCCTCTCCACCACCCCGACCTGTATCTTTGTTACCCAGAAAGTGCATTTTGCGGTGTTTGGTACTTTCTGTAGTGTAATGTCGTAAGTGTTATTACATGGCCCTACCCCTAAAAGTTCCTTTCCTCTTTCCAGACCTCTCCGCTGGAAAGAATAAAACACAGCAGCTAAAGGAAGGGTTGCTCAGAAACTTGAAACCATGGTTGTTCAGGTGAAGAAAGTTAAATACTTTGTTTTGTACTTTAAAGCCCTCCACCTTTTGCCCCTCGCTGTGTTGCTCTGGCCGCCGTGTGACGGAGGGGACAGACCCCTGGGTGACGTGGCTGGGCCATGGCAGAGCTGGAAGTGTTTTGCTCGCTGGCCTGGGCTGTGCTGGACTCGCACTTCGGCTCCAGGCTAACGCAAGCCCGTGGAGCTGTGGACCTTGCTTGTGCCGCCTTGGAGTCCAGCGTCCAAGCTCAGCTCAGCCTTTGACTTTCACATTTTTTCGGCCCCCCAGCTGGCATCACCTCCTCCATACTGGCTGTTTCATACTGCTCTAGAGACATTGCTCTTCATAGCTTACATGGTCATCTGCCACTGGTTGCAGCGTCCCAAGTAAAAGATGGGTCCTGGGGTTGTTTGCCGTGCCCCCTCTCTTCTCGGCACGTTGTCCAGTTTGTTGTTGACATTGGGACAGCCTTTGCTGTCTCGGGTGATTGCGTTGGGCTCGGCTGCTGCTGAGAGTGAAAATGTTGAGCTGTTGGAGCTCTCGGGGATGCATCTGTGTCCCCCGTGATCCAGATGTGCTTGTGCTGGCACTGGTTGTGTGTTCCAGCAGCTACAATTGGTTTTCAGCTGCTTGGGTCTAGCCGTTTCCCAGGGGTGGCACAGGCTGGCTTCCAGCCCTTAATTCCTTAGGGCTCCATCCTGGTTTGAACACCTTGATGGACAGATCTCCCAGGCAGCCTCTTCTGGGGGAGTAAGGCCCCTGTGGAAAAGCACAAGTTTGCTGTTCCTGTCTTGTGGTGTGTCGAGGTTCTGCTCCACCTTTGAGCCTGCTCCTGGTCTTCTCCTGCTGCCTCCTGCCCAGCTGCTGGCCACCCCCAGTAGCCAACCAGGAGCCCAGAGCTCGCCCTGCAAATGTCATTTTCCTTCTGCTGTTGCTCTTTCGGCAAAGACACAGCATCGTGCCAGTGCACTGGCTGAGGGAAAGCACAGGAGATTTGTGCCAGGTTTGTGACTTCTTTTGGCATTTTTAGCAGGAAACGTGGTATGCAGACGCATAGATATGCGATATAATGAAGGACAGAGGTATCATAGCGATATGATGTACAGATGCGGCAATATTTTGTCAGTGTTATTTAAGCTGCATCAGCGAAGTGCTAGGAGGATTGCCAGCATGAGTCTTCTGGCAAATCAAAATCTAATGCAGGTCAGGACTCGGTGTCACTCGGCTCTCCTTCCCTCCCAGGAAGATGCCGACCAGGAAACATGTTTTCTGGTGGTCTCACGCATGGTTCCATGTTTCCAGGGGGTGCGGGAGCATCTGGGAGCCAGGGGCTGAGGAAGCATCGCAGTCGCTTTGCTTCTCGGTTGTGTGTTTCCAGCAGCCCCATGCGGGGCTGAGGAAGGCCCAAACGAGATTCCTCAGTTCTTCCCGACTCCTGTTTCGAAGTCGCGTGCTGCCTTCCGGCAGGTCGGTCTTTGCTCTCCTGGTTTGGCTTCCCTTCTGCGAGCACCACCCCCGGCAGCCCTGAGTGGAAGGCACCCAGGAGCTGGTACCAGAGGCTGCAGGGATAGAATCATAGAATTGTCTAGGTTGGAAGGGACTTTAGAGATCATCTAGTCCAACCATCAACCTAACTCTGACAAAAAAATAAATAAGAAATGAAAATCACTAAACCTTATTCCTGAGGACCATGCCAAGCCGTCTTTTGAACACCTCCAGGGATAGGGATGGTGCCTCAACCACTTAGAGAGTTTCTGTTGCTGTATTTTGCCCTCCCTTGGCCTCTTCCCGGGAGGCAGCACCAGCCAGACCATGTGGCGTGGAGGAGAGGCACCCTTCCTCCTTCCGTGGTGCCTGTTCCAGGTCATCTGCTTGGCACCGGGCCCTTCCTGGGAACGAGGAGCTGGTTTTGTTTTCTCCCTACCCAATTTTCTTTGAAACCCAAAGGTGGAGAGGGTGATGGATTTTTCTCTAATTGGGACCGGTTCGCGGTGGCGTTTGCTGTTGCCACAGGGCTGTTCTCGGCAGGAGCCAGCGTAGAGGAAGCAGTTAGTGTCACTGGCACCTGCTTTTGATTTAAGGGAGAGCCACGCTATGCAGGGGCGGCTTGCCAGGAGCCCTGCGTGCTCCCCGCATCCTGGGCCAGCAGAGCCCAGCTTGTCACTGCCCTGGCCAGGCTGGTCCCTGGTGAGGCAGGAGGGGGAGTGGAGACATCTCGGCTTTGCGATCCAAAGCCCGCACCAAGCCTTAGAAACGTGCTGATGGGCGTCCTTACCAGCTCCAAGTCGAGCTTACTTGGACTCCGACCTCCTTTCCCAGATTATGCTCCTGCTGTCCCTCTCCCAGGGTGTGGGATGGGCTGTCGGAGACGCGCAGCTCCTCGATGGGCAGGGTTGCCTTGATGCCACCCTCCGCTGGAGAAAGTGGCATGAGAATGATGGGCTGCAGCACCCTGAAGAGCCGAGTGGGAACCCATTCTGCCCTTGCTGGGGTGAGACCCGCTTCCCCCTTGCTCAGCTGGTTCTCTGGCAGCTACTGGTGTCTGGGCACAAGTGGTTCCCCTGTATCCCAGTGTCTGTGCTGGATCATTAGACGGGAGCATCAGGCAGTGGTTTCCAGCACCTCTGTTGCTGCCAGCAATGGGGGGGCAGGGACTTCGCCTGGTGTCTTGTCCTGCTGCGTCTTCCCAGACAGCTGTAGGCAGAGGAACGAGGCCTTGGGTGTCTTTGGGAGATTGCACTTCCCTGATGGGGGCAGATCCTCTCCCGGCTTCGGCTGGAGCTGCTGGAGAAAACAGCGCTTTGTTGCTGGGTTTTGCTTCCATTGAGAGAAGGAGCGAGGTTTGAGGCTTGGTTTTTCTCAGCTGCGTCTCAGGATGCCTTGAATCCCAGCTAGGGGATGATGGAGCCTCCTCTGGTGCTGGGGTAATGGCCTCAAGATGGCTTTAAGACGGGGCTGTGCCTGTGCCCAGAGGTGGGGCGTCACCCTGTTTGGTGAGGAGCTCTGCTGGAGCCAAGGCCTGGGCCAGGAGCCAGGTCTGTGATCCGTGCCAGAGAGGGCGAGACTTGGAAAGCGAAGCAGAGCTCCTCCTGTGTGAGAGATGGCCTGAAATACCGAGCGAAGCCACAGAGTGCTCCTTGTTCCTGCCTGTGCCTACTGCTCTTCCCTCTCCCTCGAGTATGTGGGAGGCCACAGGACAGATCTGCTCCGGAGCAGGAGGGCTGTGCTCCTCAGGCATCTCTGCTCCAGCCTGCCCCTTTGGGCTGCTCGTTGGGTTGGCTTTGGGGTATTTTTCCCCTCTTAACCCTGCTTCTCTCGTTACTGTATCGTCCCTCATCTGTCCTTGCTGCTGCTGGTTTGAGGGCCACCTCCTTGCAGGGGCTGTCCACAGCGATGCTGCGTCTGTCACAGCTCAGCTGAGCAGCTCTCCTTCTCCTGGCTCGGTTGCTCACTGCAGTGGCCAAGCTGAGGAACGGGACGGGATTTGGTTTGTGTAGATGCCGCGCGGCACTGACTGTTCTCGGGCTCTGAGCTCTGGGAGGTGTGAACGGAGGAAGAGCCGGGCTCTGCCTGTGCAAGCGGCACAGCTCCTGCGCGCTGCGTGTCCTGCAGCCTCTGCTGGGAGCGATGCTCTGTGCTGTCACAGGCCAGGGAGGTTTTGAGTGCTCTGCAGAAGTGAGGGCTTGGGTTTTTTCACCTCCGAAATAGAGACTGGGAGGAAAAGTGAAAGAAAATGACTTAATGAAAGACAGGAAGGGAATATGGGGCAGAGCTAGGGACAGAAGCCAGGATTCCCAATTCCTGCTCATCACTCTGCCCCTACTCAGCTGCCTCTTTGGGTCTCAGCCTGCTATTCGAGTCTGGGCTTATGGCAGCTTTTTCAGCCTCCGGGAAGCTGGGGGTCAGGAGCTTCTTTTCTGAAGTGTCCTCGATGCTCGGTGCCTCAGTGAGCTTTCCGGTCCCAGAGTGTCTCGCCTCCAGGATTTGCCCAGCAGAGAAAACCATAACTTGGAAAGCTACGACTGGTGTGGTTAAAGCAAACGGTGTCCTTGGGTGGTGGGTCAAGTGTCTGGTTCTCCAAGGAGCACCATGGTCCTCGTCCAATGTGCACTCTGCAGAGAAATGCCATTCTCCCAGAGCACTGTACCCTTCTTTGGAGGCCGGACCCAGGTTTCTCCTAAGGGTTTAAGTTACGGGAATCTGTTTCTCTCTGCTTGCAGTGTTTCCCCTCCTGAAGTTGACTTTGCGGTCGATTTTTCTTGACTTGCCACCCAGGGCTTGGTAACTGCGTGATTGGGCGTGCACTGGTTGCCTGGTTCTGCAGACTCTGTGGAGTGTTGCAGTCTTCCTATTAGAAAATGTGTTCTTAAAATCCTCTTTGGAAGAAAGATCTTGCAGAACAGCTGAGTATCGGTGAGCAGTTGTGCTCCCCTTCAGATGGGAAGGGGTTTTGGCAGCGGGTGGAATGATTATTGATTCATTCTGTTGTTACGCTGTGCTGGGCTCCTGCCTTCTTGGGAAAGGCACGGTGCGAGGCTGCAGTCAGTGCAGGATGCTGGCTTGTAAAAAGGTGGTCACGAGGGTCCTGAGTAGCCATGCTGTAGGTCTCCTGCAGTACCGGGTGGACTGTGGGCTTGAGGCAGTGAGGAATGGGATGGGGAGGTCCAACGGGCAGTAACTGGGAGCAAGGGCAGCATCTCTGGGCGACTCTTCCCGAAGGCACGCTGGCCAAGGCTGTGGAAACCCCCGCGGCACCAGAGCTTTCACCACTTCCTCAGCAGGATTTGTCCCAGCGCCGCTCTGCAGCAGAGGACGGGGTCGGCAGGACCTGAGCGGAGCGGGTCCGGCCGCAGGCGAGTCTCGAGCGCGCAGTTCGGCTGGGCTGAAAGCTGCCTCTGTCCTGCCTCCACGCAGCCTTGTTTGAACTTTTCTCTGGCAAGGAGCAAAAGGAACCGGGGAGACCTAGGGCTGGTCCAAGCAAGTTTCCTCTGCTCTCCCCGCCCCCAGATGCAATGGGAGAAACGGCAGCAGCTCCCGACTGCTGTCCCGGAGCGGAGCAGTTTGGGGGGGCTTCGATCACGACAGCCTTTGAGCAAAGGGGTTTTTTTTGCCTCTGGTGTTCCTTGCCTCTTTGGGCTGCGATGCAGGGAGAGGGAAGTGAAACTGTGGTTCAGAACAAGCCCTCTGGATGGCAAGAAAATTGCTGAGTAGCCGGTTTCCAGGTTGCCGAGGTCCTAGCCAGGGCCTGGCGCGGCTGCCAGAAGCAACAGGCTTGGAATTTCCTCCGGCTGGTGCCAGCTCCTCTCGGGCTGGCCGCAGCGCCTCTGGCTGGGGCCGGGGCTCCTCTGGAGCCCCGCGGATGGGGTGCTCCCGGAGCTGGGGTTATGCCGGAGCTGGAGCTGCTCCCCTCGCTCTCCCAGCCTGGTTTCTATTTTCTTTTCCAGGGTCCAAGCTGTTTTGAATTATGCAGCCTGCGCCTCCCGCGGGGCTCCTTGAGCAGCCGCCTAATGAGCTGAGCTCCTGACAAACTTTGCTCTGGCTCTGGCTACGCTTGGAAAATTTTACAGCCTTTTCAGAAAAAGGAAATGCCAGGAAAGGCCTGTCTCTTCTTATTTTTATGAGGGGGTCCCAGTTGAGAGGGGGCGAGATGGGTTTGGAAAAGAGGACAGGAAGGATTTTGCGTACTGCGGTGTATACACTTTCTAGTGATGGGGGGGAGTGAGCTCGGTGCCTCCTGCCGGAGCTGGGCACAGTGCGGGGCACGTCCGGCTCTCGGAGGGTGCGCGATGGGTGCAGGCAGGCAGCAACCCCTCTTCTTCGGGTCAGCGGTGGTGGTTTGTGTCTTCCCTCCCAGCTGCCATCATAGCTACCAGCTGTTTAATCTTTGCTAATTGTTCTTTTTCTGGATGACAGTGGTTTTATTTCTACTGTGGTTGCAGGCGGAGGTTCCTGCACGTGGATGTGCTACGTGTTGGTCCGAAAGGCTCGTGGGAGGGATGGCCACCGGATGGTGAGCTGGTGGTCCCTCCACCTCAGGGGATGGCAGGATGCTGGTGGGCACAGGGATGTAGGAACACAGGTGCCGCCAGCACAATGTTTGAGCTGAAGGGGACAGTCTTGTGTAATTTGCCCCTTTAGCTGAGCAGCTGTTATGGTAAGAGGATAATCTGTGACTTGCCTGCCTTCCCTTGACAGGATGGTGCTGAGAAGGGAGCTGGGACCCTTTGGTTTTGGGTCAAGACTCCCTTGGGGAGGTGCCAAAGGTCTGCCCTTGTATTTGTCTGGTTTCCCTCAGCAGAGCTCCCCCATGGCATCTCTCGTCTCCCGACTAGAGAGGCGCTGGGGGTGCAGGCTGCTCCTCACAGTGTCCTGGGTCCCTTTCCAGTAGTACAAAGGCATCTGCGGGGAGCGTGACGGGGGACTTGGTTGGAGCCAGTAAAGCTGCAGGGGCCTGGGGAGCTATGGAGCTTCTCCAGCGGAGGGATGGAGGTTTCTGTGCGATCCGTAGGCATCAGCTGCTGCCAGTCGGGGTGGATGAGCGTCAGATGTGGGCAGCGATGGCCCTGGGTGGAAGGAGCCTCGCACCGGTCCCGCTTTGAGGGCTTTGCCTATTCCGCCTGTCAGGAGCGTGGCTCTGGAGAGCTATTTGATTTGGCAGCCCGTGCGGGGCTGGCAGCCCTCGGCGTGGGATGCGGGCACCAGAACTGTGCCCTCCTCTCCCTTTTTGTCGTCACTCCACCCATCCCCAGCTTTCTGCTGCACTGGGCAGGAGAAAGCACCTTCCCAGGGCTGTGTCCCCTCCTCCACCTGGAAAATGAGTGAAACATACCCTTCCCTTTCTCAGGGTTCATGGACAGAAGCCGAGATCGCGTTTGACAGCTGAGGCCAAGCGCCTTTGCTCTGCTGCTGGCAAGTACGTGGGCAGCTTCTCCCGACGGCTTCTTGCAGGGATGAGCTTCTCTGTCCCACCTCATTCTCAGAAAAAGTGTTCAAGAAGTAGTTAAATACCTTTTTGCTGTTACTATTTATTTCTGTGAAGCCATCTGTGTATATCTGTTTTAGAGTGGCTGAAGTGGATGTTTTCTGTACTCTCTAATTAGTTTCCTAATTGTCAGTGGGGAATCCTGTTTCATGTGAACCTGACACTGCAAGAGAAAAGTCCAAAGCCCTGTTTGTTGTCTTTGCTGCAAAAACAGGACAAACCCGAGAAAGAACAGATAAGGGCAGCAGCATGGCTGCAATTTGCTCGGTAGCACCTTTCCTCCCCAAACATTTCCGCAGGTCACTGCTCAGTGATGGTCTGCCCAGGCTGCCCACCTGCATTGCAGAGTCAGTGTGAGTTTTGCTCTCTGCTCTCTTTAAAAAAAAAAAAAAAAATTCACAGTTTTCAGTGTTTGAATCTGCTTTGGAGCCTGTTTAAAAAAAAGAAACAAAAACAAGCAAACAAAACCCCCTCCCAAACCTGGTTTTGCTCACTGAAAGTCAGTTTCATGAGCTGAAGTCGTAAATGTTTGGTGTAAGAGGAGTTACTTTGCCTTAAGCAGAACTTCAACTAAGAGGTGTCCTGCTGCTTACAAATATTTTGCTATAAATGTAGCTTTAGCCCTGATTTTACAGGTGTGTGTGTTATTTTAGTGAGAAGAGTGATTTACGTGCCTGAGTGTTAGTGGACCTCACCTGTAAGTCCCGGTTCCCCACCCCACACAGTGCTTTTGGAATATTCCAAGAGTCTCAGCTACCAGTGGCAAGTGTTTATCACTTTGTGAAATTATTTTCGACTAAAAAGCATAATAAACTAAGTTCTAGTCTATTTAAAATGTATTACTTGCTTTAGTAGGTTTTAGGCTTCTTTTTAAGGGCTCCGGTTATTTTTCTGGTGCTGGTATGGATAGATCTTGTCGGTGATCCCTGTCTGGGTGATGCTGAGCTTTGTGTTCGTCTCGTTGTGGCCAGATGGAGAGGTTAATTGTGCCGCCCAACCTCAGGCTGGAACAAGTTTGCAGACAAGGGGAGCTGTAGTCGATGGTTGGTTGGTTGGAAGGGGGGAGAGGAGAGGTGACGGTGTCCAAGAGTGATGGCATGTTTTAGAATTGCCCTTCGTCCACAACCTGATCCTGAGCGTGTTGGATTTGCTGCTGTGTCCGAGTTTGATCTGTGGCTGTTCTGGCTGCGGGTGGTGCCGTGGCCGGGGCTGTGGTTGTTGTTCGCAGTAGATTTGGAAAAGCTATCGGGAGTGTGCAAAGAATCGATCTCTCTGGGAAATCGATGGAAGAATCCCAATAGCAAACACGCCAGGAGGCCAGGCTCTTGCTTCTCTTGCCACCTCCTTGCCTCCCTGCTGGGCACTGATGGTGACATGCCCGGAGCAGCTCTGTTGTCCCACGAAGACTCAGGCTCAGCTTGAGGTGAGAGCCCCACAGTGCTCCCACCAGGCATGACATGCTGATGGTCAGGGAGGGGACGAGGCTCAAGATGGTCTCAGAAAGACCCATGAGGTCCTCCCTGCTCTAGAGAGCTGGGGCTAACAGCTGGCCCTGGGCTTGGGAAGGAGGAGAGGCATGGGGGAGATGGGATCATAGCGTGAAACAGTGGGGAATCTGTGCATCGCCCTTGGCCAGTAGACTAGTCAAATGCCTCATCTGATTTGCATATCAATTAATTTTTATTTTAAGAGGACTCAAATGGACCCAAGTGCCAGACCGCGTCTCAGTATGCTGTAGGAGGAGCCCAGGAACTGCTTGATTTGATCTGAACAACAGGCCTGAGGGTGGTGTCGCTTAATGAGCCAAAGACCCCTCTGGCTGAAGTCAGTTCCTTTCCATCCCAAATGGGCAAGTGCCAGTTTTTCTGGGGGCTTGAAGGTGCTTTTGAACGGTCTGGGTAGAGATGGTTGTGTAGACCCTGGCGATGGTCAGGATGGTGTCTGATGGGAGGATGGTGCTCGCCCAGGACCTGCTGCTGCCTTCACTCTAAGGTGCTGCTCCCGGCTGTCTCATCGGAGCAACGCTGCCTGGCTCCCCGCATCCCAGGTGCGGGACAAAATCTGTGGGGTGGTTGTGGGGTGCTGCTGGATGCAGAGCTCCCCTGATCAGCCTCACTGCGGTGGGGTGGGGAGGAAGCCAATCCCCTTTGCCCCAGAGGCAGGAAATGGGAGCCACGTGGGCCGCCTCTGAGCCCCGCAGCACCTCACACCCAGTGAGCATGGCTGGGCTTGGGCTTGCTGGCTGCCCACCATGGCGGCCCTGCTCTATGTCCTCTGTTTGCACAGGGAGGGGCAACGTGGGCTCATGCCCCAGTGCCCAAAGTGGGAGGCTGCAGCCAGGGCTCCTGGGCTCCTCTTCTTTCTGCTGTGCGTCCATCTTCAGGCACTTGCCCGGGCTCTGTCTGTTGGTGCCCGACTGTTGTGTGTGCCAGGGCTAAAGGCAGCTCCTGGGTCGTAGCCCACTGCCCTCGCCCAGGCCCCTGTAGCCAGACTCGTCCCCAGTGTGACAGCTGCCCTGGGGTTTGCAGCCACCACCGCTTCCCAGGGAAGAAGAAGGGTCTCGCAGCCTTGACGGCAGGGCTTTTTCCTCCCGCGTTTGAGGTCTTTTGATGGTCATCCCGAGGTCTTTCTCCGACCCCGAGCCTGGGTCCTGAGACTCCTGCTTCCCATCGCTGCAGCAGCAGTGATGGGAGGGAAAGGCAGCGGTAGGGTTTCTCGGCAGACTGTGGCGTTTGTCCTGTTCAATTACAATGCAGCAGCGGTGGCACCAGCCGCCGCTTTCCTCCCCTGGCTGGGCTCTGGAGCGCTGCAGGCTCTCGGCAAATGCTGTCTGCGGACATCTGCTGCCTCCTCCCCCACCGCCGCCTGGCAAGCGGCAGCAGCTTCCCAGCAAACAGCCTGCTCCTCGCATCACCCCCCGCACACCCCACCAAACCTCCCTTCTGCTCCTACGGACTCCTTCGCAGGACCTTGAAATGGTGGCTTCCCCGGCGCTGGCTGGGCTCCAAGCAGCCTTCCGTCTCTCAAGACCGTAGCTGAAAAAAAACACAGAGTGCCTGATGGAGGGGAAAGGCTTATTAAAGGTGATGCTTACCCGGTTCTGGCTGGTGATTCAAACAGGCAGCCCTCTCCTTGGCAGGTCTCCAGCCGGCGCCTGGGGCCGCAGGCAGGCGCGGAGTCTGGGGCAGAAAATCTCGGAGCCGTTTGGCTGGAGCAGATGCAGCGAGGTCAGCCCCGAGCGGCTGGCCCTGCTGCCGGAGCAGGATGCTTCACTCCGCTGTCTGGCTCAGGTCTGTCCCGCGCGGCTGTGGGGGGCACAGTTCGCTATTCCAGGTATTCCTCTGGCCCATTCGGGGAGAAGGGCTGAGCGGAGGGATGGCGTGCGCCTGGGGTGCAGGAGCAGCAAGGCTGGGGATTTCTGCCTCCCGAGAGCCACCCCCAGGTTTTGGTAGTCCTGCTGTCTTGGCAGCAGGAAGCACCCTGCACAGTGGCATCTCTTGTGGCTTCAGCCTCTTGGTGCTGCTGCCCCAGGTTCCCCTCTGCGGGTATGCGTTTGGCACCAGAAAGGGTGGTGGTAGCCTGAGAGGAGATCTTTGCCCCAAGCCAGTTCCCCAACAGGACAGTCACCAAATGCCCTGGCTGCACAGCCTGTGCTTCTGGCACAGGGGCTTCTCCGGAGGTGAGAGTGGAGGAGCTGGGAAGGATGGAGCCGAAGGATTTAATGGAGAGGGCATGGGGGAGGTGTAGCAAACTCCTTTTCTCCTGCAACTGGTGAATCCGTAGCTGGGAGCATGAAGGCAACGCTGGGCTGTGATCTCAGGGAAAGCCCAGAAGGAGGGCTGAGGTATGTGGATTAGTCAGAAGAGATGGTAGACGATGAAAGAGGATTCAGCAGCTCTGACTGTAAAGGCAGGTTTGGAAGGAGCTGGAGGGATTGCAGGTGGGACATGAAAACAGGAGCTTGGAAAGGTGGAATAAACGAAGCCGGTGGGGAAATTCGCCGTTTTGTACCTGGATCAGAAAGATATGAGTGTGATTCAAAGGGATTTAGACAAGAAGGCACAAGTCTGTGTTTGGAGGGAGAGGGATCGTCTTCTGCACTGTGACCGTCTTTGTGGTGGAGGGGGGCAGAGGCACAGCCAGATCCCCCTGCCAGTTCGGGGGAAGTGTGGTGTTACGGAAGGGCATTGCTTGGCACGCACTTGGTTGACAGTAGGGTCTGCCCCCACCCCGTTTGGTTAGTCTGGCTGCGGTCCCTGCCCGCGCCAGGCCTCGGGGAAACGGGAGAACCACCGGAGGCTGCCACCGGAGGAGCCAGTGAAGTTCTCCGAGCGGCTGTGAGGGACTTGGGATAGAGATGGGAGCCACGGGGCCAGGCAGGGCCAAGACTCTGCAGTGTCACCCTAGAAGGGCCCCGGCGCACCATCACCGTGCTTTCAGTGTGCCACCAGGACCTGTGCTGCTGCGCAGAGGGAAGAGCCCAGGGAGGATCCGACCCGAGTCGAGCGCTCGGGTCTCCTGTTTGCCTGGGCAGTAACCGCAGCCCCTCCTCCTCGCTGAGCACGAAGGAGATGATGAAGCGAGGGAAAGATGGGGCATGCGTCTGAGAGGAAGATGAGAGATGCCGCCGAGAAACAGAACTGAGCGCCCTTCCTCTTTGTGTGCTGGCGGATACTCGGTGGGGTGGGGGCAGCGGGGCTGGGCTGCAGGCCAGAAACACTCGCACACATCCCCAGGAGAGGAAGCTGAAATGCTGCAGGAAGCCATGCTCTCGCCTGCACAGGTGATCCAGAGCCGCTGTGTTGCAGCGGGGAGAGAGCAGAGCCATGGCTGCCCCAGCCTGCTGGACCCAGAGCCCGGCAGGCGGGGGCTGAGGAGATAAGGGAGCCCTGGCAGGCAGCCTTTATAGCCCCCCCGGGGAACGGAAGCATCACCAGCAGCCCAAGGCAAGCCTGGTAGGTCCTGGTGTTTATCTGATGCTGGGGAGAAGCAGAAGGTGCCAGGCGGAGGCTGGTCACTGCCTCCCCCAGGAGATCAGCAGGGCATGGTGGTAGCCTGGGAACAAAGCACGGATGAGTGGAGGCAGAAGGAGCACCCACTGGGAAAACACGCTTCCCTGAGCGGACAAGGGGTGCCAGGAGCCTGGCAGGACCCTGCACACAGGAGTGTTCTTTCCTGCGGGTGCCCCGGTCAGTGCCCCCGGTTGTGACTTGCAGCCCGGAAAGCCACTGGCAGCCTGGGCTGCATCCTCACCAGCATGGCCGGCAGGGTGAGGGGGAGGATTCTGTCCCTCTGCTCTGCTCTGGGGTGACCCCCTGCAGTGATGCCTCTCGCTCTGGGGCCACCAACATCAGGACATAGAGCTGTTGGAGTGGGGCCAGAGGAGGCCGTGGAGATGCTGGGAGGGCTGGAGCCCCTCTGCTGGGAGGGGGGGGCTGAGGGAGTTGGGGGGGTTCAGCCTGGCCCAGGTTGCCCAGAGAAGCTGTGGCTGCCCTATCCCTCGAGGGGTTCAAGGCCAGGGTGGAGGGGGCTTGAAGCAACCTGGTCTGGTGGGAGGTGTCCCTGCCCAGGGCAGGGGGTGGCACTGGGCGGGCTTTAAGGTCCCTTCCAACCCAGACTGTTCCATGATTGTACGACTCGGTGCCCGCAGGCTGGGGGGGCGGGCAGCAGCATGGCAGAGGCAGGTATGTGGGCTGGGCTCAGGGAGGCCGACCCTGGCAGGTCCGCAGCGTCCACCCTCCCCAGGTGGGAGGGACAGAGGGGAGGGATGTCCCCGCGAAGGGTTAAGGCGCTGCAGCCCTGCCGCAGGAGCGGTGTTTAGCAGCTTGCTCCAGTTGGCGTCTTTCCCAGAATGCTTTGGAAAAGCGCTGCCCTCTGACCCCCAGCACAAACTGAGCCCAGCACGTGGGAGGCAGAAATTACTCCCAGACCTTCAGGCTCCAGGGTTTACAAGCTGCCTGCAATAAAGCAGCCATTTTTTTCCGACAGTTACTAAATCTCCCCTTTTAGCTCCACTGCAAACCTTTACCCGTCGCTCCCCTCCCCTGCCCCCAGCCCCACGTCTTGCTCCTTCTGCTCAAATCAGAAACATCTCTGGTGGCAGGGCCGGCCTCTTCCCCCGGGCTGAGGGCTGGGGACAGCCTGAGGGTCCTATCTGGCTGGGCAGCTCTCCTCGCGTTGGTCCCCTGCCTCCTGCCCACACCGGTGCTAGCAGCAGCAGCTCCCTGGCAATGCCTGGGGAGCTCAGCTGCTGCTCCCCCTGCCCATGGGGTGGGTGCATGTCGGCACCGCTCTCGGAACCCCGGCGAGGCCGGCACGGTGCTGCCAGCAGACCAGGCTGTGGTGTCACTGTTCTGGTGTCCGTGCTGGGCACCGGGAGCCAAAGGGCAAAGGTTTTCTTTGTGGCTTTGCTGGTGGCTGGGCAAGGCCTTGGGTTTTCCGTGTGTCCTTTCCGCTGGCTTGGAGCAGGAGTGAGAGCCGCAGGGTTTGCACTTACCTGTCCTCGGCTCCTTGGGTAACTTATTCTGTCTGCCTCCCCACAGCGAGCCGGGGATTAATCTCCAGGGAGGCCGGCCAGTTTCTATGGGAGATCACTGCGTGGGAGGCTCACGAGGCTCCGCCGGCTCGTGTTTGTAATGCCTGCTGCAGCTGCGGAGTGCCAAGTACGGCTTGTTCACATACGATTTCACGACCATCCAGTTGTGTGGAAGCGCCGGGCTGGCGCGGGGCGGCGAGCTCAGCGTGTCTGGTGCCGTGCGGAGCCTGCCAGCGCGTCGCGTTGCCGCGCAGGGCGTGGGGAGTGCGTGGTTGTGTTTGCACAGCGCTTTGGGAACAGAAAGCGCTCGTTACGAGCGGCTACTGTGCCATGGGCGCTGTGGGATCCAGATAAATAAAAACGGGAGCTGGTATTTCAAAACAACCTCTTCCCTGCTCCTCCCACCTCCTGTGTGCATTCCTCTGGCAGGAACAGGCCAAGGTAGGGAGCTGCCCATGGCCCGGGGGCGGCCGCAGCAGCAGGCGCAGCTCTCTTCCCAGCGGACGTGGGACACTCGGAGGCAGCTGGTCACCCTGCCCTTGGCCATACTGGTAGATGGCACTTGCCTGGGGACCCAGACCACTGTCTCTAGCCCTGGAGATGGCTGGAGGGAACCAGCTGTAGGGACAGCCTTGGAGTCTCAGGCTTTCACGGCATTTCTTTCGGAGCCTGGCCCCGGCAGCGCGGTGGTGGCAGACCCTTGCTGCACCTTGCCCTGCGCTGAGCCCCTGGGCACCATGTGGCAGGGAAGCCATTTTCCGAAAACACATCTTTGACTGCTCTAGGATCTGCTCGACACGCAACAAAAAAGCACGTTCATCCCAATCCCCTTCTCTCCCCTCTCCGAGAGCTTGGTTTTGTTTTTAAATCTATATGGCAGGCGACCAAACTGGCTGAGTCAGTCAGCTGGCTGGCCACCAGAAGTAAAAATGCGGTTTTGTCCCCTCCCTCGTTCTCCCCCCTTCCCCCTGGATTTTTTTTCTCCTTCACTTAGCGACAGTTTCATGTATTGACAACAAACCTCTTTCTGCCTCCTTGTCTCTTGGGGCCAGGACAAGTGGAAGCTGGTTTTTATTTTCAGAATTGGTCTCAGGGGAGAAGGTGCAGGATGGCAGCCGGGTTTCACCCGCAGTGATGCTGCCTAGGAGCGGGGGCAGCTGCCCGCTGTGCCCAGGCCTTCCATGGCAGCCTCCACTCTCCTGTGGGCAGTTAGATGGATGGACAAAGGACAGGGCCAGGCCTGGGAGGATGGGAGCTGAGAAGCCAGGCGAAGCGTTGTTCCCCAGTGTTTATAAATGCCGCCGTGGCTCAGGTGTGGCTGGTTGAAATGCGTCCTTGGGCTGGCTCCTCCCCTGGGAAGTTGGGAGCCAACAACCCCCCTGTGTGAACGACCCAGCATCGTGTCGTTTAGGGGGTGGTTTTCTGCACCATGGCCTCTGGCTTGGCCATCAACATCTTCACTCCCTTTGCATCCAGCTTCTGCAGGCGGCCTCGTGACCCATTTCCAGGGTGGAGGGGAGATGGCACAGGGGCTGAGGTGCGATCCCAGCGCTGCCAGCTTGGCTCCACGCGAGCACGTGTCGCAGCCTGAGCTGCGTGACAGGCCATGGGACCTCGCCGTGTCAGGGGTCACCGGCACCCAAGTGTGTGGCATCTCACGGGGGTAACACACACTGAGCCAACAAAGGAGGCTCCTTGGGCGAGAGCAGTTTTCAGATGCAAATCGGCCGGTTGGTTTTGGTGACAGATTTTCTTAATTCGTATGTTGATTTTTTTGCTATTTCAGATGTATAAATCCCAGCAAATGCTCCAGCCTGGCTCTGGCTTCTGTGTACTTCAGCAAGAGGGCTGTGTGAGGGGGAGCGGGCAGCTGGCTGCTGAGAGCCGTGCGGGTATGTGAGGATACCCGCGCTGATCTGCGCTCGTTTGCTGCTTCCTCCCTCGTATATCACCGCTCAGTTGCGAGACACACTTCCAAGGCAGCAAAGGCAGGGAAGGGGAGAAATTGATTTACTGCTTTTTATTTTAGCAGGAAGGGATGTGATGGGCTAAGAAACGTAAAAGGCAAAATAAATCCTCCAGAATATTTTGCTTTGTTGAAATGAGGGTACTTAAAGGTGCACAAGGAGGCTCGAGAGCACGGTGGGGAAAGGTGTCTGTGAGCTCCTGGTGAGGCCGAGCCTCTCTGCCACATGTCACGTGGGGAGCGATAGCTATCTCAGCCCCTAGAAGATGTCTCCCTGCACTCGGAGCGGTGCCCCCACCTCTCCCCCGGCGGTCGGTGCCCTGCCTGTGCCGCGCCGCTGGAGGCGGCTATGAAAATGCTGCAGTGTGCACGCATCTGCAGCTGGTGCAGGAGCTGTGATAGCAGGACAGAAGCGGTGAGGAAAAGTGAGAAGCACTGCTGGGATCTGTTGTTTGTTGGCAGGGATTTGTGGGGCTGGAAATGAGTAGGGGGCAATGGATGCTGCGTGTTTGATGGGCACTAAGGGAAGGAGCTCTGAGGTCAGGAGGTAGCTGCTGGGGATGCGTCTCCTGCATTCATTTGTGCCCAGTCCTCAACCTCCCCTCCCCTCTCCTTCCCTTCCCTGTCTCTTGAGAGCTTGTGCCCATGGGGTTGAGGAGGTGTGGGAAGAGGAGAGCTCTGTAGCAACGCCCAAGTGTCTCGAATGGAATAACCGCGCCTGATGTAGCCACTCTTTTTCCTTAAACTTATTCACAGTCATTTGCTGAGCACATGTCTGGGACAGGAGAAGGAACAGTTTGGAAGGGAATGTAGTAGCTCAGAGTGACCTGTGGATTGCTGGCACCCGTGGCCAGGGGCTGGAAGCAGTTATTTTCCACCAAAGGTGGAGTGCACTGGGGGCCTGAGCGGGTACAAAAGCTGTTTGTGTGCGGTGCTTTTGGAGGTTGTCTGTGTCAGCAGGTACCAGCTTGATCCTGGTACTTACCTGCTTCTGCTTTTGCGGGAAAGAAAGAAGCTAGAGTTGTCAGTTCCGTGTTGTCCCGGTCAGTGTCATTTCCTGGTTCTCAGGCCCTTGCCTTGTTGGGTTGCAAACCTGTGGGGATCCTGAAACCCCATTGCTCTTTCTGAGAGAAAGGGAGGGGAAAAAATAATCCTGACAGGGATCTGCTGTTTAAATCCTTTCTACCTCGTGATCTGAACCCTCTGACACACTGCCTGGCCTTCAGCCCCCTGTTTACACCCTTAATTGCACTGTACTCCCCAAAACGCGGGTGCTGCCTCACAGCTGTTTGTGGTGCTCCTCCACCCAACAAGATGTTTTTTAATGTTGGGGGAGCGGAGGAGGGAAGAATCCCTGAGGGGCTACTTAACTTCCACACCTGCTTACATTCTGCTCCCCAGGCAGGTGACCGGAGTTTGGCACAGACTCCTTCTAACCTCATCACCAGGAAAGATGCTTGTAGCAGGGCCTGACCCATGGGCAAACTTTTAAACAAACACAAACTCCTGCATCAAATCAATACCTGGATCAATGGGGTTTTTTTCCTGCTGTCAGAAATAGAGTATAGCTCTGTTGACTCAATCTGCTGAGGCTGTTTCCCAGCGTATCTCCCCACCAAAGCCTGAAGCGAAGAGCTGGAATTTCAAGCTCTTTCCATTTACATTGTAACCCAAGTTGTAAGGTGTACCTGCATTTTAGACCTCAGAAACTCTTGCTTGTAGCTAGCTGACTATCGTGAGTTCATCGGAGGGGTGAAAGGGACTGGGCAGCTTGGCAAACCCTGAGCAACACTGTGGGGTATGTACTTTCTGCCCTTCCACCTTCCTGCCTGCCAGGTTCCCTTTGGAATGCTCTCCAGGAAACGCCGAATGACCCTTCAGTGGTGCAGCGCTCCAGTGCGGCAGCCTTGGTCCCTTCTGCCAGCCTACATATACAGGTACGGTTTTGAGAGAGCCCCCACCGTATTTCTCACCCGTGGGCTCTCTGTGCGTTGGTCGAGGAGGTGTGTCCCCGCGTGTGCCGCTTTGTGGCAGCCGTTCCCACCACCTTGTGTGGGACTTTGCGACTGGCAGAAACCAAGCGCCCTCAGACTGCCCTGACCCATCCCGCAGCCGGCAGTGTTGTGTTTGGGGCTTTGTCTGTAGTTTTACTTGGTCTGGAAGGGAAAATCACTCTTGTGAAACTAGTTAGAGATGAGAACCCATCTGCTGTCTGATCCTCGGGCTGTCGTTGCTGCGTGGAGGATGGATGGCGGGTGTCCCTCCCTGTGGCTCTGCGTGCATGTCGCCCTATGATGTGGTGTCAGCAGGGCCAGGAGCTGGGGCTGAGCTTTGTGATGGTCCCCACTGAGTAATGGGTGTGAGAGTATGGGCACAGGGCAGGTGGGCAGCGCCGTGTCCTGAGGATGTGCAGGAGGACGGTCTGCTCCAGGACAATATGTCCGGATTTGGGAGCAGACAGCTCATTTCCCATTTTGCCTTATGAGCCTGAAGATGATCGTTGTCTCCTGGATTTGCCTGCCTGGAGTGAGGCTAAAGGCCTTGGCAGTCGGGAGGGTGGACCTACTGATGTCTTTGATATCTAGAAGGAGCTGTGAGAGACTTGGAGCCCACTCTACTCCAGAACGCTGTTGTATCGGCAGCAGGAGCCTTGTCCCATCTCTCTCCATGGAGTGCTTGAAGAAATCCTGCAAGCCCCAGCTGGATGCGAACAGGGCGGCGTGTCTCTGGCCTCACGCAGATCAGGCTTTACTTGCTTTCGCAGTGAGGTTCTGGTGCCCGGAGGTGGGGTTGCTGGATTTGCTGAGCCAAGCGTTGAGTGAGAGAACCGGTGTTCTCCCTTCCCTGCTGTGCCGTAGGGCAGGATGGATGGATGGATGGATTCCCCCCGGGCCGGGGGACAGCGAGACCTCGCAGGACAACCCGGTTCATGCTGGGGCTGAGCAGAGGAGAGGTGCCCGTCCGTGTCCCGCTGGGGCAGAGGGCACAGCAGGGCAGCCATCGCATCCATGGGTGAGAGGCTTCCACGTTCTCTCACGCCCACGCGCCAGCACAGACGTGCACACGCGGGCAGATGCAGGTCCATACTGGTGCGAACACGCTGGCGCAGATTCACAGGGCTCCGCAGGCACACCCACGCCGGCGTGGGGGCAAACACAGCCATCACAGACGTGTTCGTATTCGCAGAGCTCCAGGCTGGTGCCGGCACTGGCGCAGGCAGACGCGCTCCCGCGCTTGCCGGCGATGGGGCTGAGCCACGGCACTGGGCTATTTTTGGGAGCGCTCCGAAGAATTGTGAGCGTGTTTCAGATGTTAGAGTCTTAGATGGGGGAAAGCTAGAACAGATGGCTGGAGGGTTCAGAGCAGCAGCCCTGCTGAGAACAGATATTTATAGGCAGGTTTAACCCTTGTGTGGTCTCTGGAGCCACGTTTAAAGGAGCAGCCTCCAAAGTGAAGGTTGTGGAGCTGGGCAGTGACCTCTGAGTGTGTGTTGTCCTATCTGGTTTCTGTGAGCTGATTATCAGCGTGGTCTGGAAATCCCATCTATGCTCTACCTCTTTCTTGAGCGCAGGGACGCGACTTTCCCTGGACCATAGAGCCTGGTGTGTCTAAGCCTCGGTGAAACTGGGCCGGTTGTGCTTATTACTCGCTGTCCAAGCTGGGGCAGCGGGTACTGAGGCTGCCCTGTGCTTGCGTGACCAGCAAAATGAGGACAAAGATTGTTTTGTCCCTCTTGCCCTGATTTTTTTTTCCTTTTCTTTTTTTTCTTCTCTTCTTACCAGAGGTTACCCAGATTGTTCCTTTTCCTTGTTGGAAGGAGAGATTGTGTTTTCGTTCAGGCACGCTGTCTTGTAAAGATACATGGACGAAACCCTGCCCTGTCAGATCCGTTGCCTGTTTTTACCTGCCCTTGTCTTGGGCCCTTTTGCTTGAGTGTTTAGGGAAGAGCAAAATCCACCTGTGGACTGTGCTGGTTCGTTGGATGGAGCTGGCAGCGAAGCAGGGAGCACGGCACTTTTATGTTGACAGATCTATTTGTAGCCCTTTCTTTGAGAGCAGTCAGCCTCCTGTTTGGGACCTGAAACAGTGTTGTATTTAACTTGTACAGTGTGTCTTGAAGGGGGCTTGGCGGAGCTGAGTAACAGCAGCAGGAGAGCGTGATCTGGGGGCAAGGAAGAAAGCGATGCCCTCAGGTGGGAAATGTGAAGAAATGACAGAATAGTTATCTGGGAGTTGCAGGGGAGAAGGCTCCAGCTCTGAAAGCAGGACCTGGGGTGCAGCCCGAGGGAGCTGCGTGAGATGCTCAGGCTGCTCGTCAGCCTGGCTCTGGGAAAATGAGGGAGAAGCAGCGCTCCTGAGCGAGTGCGGGACACCGGGAGACGGGGTAAAAATGAAACAGAGGTGGGAACTGCTGGCAGAACTGGGGCTGCCAGCTCAGAGAATTGTGCTGGCTTCTGTTCGTGCTCCTGAAAATGGGAAGCTCAAGTCTAGTTGTGAGATGAGGGAAGAAGCTGCCGTGTTGAGTGGAACAGGACACACCTCCCACGCATCGTGTGGCAGTCGGTCCCATAGGGTTCGAGCTGCAGTGGTTGTGCACAGCAGCACACACAGCGGGCGCCTGACCGGCACCTTCCGCTTGTCGGAACTCGGACTTACCCAGGTGTTGGGAGCTGCACTCTGTAGCGTCGCATGAGGGGGCCCGGGGAGGCAGTGCCAAGCGGTACGGGCTGTTATATTGCTCCTCTTTGCAGTGCTACGCTCCTGTAGCCCAGCCGGAGCTGCGTCTGATACTGGAGGCAGCATGTGGTGGCTGTAACTTGGGCTGTTCATCCAGAGTCAGGTTCCTGGCCAAGGGTTTTGCACGTGCTGAGTGTACACTCCAGTGAGCTGAGTTTGTTGTTGTGTACCCTGGTCCCGTGCCCAGGGGGGCATGAGGCTCTGCTGGAAAGTCTGGGAGCGTGACAGAGTGCCTTGGTGTAGGACTCCCCAGCGGTGCTGCCGCTGCGTCGGGGATCAGTGCTGTGTCTTGTGGGTGTGAATTGGGAGCATCCCGCATTCTCGTTGCACTGACGTGCTGGGGCCAGAAGATGCAAATCTGTAGGAGAGTGGGAGTACGTTGGAGCTGCTTGCTCCCTTGCTTATTCATCCCAGTTTCAGACTGTGGAAGCTTGGAAACCCTCACTGTCATACCCCTGTACACAGCCGCATTCTCATTGCTCTCCTGTGTGTCAAGACCAGGAGTTCTTGGGTTTCCCAGAAGCTCTTGGTCCCAGGTCAGCACTTGCACCTGCCATTGAAACATGACTTTGGGGTGAGAAAACCTTGATTCCTCCTGCTCCGGTCCCGCTGCAGCACATCCCGAGCGCACAGCTGGTCCTGCTGGGGGACCCAGCTGCGGTGCTGGCAGCGCCGACGGTGCTCGGCAGCCACTCGCAGTCTTGGCGGCTGCGTGCTGGTGTCGGCTGGCAGCTCTGCGCCTGTGGCTGTCTGACTGCATTTTGTACCCAGACAAATTGGTGGGAGCGAGGTTGCTCGGCAGGGCCACCGGGCAAGCTGGCATGGCGTTCCTGCAGCTGGGCTGGCCCTGTTCTCTTCTAGGGCCCATGGCAGCCACTGCTCTCCTCCTACCTGAGCAAAGGAGGAGGAGAGTTCATGGCAGTAAGGACCCACCCAGTGGGTAACTGCCAGTCCCAGGGATCTGCCCACACTTGCCTGGCCTCCCACAATGGCCCCATTGTTCCTGAGAGGGCAAGGAGGAGGCTGCCTGCAGCTCCCTGGGCATCGTTAACCCTCTGCCTGCCAGCGGTGGGGCATGCAGAGCAAGAGGTCCCCTGGACAGGTGGAGGAGCTCCTGCCACCCTTGGGTAGGCTGCAGGGAGCTGCAGGGCAGCAGCAGCCTCCAAACCTGCCAGTTGCTGCTGTTTTGCTGCAACATGCCTGTGGTGAAGACAAACACAGAGAGGCAGGGCCCTGCTGAGCCTTGATTTCCTCTGACAAGGTGTAGGGAGGACCTCTGCCTTCTTCCAGGCTGCTTCCTGCCCTCGCCTTGCTTCAGGAACAGCCCACGGCCAGCCCCAGTGTGGCCACCGACTGCTGGGCTGCGTTGGCCCCGACACGTGCCAGGACAGGACATGTCTTTGGGAACGGGAGGTTTGGGGTGTCGAGGTGCTAATTCCAGTGGCTGAGGTATCGGTGTGGAAGCTGTTTAAAGCGATTCCAGCCTGATCAAAGTGCCATCTTCCTTCCTGGCCTGTAATGCGATCGTGGTGCCTGCTGTAGCTTCTGGTTCCTGTTGTTGTAGGGGCACAGCCTTGGAGGGCATAGGCATGAGCCAGGAGTCAGAGTATGGTGTTTGTGTGCCCAAGAGGATGGCAAACACCCTGTCACCAGCCAGTGGAGCTGTACATCCGCGTCCCTCTCTGCTGGCTAGCTCTGTGCTGCCCGTCCTTCCGTAGCAGTGATGCTTCCCTGCAGCTCTCTGTCACGCTTGCTTCCCCAGGGATTATAGGGCTGCCTCAGCACCCCTGCTCTGTCGCAGATTTCCTCTCCAGAATCCGTGGGATGAGGGAGAGGAAGAGGCATTTGGCCGGCATGCCGAGACTGCGTTTGGGAAACTTTCTGGCTGTCGGTCTTCAGAGATGTTGATCCCAACGTGTCTCATGCTAGCTCGGAGACTTGCAAATCGTCTTGGTGATGCAGATGGCCGAGAACTTTGAAACCCCATAGATACCATGTGAGCATCACCAACTAGTTATACTGCAAACCCCACAGCTAATTTGCTTATATCATTACCCTGCTTATATCAGTTTCCCTGCTTCCTAAAGATCCGTTATCTCCACTTCTCCCACTGGATAGCCTTTGTGCTTTTCCTCCTTCCTTTGTACCTCAGTCTTTGTTGATGCAGTAACTTCTTTTTGCTATGTTTTAAGTAATGGCATAACTAGAGTTGAGCGTGGAGGGCTGCAGTTAGTGAGACAGGGCAATTTCTGCCTGTTTCTCGTGGGGTGGTTGGAGGCCTGGGTCAGGGTTAGATCACGGTGTCTCTGGAGGAGCTCAGGGAGCTGCGGGGTAGCCCCTGGGACTTGGGGTAGGTCTGTGGGGAAGGCCGTGCCTCCGCACCCCCTGAGCGGGAGACGGTGGGGAATTTCAGCTTGAGGTGCGGAGGAGGCTGCGGGGAGGTGAAGCGTGGTGAGGAGGTGGAGTGGCTGCCCTTTCGGGGTGCGCAGAGGGGAAACCCCGCTCCAGAGTGGTGAGAGCCCAGGCTCTGATGGTAAAACCAGGTGGGGGGAGCATGGGGTCCCCTCTCCTCTGGGTCCCTCCCTCTCTCCAGCCCAGCGCTGGGGGCCCGGTGCCATGGTGGGATCTCTGCTGCCCAATGTGGCCGGCGCCGGGGAAGGTGAAGGATTTCCCAGAGTGGAATTTCCTGCAAGGCAGATGCGTGGCCGCTTTGCCTCTGACCTTAAACCCTGATGTGCCTTAGTCATGATGGCATGCAAATAGGAGAGGCGGCGGAGTGGGGGCTGGCGGGAGCTGCTGGGAAGAGGAAGTGACCTCAGCCAGAGTTTAAATATAGAGCCAGGCTCGCTGCGTGCTGGGCCTGGTATTTATAACCCTGCAGGAGCGCTGGGTGATGCTCTGCGTCTCTGCTGGCAGAGGGCAGCCCCGGGGCAAGGTGCTGGGGCAGCCAGCCTTGCTTTCCCCCCTCTTCCTGGCATTTCTCTGTTGAATCCCCCTCCCCAGGTGAGCTGGGGTCCCTGCATGTGCTCAGCTCCCTACGTGTGGGTTTACTGCCCGCGGCTGCTCCCGCCTCTGCTTCTTGTGCAGGTGTGTCCTTTGTACGTCGCATTTAGTGCCAGGACAGGGCAGAGGAAGGGAGCCCAACTCTGGAGGGCAGGACGAGAACCCTGGGTCACTGAGTAATCTGAAAAATGTGTATAGTTGGGTCAAAGTAGCGCCTGCGTGTCGTCCTGCGTGTGGCTTCAGCTGTCTCATTTCCTCTGCATCCTCAAAAGCAAACCTTGTTGCGCTGCTGGCTGTACTGTGGGGTGCAGCTGGGGTACATGGCGGTGTTGAGGGGTGTCCTGCAAAGTTTGTGCCCTTCCTCAGGCCAGAAAGTGTCCTGGTTGTGTGGTCAGGCTCAAGGGAAGAGCTGTTGTTTTGGGGGAGACTTTCTGGAGGTGGCATCGTATGTCTGGCCCTCGCTCACAGGATGCAACAGGCGTCTTGGTGCTGCCCGTATCTGAGGAAGTGGGGTAAGTGCCTGCTGCGGGGGTACGGCCCATGGCTCCAGCACCCGACTCTGCACCCTGCACAGGCCCCGGTGTGAGGGATAGGGTGCAGAGGAAGCCCCTGGTCTGGACACCAAGCCCCTGCGCCAGCTGGGAGGTGCAGCGAGTTGGCCCATGCTCAGCCCTGGCAGAGCTGCGGGTGCCCTGGGTGACGGTGACACCTAGTGGCTTCGTCTCACGGTCTCCACCTCAGGCCCAGAGATGGGGTGCTGCTGGGTGTGACACCCCAGAAAATCTCCCGGTGCTTTCCGACGCCCAGCATGAAGCAGGACCAGCTGTGGGCAACAGACCCTCTGGCGCTTGGAAAGCCTATGTCTCTGGTTGAGACAGTGCACAGGGAAGGAACCAAGGCCCATGTCCTTGTTAGCGTGTCGCAGAAACTCTTGTGTTTGATCTCGGGAGCTCCTTCTGAAGCTCCAGCGTTGCTGGGTTCAGTCCTGCATGCTGCTGGCATCTCACTGGCTTCTCTCGTTATTGCTGAAGGATCCTGAAGCAGTTACTGAACTCTAAGGGCAGCTGAAAGACTCTCCTCATAGGGTTAGCTGCATCACACGTTTACCCAACGCACATGGCTCTAGGTGGGACTTGTCTCCCTTGTGGTTTTGTAGGAAGGTTGGGTTTTTGAGGTCTCACCAGCAAGCCCTGCTACCCAGAGGAGCTGGTGTAGCAGAGGGCAGGTCACCAGGTAGGCTTTTAAGCATTACTCACCCAATCCCAGTAATCCCAGTGCACAAACACGGTGGGAATTGCCCAAGGAGGTCTTTCAATCACATGCAACAACTGCAGTGAGGTCAGTGCTGTGGCTGTGTGTTAGTGCTTGCAGTGTTGTCTGCCATGGTGGTTTTCACAGGGAAACCTCCCCCTTTGTGTATGGGTGGGCTTGTCGTTGTGCTGCTGAGGTCTGGGATGGTCCCCTGCCCTGAGCTGGGACAGACGGCGATGGTTGGTTGAGGACTTTGGATGGAAGGTGCCACTGCAGAAGTGTTGGGTGTATCCCGGTGTTGCTGCCAGCCTGAGCCATGCTGCTGGCCTTGGCAAGCCAAGCTCCTCCAGGCGTTTACCAAAGGCTGCGTTGGGGTGTCCTGTTGTCACAGCAGCCCCTGATCCTGGCCAGATTTCATGTACACTGGGAAGAGATCCTGCCTTGGAGGAAATAGAAGCTTCCTGAGCAGCAGTGATACCTTTGGAAGAGATTTCTGGCTTTGCTTCCTGCCCTGTGAGATGCTGTTCCACCACCACAACCTGCCCAGCTGCATCATGCAGGGGACTCTGCTGCATGCAGGTCTCTCGCTGACCTATCCCCAGCAGGTCGCTTGAGCTGGTGCACGGAGTAATTCCTCGTTATCGTCCCTGTAGAGCCACGTATGGCTGTCGGGTAATGTCTGGCACATGCAGGGTTTCTGTAGGGAACGTGCCAGTTGGACTCGGAAGCTGGAGGGATCTGCAGATTCGGTGATAGACCTGGAGACTCTCTGAGTGCAGGACGAGGAGTGGGCTCTGCTGGGGGGTGCAGGAGGCAGCAGAAGAGTGGGAGAAACTGTTGAGCTGGGAGCGAGGAAGCGCTAAGAAAAGCTCTTCTAACACCCACGGGTTGAACCTGCAGCGGGAGAAAGGTGCAGGGCAGAAAGCAAATGACACTCCTGCTTCACCTCTCTCTCTCCAAGCCTATTTCCACCCATGTTGCCTGGGGATGTCTGTTCCTAGGTCGAAAGGAACGTGAATCTGAGATTTTGTACTACTAAAGGCCTTTGAGACTCGTGGCCAAGCAGCCCCGCTGAAATGCATCATTCCTGAGGCAGCTCCAAATGGCAGGAGATCAGCAGGGCCTGCCAAAAGGACTCTGAGAACTGGTAGGACCTAGCAGAGCGTTAGTTCTCTGTGTAGGTCTTTTGGATCCCTCCCATACAATTTGTGCCTTTTCTGCCATTTGAAAGGGCGTGAGAAGGATCCAAGAAATGAATAGAAGAGAAAATAGGCTTCTCTGGGCTATCTGTCTGATGGTGTAAAAGCAAGATAATTTCATGACGCATTCAAAATGGCCAGCTCTTATCCATGGGAGCGTTCTCCTGCAGAACTCCGTGCCTCACGATGTCCCTGAGTCCGGCTGGCCCAAATGAGAACGCCATTAGCAGCAGCAGCAGCCTGGGTTAAGGCTGCTGTCACTGGCGATAAACATGCTCAGGCGAGTGCTCCCGTAGAGGGGTTAGAGATGCTCCTGCCATCGTTGGTCGCTAAAAAGCATACTGGCTTGGAGCGGTGCTTGTGGGGCTCCGAGTGGATTCCAGGGCTCGTCTCAGCCCATCGCTGACTCTTGGCTGGAGCTGGCTGGGTGACAGCAGTGCTGTTTTGCTACTGTTTCTGAGGGTTTTGTTTCTCACTGGAATGGACTCAAAACCCATTGAATGGTCTTGCGAAAAGGATTGTTTTGGAACAACCATTTTTGCATGGAAAAGGTCAAGTTTCTGATTCTGGTCTTTTTCTCAAATCAGAAATGATCCAAGAGTCTCGGACTTCAGAAATCTTGCTTCTGGAAAGTTTGTTGTAGTCTTTGCCGCAGTGAAACACTCTGACTTTAATGAAATAGCATGGTATTTCTTTGGAGGCATTCCAGCCCCTTCTGCTGTTAACCCTGGGAGGACCGGTAATCTTGCAGAGGTGTTGGGCACTGTGCCCACGATCTCATCCAGACTTGGGGTGAGAGTTATTTCAGGAGGGGGTGGCGGGTCCTTTGCGTCTCTCCTTTTGCTGTTCCCTGCCTAATGCCTTTCTTCAAGAAGCCCTCGAGCTTGCTTAGGACCTCTCATTCCCAAAGCCCAGGTGTTCCGCTTGAGTTCGTGGTGGCGCCCATGGGACGTTTTGGATCAGGCTCATCCCAGGATTGCAGTGAGCGGGTGGGTGGCTCTCAGCACGGGCAATGTGCTCGGAGGGTGTTTGCAGTGGCAGCCTCATCTCGTTGCTGCCTGGACTGGCTGGTGGAGAGGGGCTGGGTGACTTTCTGCTCATTGCATCACTGTCACGACCCGTCTCCCCTGGTAGGTTGGGTGTTCATGGTCTGCAGGGCATGTCAGCACAGCTCTGGAGGCTTCTGGGCTTCGCGCAAGTCAGGAGGGGTCTGGGTTTCGCAAGAGCTCTCCTGCAGTGAAGCTCCTTCCTTTTGGAATTGTGGCAGCTCTGGTTTCCCGGCTAAGAGAAAATAGGCTTCTCTGGGCTATCTGTCTGATGGTGTAAAAGCAAGATAATTTCATGACGCATTCAAAATGGCCAGCTCTTATCCATGGGAGCGTTCTCCTGCAGAACTCCGTGCCTCACGATGTCCCTGAGTCCGGCTGGCCCAAATGAGAACGCCATTAGCAGCAGCAGCAGCCTGGGTTAAGGCTGCTGTCACTGGCGATAAACATGCTCAGGCGAGTGCTCCCGTAGAGGGGTTAGAGATGCTCCTGCCATCGTTGGTCGCTAAAAAGCATACTGGCTTGGAGCGGTGCTTGTGGGGCTCCGAGTGGATTCCAGGGCTCGTCTCAGCCCATCGCTGACTCTTGGCTGGAGCTGGCTGGGTGACAGCAGTGCTGTTTTGCTACTGTTTCTGAGGGTTTTGTTTCTCACTGGAATGGACTCAAAACCCATTGAATGGTCTTGCGAAAAGGATTGTTTTGGAACAACCATTTTTGCATGGAAAAGGTCAAGTTTCTGATTCTGGTCTTTTTCTCAAATCAGAAATGATCCAAGAGTCTCGGACTTCAGAAATCTTGCTTCTGGAAAGTTTGTTGTAGTCTTTGCCGCAGTGAAACACTCTGACTTTAATGAAATAGCATGGTATTTCTTTGGAGGCATTCCAGCCCCTTCTGCTGTTAACCCTGGGAGGACCGGTAATCTTGCAGAGGTGTTGGGCACTGTGCCCACGATCTCATCCAGACTTGGGGTGAGAGTTATTTCAGGAGGGGGTGGCGGGTCCTTTGCGTCTCTCCTTTTGCTGTTCCCTGCCTAATGCCTTTCTTCAAGAAGCCCTCGAGCTTGCTTAGGACCTCTCATTCCCAAAGCCCAGGTGTTCCGCTTGAGTTCGTGGTGGCGCCCATGGGACGTTTTGGATCAGGCTCATCCCAGGATTGCAGTGAGCGGGTGGGTGGCTCTCAGCACGGGCAATGTGCTCGGAGGGTGTTTGCAGTGGCAGCCTCATCTCGTTGCTGCCTGGACTGGCTGGTGGAGAGGGGCTGGGTGACTTTCTGCTCATTGCATCACTGTCACGACCCGTCTCCCCTGGTAGGTTGGGTGTTCATGGTCTGCAGGGCATGTCAGCACAGCTCTGGAGGCTTCTGGGCTTCGCGCAAGTCAGGAGGGGTCTGGGTTTCGCAAGAGCTCTCCTGCAGTGAAGCTCCTTCCTTTTGGAATTGTGGCAGCTCTGGTTTCCCGGCTTCCCCTCTGGCCCTTCCTCCCGACAGGGGTAGAGGGCAGCCATGCCTGCCGGCACCCGGGGGTCGGAGCCGTGGGGCTGGTGGCCGGGGGCCACCCTGCCCCATCGGGAGGCGGGCGCAGGCGCTGCATTCTTGCGGCAGTGTTGGAAATCTGTGTTATCGTCCTTGGGAGCATGATTCACCAGAAAGTCCTGCAGGAACGCAGCGGGGTTTCAGGTTTCGTGAACTATCAGCCTGCAATTCCGGGACTGGGAATATGTCAGCCCAGTCTCTGCTCGCCCGGAGCTTCCTCCGCCTCCTCTGCTGCTGTTCAGACCCGACCGGAGGAGACTTACTGAAAGCAGGTTTTGTTGTTCTGTTTTGAGGTTTCTTGTCCGCTAAGGTCCCAGTCTTTGATTTGAAGCTGTGGCTTTTCAGATGTACCAGGCGCAAATACTCTCCCTCTGCATTTAGATGTAGTGCTTCGTTCAACAGAGATATTTCTCGTGCCTTGTAAACCTCCCTCCCCGCATGAGGTAGGCTGGATTCTCCTCCCCGTTTAATGGCAGAGGAATCGAGGCACCCAGAAACAGCACATCTCGCTCGGGGTCACTCGTGGAATTGGTGGCAGCTGAGGACGGAAGCCAGGACTCTCGGCTCCTTGCTTTAACCACTGGGAATTAAGTTTGCTATTGTCTTGAAAACTACTGGGCTGGAGTGGGTGTGTTGCTGAATTGCAGAGGGAGCCAGATTTCTATGCAATCTCCTTTTTGTCATGTTCTTTTCAAGATGTTTTGGATCATTTGTCTCCCTGTGTCAGTGTATCTACTTTCTAATTCTCTTCTGTGGCCCAGATGTGTGGCATGCCCCCTGGAATCCAGTTTGAATCCTGGGGCGTGTGCAAGGAGCAATTGAGATGCCTATCGGCATGGGGTGGCCTGGGTGGATCCCCGCTGTCCATCTGCATGAGGATCCAACTGTGACTACTCCCCAGAACAGAGCAGAATCCGCAGGCAGCTGCTTCTGGCCTTGTTCCCGTTCGGGTTTGCGAGGGGAGTGCAGTCGGACTCGGGCTGGAAGAGGAGGGCTGCCCAAGGTTGAGCCAGGGCCCCCAGTCAGCCCAGGGTGGTGGGTGGCTTTCCACCCTGCGACTGGCTGAGACAGGGCATTGGATTCTTCCCTGGAGCACCGGCCTGCTCCCAAAATGAAGGAAGAAGGTAGATGCCCCCAAACCGTCGTGTTCTGGAGGGACCTTGCAGCCATTGAGGCTCGTCCATGCTGTAGGCAGTGTCTGAAGGCTTCACCGTGGCGGCTGCCAGGTCCTTCGGGATCAACGTGTGTGTTCCCTGTGATCCCACCTGAGAACTAGAGGGGAAGGGGGCGCATCTCGAACATTAGTCTCTGCAGGGCCCTGGTTTTCTTCCTCCCTCCCCAGGGTGCCCACATGCCGGTGCTCTGCTGCTCTGGGGTTGTGCTGCAATGCTGCTGAGCGCTCGTGTTTTTGGTGAGGCACTTTGGGACCTGTTTGGTGTGCAATGTCATGCCTGTGCAGATGTGCCAGGGGCAGACCCACATCTCCCAGCCTGTCACTGGTCGGGATGGCACTGGCAGCAGCTCCTCGGCTGGGCCGGTGGGTTTGTGGCTCTGGGGACTGCGGCGCAGCACGTTGCAAAGATTGCAGAGCAGCAGGCGGGGGCTCTGGGCCACCAGCAGCGGGAGCTGCTGCAGGGCTTGCTTTCTGGAATGCTGTCTGGCAGCAGCCTCTTCCAGCGGGGCTGAAGGCTCCCTGCGGCTGGCCAGCCAGCGGCTGCCGGCAGTGTGCGTGCTTCACGCTGCAGCTTGTGCCATATGGACCTTCTCCTCCTCCCCGCTTGCCCTCTCCATGTCTCCTTCCCCACTCCGCTCCCCTCCCCCTGCGAGCGGTTTGACAGAGCAATTGGGCAGGCGCTGGGACGGCAGCTCTGACATAAATCTCTCCTGGTGTGGAATGAGGGGTATAAATATCCAGAGAGTGATGTGATCTTTCCAGCTGCTATTAATAGGTCCCTGGAGAACAAGAGCGAGCGAGCGAGACTGGCTGACACTTAAAGGGCTAGCAACTCCCTTATGTGCTGTGAAAATTAATCAGCGCTGTGGCTCACCATCTTCCTCCAGGCTAGAGCAGAGCCCGCGCTGAGGTGCGCGGGGAGGCGGTGGCGGAGGAGGCAGAACTAACGACCCGCTAGTTAGGAAGTGGTGATAGGCCAAGCTGTGGACGAGCGATCCCGCTAACTAGCTGAGAATGCCTGGGTGGGCTGTGCCATGGCACTGCTGGTGTGGGCTGCTCAGGGCCGGCGCAGCGGCCAGCATGTCAGCCAGGCCACTGGCTCGCCCGAGCAGCCCCCTGTGTGGGCAGGAAGCTGTTGGCGGCGGATGGCAAGCTGCAGCCTGCGCCCCGTGGCCATGGCCAGCTTTTGGGGATTTATGGGTCTGCCGAGCGTGCTTCCCTTTTTGCTCGCGTGCTGTTCTTGGTACGGCGTTTTGCCCGATCCAAGTGAGCTGTTCGTTGGCTTTTGCCGATGGTGTGTCTTCAGGCCTGCCTTGGGCAAGCCGGGAGCGGCATGCGCAGGGCTGCTGAGCTCTTGCGGCGCTGTTTAGACACGGAGTTTGGTCTGGAGCTGGTGCTTCCTGTCCCTGGGTGGCAGAAGAAATCTGTGCGCAGCATCTGGCCTGCTCAGCCCAGATGGGAGGAGCAGACCATGGGCCCAGCGACCCCCCCGTGCTGGGAAATTTCTCTGCCTGCGCACAGGAAAGGTTCTTGAGTGCATCGTGGGGGTGTCATGCGAAGCACATAGCAGACATAAGCAAACAGAGTAGCACCTCAACTTCCACGAACGTGTGGTTTTCTCTCCTTCCCTGCTGTCCCCTGAGAAGTAGAGAAGACTGTGATGGGTGGGGTGTCTCTGCAGCTTTGGGGTCACCTGTTGGGCTAGTGAAGAGGCTGTTGAAGAGGAACGTGGCGCTCTAATGAAGGTTTATGTGCTCTAGAATGAAGAAAGCCAGGAGTAGTTCTCATGGGGATGTGCGTCCTGCACTGGGACTGTCTCCGAGGGCTCAATAGTGAACGCGGTTCAGGCCAGGAAGAGTCGATGTGCAAGAGCTGTGTCTGAAGGTCAGGGACGTCCTCTGACTGCACCGGTAGTCCCTGAGGTGAGGCTGGCTGGTGTCCCCCACTGGCTGTGCCATGCTGAAGACGGCTTCTTGCCACAAGTAGGGCAGTACTCGTAGGCCAGAAGGGATGCACCGTGCTGTTACCGGGGTCATCTGTTGACCTGAGGGTTAGGAGCAGCCTCCCAGAGCATGTGATGTGCTCTCATACTGTGGAGCCGCATCCCGGTCGTGTCTAATGCCCACGCAGAGGTCCAAGTGGAAGAATCCCAGCATGAGCCTAAGAGATTCTGCCAAGGCAAATAGATCCTGCCAGGATGCTCAGCTGTGTGTATGTCCTCCAGCCCAAATCCTGCGTGCTCTGCCCTGAGCCTCGTCCATAAAGGGCCCTGCCTCGGCCTGTGGGGCTGTTCGGAAGCAGGGCTGGCTCTGGAGCAGGAGCCTCACCCCACTGTCCTGGCAGAGCCGTGGCACGTTGCATCATCCTGATGGGTTGGGAGCAACCACTGAAGGGAACTCTCCCTCTCACCCAGGGCCTCAGAGCAGGAGCCAGGATGGTCCCTCAGGCCCCTGGGAGAGACGGGGATACGATACCAATTAGCTGATGAGTGCCTGCACTTCCCGGCTCTGCCCTTGCTTTGTGACCCGCCGCTGCTACCTTCTCCTCAGTTGCCTCAACCTTCTTAGTGCTCCCCTGTCCCATTTCAGCTTTTTTTTTATAGACTTGTGTCTGCTCAGTTGTCTCCCGAGTGTTGCGCAGAGCAGGGGAAACTGACTTAGTCACAGAAGGGTTCCCTGAAAACAGTAGGACAGCAAATTTCTGTTCAGGGTCACAAAGTTGTCTGAACTCCGGGAACACCTGATAAATAGCCCGCCAAGGCCTAGGCTGGCACAGAGCACCCCGTTCGCATCACGACCTTGGAAACGAGGGCCCTGGTGTCCACGGCTATGCCTTGGTGTGGTGGGGAGCTTGATGTGCCCGGATGGGAGATCGCTGCTTGTCCGCCCGCAGCTCACTGTGGAGCAGGATCCTTGGCTCAGAGGGCTAATTCCTGGCAGGAGCAGCTCTGGGTTGTGCCTCGCCCCATGCTTTCTGTCCCTGCCACCAAGCAGCATCCCCCGGCCCTGGGCAGTGCCTCTGGCATCCACGCAGGCACGGCACCACATTCACTTTCCGCCCTCTTCTCTTGCAGGTTTCTGACCGAAGGGCCTGGGAGCTCCCTCCACTGGCGCTGTGGGAAGCGTTAGCCAAACCAATGCACCCTGACAACAAACTGCCCAGCCATGGCAAGGCAGGCAGCAGCGGTGCCCCGGCCCAGCACCACAACGTGAGCCAAGCACCCACCTGCAACCTGGGCTCTAAGGGTGTCGGGGCAGGCAGCCATGGCGGCAAGGCCACTCAGATCTCCCCTGGCAACTCTGGACTGAAAAACAGCCAGAACACTGTCCCAAACTTCAGCTCCTTGAAGGGCAAGGTGAAACGGGAGCGAAGCATTTCGGTGGACTCTGGAGAACAGCGAGAAGCCAGCACCCCTTCACAGGACGCAGAATCAAAAGGTAAGACTCTCCAAAACCTTGCCTCAGCACGTCCTCCTCGCAGTTGCTCCAAGCATCCTGGCAGGACCTGGGATGGGAGCAGCTGTGAGCATCTTGGGCTTCTGTGCTGCGGCTTCTGTCCGGGCTTGTCCTGGCTGCCTGTGTGTCTTTGCATCACCGCTTGTCACACGTGTGGTTTTGGGACCGGAGTGGCTGAGCATTCTCTTTACATTTCATTCCCTCAACTGTTTGTCACACTGAAAATCTGGGACTCTGGTTTTCATGGGCTTCTGGGACCAGCTAAGCCAAGAGCATGGTTCACTGAAACTGCACGGAACACCTCTGCTTTGCCGCATGCAGACTTTCGACTTGGGACCGAGTTGAGTTGTTTTCTGTCTCCTTGCTGTTGGCAAAGAGCTGCCTTTGTGGTGTTCTTGCAGCTGCCTGACGACTCGGCCGTGGTTAGCAAGGAGGTGCTGTGAGGGTCGCTGTCTGAACAGTTCTGTGGTTTCGTCAGCGATGGATGACTCTTGCGCTACAGCACGTGGCTTCTGGAAAAGGGCTGAGTCAGTGCTTCCAAACCCTCTGGCTTCCCTGTCCTCACCAGCCTTCCCTGTAGCCTCTCACGTTCCACCCAGCTCTGCGCTCAACGGCTTCACGGGGCCCTTGGGCATCTCACAGGGTGTTCGTGGAGGAGAAATACCAGTGGTGCCCTTGCTGGGCACCTGGCCACCTGAAGTTGCAGTCCCCAAATGCAGAGCCGCTGTTCTGACTTGTGCCCCAAAGCATTTGGTTTCGCAGCATTTTCTGAGAAATGGAGGGAGCATCCCAGTTTGCAGAGGGCATAAAGGCCCCTGCCTGCCTGCCGTCTCTGAAGGGCAGTCTGTCTCTTGTTCCTACAAAGAATGTGAACGTGCCCTCCTGTGCTGTTTTCAGGTTATATTTGCTAAATCACAGACCCGGTAAATTTCAGGTTAATATCCAAAGCTCTCCAGTTGGAGCAGCAGTTGGGCATGTCCTGTGTTTGCAGGCTCCTTTCCGGCAGTAAGAAATACATCCCATTCTGCGTCGCCTGCTCTCGCAGGGGCCTCACCGGGTCTGGCTGCAAAGACAAGGAGCCCAGACTGAGCAGATGCTTCAGGACCTTTCCCAGGGCTTCTGGCCCAGTCTGTCCTGGCTGGGCTGGCAGTGCTGGCGTGCGGCATATGGCTGGGCATGGCCCCAGCCCTGCCAGGTCTCAGCAGCTCTTCTGATGGCTCTGTCCCTTTCAGGTGAGGTGGCTCCCCGCAGCAAGCGGCGGTGTGTGCTGGAAAGGAAGCAGCCATACAGCGGGGACGAATGGTGCTCTGGACCAGACAGCGAGGAAGACGACAAGCCCATCAGCAGTGCACACAGTGAGTGGCCACCTTCTTATCAGCTCAGACGCTTCACCAAAGCCAGGCCCCTCCTGCAGCTCAGCAGGGAGATGGTGCTGGCACCTCTTGGTTGGCCTGTGTATGATGACATGGTGGTGATGGGCCATTGCAGCTGGCGATCGTTGTGTTGTGAGAGTGGTCGTGGCCATGCAGTGAGGCGTGGGACCTGCTTTGTGGAGAAGCTGCTGAGATCCTGTAGGGGAAGATAATGAGGTTGGATGTCCCCGCTGTAGATTGCTCTGGCTGCGCCAGCGGCAGAATGGCCATCCTGAAAGTGTGCCTGGTTAAAATCTGGTAAAGTGTGTGCCTACTGTGGTCATAGTGGCAGCCAGACACACGACATGCATTGCCCTTGTGGCAGCAGCTGCATCTGTGCCATCTGTCCTCCCAGCTCCCCGCAACCATGCTTTAAAGGCAACTGAGGCTAACGGGGCTCTCGAGGTCTTGACAGTGGCTCTGGCAGGGCTGAGCTGGCCAAGGCTTGCGCCCTTGGAGCAACAAATTGTAGATCTCTCCAGTTTTCCAAAAGTGTCCAAACTCTTTGATTTTTTTCTGCATCTGGAATTCAGTTTACTTTCGGATTGCAGCAGGGAGAATATCTGAGAGGACAGGGCAAGGTCCTCGGGGGCCACAGCTGATGGAGAGCATGGAAGTGTATGAAACCAAGTAGAGGGTGGCCTTTGTGCCTGCCAGTGCCCTGTTGCACTCCAGGACATCCCCTTGTGTTTCTCTGCACAGTTCACAGCCCTCACGGGAAGGGAGAATGCTGCCTCCCCGTTGCAGCCTGCTCTGAGATCTGCCTAATTAGAGCAGGTCAAGGTGGGGCTGTCTGGGCAGCGTGTGTATCCCCTCCCCAGGTGTCCAGTCGTGTTTCTTCTCTTTAAATGCTTCTGTGCCAGGGCCGGGCTAATGGCACTGGTGTTCGGGGGGTCCAGGGGAGGAGAGCAGGGGAGCCCTGGCTGTTGTGGCCCTGTTGTGTGTGTGAGGACCTAGGCGAGGGGAAGGCACTGCATGCCTCTGGTAATTGCATTGCTTATTAATATTAATTAGGAATATTATTTAATAACGGCTGACGATTAATAGCCACCGCTCCAGCGGATAGCATCCTCTCTTTCCCCACTCCCGGGGGGCAGAGAGAGGAGACCATCGGTCCGTGCCGGGCACCGGGAGGCGGTGGCGGGGACGGCCGGGCGGCTGCTGCCACCTCCCGGCGGCCCGGCCGGCGGCGGCTCTGCCTCTGCCCGCAGGTCTCTGCCCCGGCTCCCTCCTGCTCGCCCCTTCCTCCCTGGGTCTGTCCCACTGCCCTCAGCTGCTTCAGAGAAGAGCAACGGAGCTGGTGAGGGGTCTGGAGAACAGTGCTTATGAGGAGCGACTGAGGGAGCTGGGGGTGTTCAGCCTGGAGAAGAGGAGGCTGAGGGGAGACCTTCTCGCTCTCTCCAACTCCCTGAAAGGAGGGTGTAGCCAGGGTGGGTCGGTCTCTTCTCGCAAGGAACAGGCGATAGGACAAGAGGAAACGGCCTCAAGTTGTGCCAGGGGAGGTTTAGATTAGATATTAGGAAAAATTTCATTACTGAAAGGTTTATTAAGCATCGGAACAGGCTGCCCAGGGAAGCGGTTGAGTCACCACCCCTGGAGGTATTTTACACGATGTCAGTTCTTACTGACACGGTTTAGTGATGGTTTTTGTCAGTATTGGGTTGATGGTTGGACTTGATGATCTGAAAGGTCCCTTCCGACCTGGAAAATTCTCTGATTCTGTGGTTCTCCCCTGCTCTCCCACAGATTGTAATGTAGCAGATCCTGCGATGTCCACGGCCTCGCAGCTAGGCCCAGGGTCCAACCCGCTGCCGAACCTGAATGAGACCGGTTCCTCCAGCGTCCCTCATGGTGCTGCCCCTGGCTTACGGTCAGAGGCGGCAGGAGGCGGAGGTGGCGGAACAGGAAAGCAGCCCTCGCAGTTCGTTTACGTCTTCACCACGCACCTTGCTAACACGTAAGCAGTAAACCCAGTCCGTCCACCCTCTGTTGGCGTGGGGCCAGCCTGCCTGTTGGTGCTGTGCTGGGGTACAAGGGAGCTGAACAGACCCGTGTCACTTTGGGGGGCACAGAGTGGGTCCCTCCTGAGGTTCATGAAGTTTGCTGGCAGCTACTGCTGGTGGGCAAACTTTGCCTTAAATGCCCACTTCCTCCCAGTAATGTCCAGCACTGTGCTCTGTGACACGTGCCGTCGAGTGCACCTTGTCAGCATCCAACAAAAAGATTCACCAAAGCAGTATGGAAGCTGCTCTGATTCAGCAGTATCCAAGGGGCTGGGTGTCACAGGGAGTGTCGTGTAACACTTGGTGTTCTCTGCTCAGTTCCTCCCTTCTGTCCTGCATTGTCTCAGCCATGGAACCTTGCAAGACTGTTTAGTTTTAGAGCTCTGCTGTACCGCAGGTTGGGTGTGGTAGATGCCAGAGAATCTCAGCGACAGCCACCTTAGGGCAGCAGGCACAAAGCAAAGCCCAGTGCCCATCACAGGATGTGGGAAGAGGGAAATTCCAGGGCAAGTGATGGTCAGTTGGAGAACCTCACCGGGAGGACTCTGAGAATATCCCCTCTTCTCTCTGACCTGCAGAGATTTCCCTCTTCCTGCAGGACTGAAGAGCGGAGGTGGCACCTGGGGCCTGGGATGGGTGGGATGAGGCACGATGCCTGTTCTTGAGCGGTTTGTGCTCTCTCCCCAGAGCTGCAGAAGCTGTCCTGCAGGGCCGAGCTGACTCCATTCTGGCCTACCATCAGCAGAACGTACCGCGGGCAAAGCTAGACCAGGTAACAGGCCTTGAACCAAATGCTGCTGTTGGCACATGCTGCTGCCTGACCATTCCTTTCCAATGTGGCCATTCTCCCTTGGCTCAGCTATGGAGGAAGGGGCTATCGGGATGCTCTGCCAGTGGGGCGAGAAGCTGCTTTGCTGTGGAACCTCTTTGACGTCCTGGCTGCTGTCAGCTGTGAAACGGTTGGGATGTGGCCCCGCAGCCACATGGGCAGAGTACCTGACTGTTGCTCTCCAGGGCACGCACAGGGCCTGCTTCTTCCCCCCAAGGGGTGAAGGCGAGCTGCCACGGGACATGTTTTTGGGACAGAGAGATCTCCTGTGGGGTACAGGGAAGAGTACCTGCCATGGGGTTTTCCTGCTTACATTTTTTTCCCTTTTCTCTGCCAGGCACCAGCTCCTAAAGTGCTGGGGGTGGCTGAGCCGCTTCCGATTAACCCTCCTGCTGCCAACACTCCACAGTCCCAGCCACCGGCACCACAGGCGAGTCAGCCACAGCCGCAGCCTCCGCCGCCGCAGCCGCCGCCGCAGCCCATCAGCCAAGCACCTTTGCCGGCGCCCAGCAGCCTGCCCCAGGAAGGGACGAGTGAAGATGTCCGGAGAGATCTGACCCCCAACTCTTTGGGGAACAACGGCGGCAGCAACCAGCCCGGGAGTAACCACCCAAACACGCCCACTGCCTCTGCCAACGCCATGCAGCCCGGGACAGGGGACTCCTCTGCCACGTCCAGCTCTGGCCTCCTTGGGGAGGGCCCGGGTCCGGGGATGCCGGGGAACGGGCAGGCAGGCCTGGGCCCCAGGAACCCCATGAACTCGGAAGGGCTCTCAAAGGAGCAGCTGGAGCACCGAGAGCGCTCTCTGCAGACCCTGCGGGACATTGAGCGGCTGCTGCTACGCAGCGGGGAGGCCGAGCCCTTCATGAAGTCCAGCCAAAATGCGGGTGAGGGTGGGACTGCGCCCCAGCCGCAGGCTGCTCCCGCCCCGCCTCCCGCGCCCCCCCCCAGCATGAAGAAGTATGAAGAGCCTCTGCAGTCCATGATCTCCCAGACCCAGAGCCTGGGTGGGCCCAGTCTGGAGCATGAGGTACCCCACCACCCCGGCGCTGACATGGGGCAGCAGATGAACATGATGATGCAGCGGTTGAACCAGGACAGCCTGACACCGGAGCAAGTGGCCTGGAGGAAGCTGCAGGAAGAGTACTATGAGGAAAAGCGGCGGAAAGAGGAGCAGATCAGTATCCATGGCCGGCCCATGCAGGAGATCATGATCCCGCAGTCGATGGGGAGCATGATGATGCGTGGGCCGCCACCTCCCTATCACAGCAAGCCTGGAGAGCAGTGGCCGCCAGGGATGGGCAGCCAGCTGCGGGGACCCATAGATGTGCAGGACCCTATGCAGCTGCGGGGGGGGCCACCCTTCCCAGGGCCACGGTTCCCTGGGAATCAAATGCAGAGAGTCTCTGGCTTCGGAGGGATGCAAAACATGCCCTTGGATGCTCTTGGGCCCATGAATGCCATGCAGAGGCCGGTCAGGCCTGGCATGGGATGGAGCGATGATATGCCTCCTATGGGAGGCCCTGGGAACTTTCCGCAAGGCACCTTGCCCTACCCATCGGGGCAAGGGGACCCCGAAAGGTTCATGAATCCCCGTGCCAGGGAGGAGATCCTGCGGCATCAGCTGATGGAGAAACGCCCAGTGGCGATGCAGAGACCCATGGGGATGTCCGGCAACTCCATGAACCAGGGCATGGAAATGGAGAGGATGATACAGGCTCACAGGCAGATGGATCCATCCATGTTTGCTGGGCAGATGGCAGGGGACAGCCTGAGCAATGCCCCTATGGGTATGGATTTTGCAGGCACTCGGGGGATGCTGAGCCCCCCTATGAGTCAGTCAGGCCTTCGGGACATGGATGCACCCATGGGCCCTGGCAACCTCAACATGAACATGAATGTCAACATGAACATGAACATGAACCTCAACGTGCAGATGACCCCGCAGCAGCAGATGATGATGTCGCAGAAGATGAGGGGCCCTGATATGATGGCCCACCAGGGCATGAGCCCTGAGGAGCTGGCCAGGGCGAGGGCTCAGAATGGCAACGGCAGCGCAATGCTGGGGGGACCCCAGAAAATGATGATTCCCTCCCAGTTCCCCAACCAAGGACAGCAAGGCTTCCCGAGCGGGCAGGGGCCCTACCCCAACATGCCCCAGGAGATGGGCAGCGGCTCAGACATGTTCAGCCCTGAGCAGGGCACCATGCCTGTTGGGAGCATTAGTGGCACCACCAGGCTCAGCCACATCCCTCTGCCTCCAGCCTCCAATCCCACGCCTGCGCAAGGGGGCAACCTGGCCAACATGCACCCAGCACCTTCCCGGGGCCTGGGCCGCCGGCCCTCGGACCTCACCATCAACATCAGCCAGATGAACTCCCCCAGCATGGGTCACCTCAAGTCTCCCACGCTCAGCCAGGTGCACTCACCGCTGGTCACCTCCCCCTCTGCCAACCTCAAGTCCCCGCAGACGCCCTCACAGATGGTCAGTATGCCACCTTCAAACCAGTCTGGACCCCTCAAGTCCCCCCAGGTGATGAGCTCCTCGCTTAACGTCCGGTCTCCAACTGGCTCACCCAGCCGCCTGAAGTCCCCTTCTATGGCTGTTCCTTCCCCGGGCTGGGTGCCCTCTCCCAAAGCCACCATGCCTAGCCCAGGAGTCAACCAGAGCAAGCAGACTCTCAGCATGAACTCATCTACTTCCATGGGAGGACTGGATCAGGGTATGCCAGGTGTCTTGCGTGCATGTGCTCGGTTTTGGTGAGTGTGTGGATGGTGTTCTCTCCAGCCCGCGTGCTCTCGCAGGAGCGGGGAGACACTCGTGCCTGTGCCTGCCTTTACGTCTCACGGAGCAAGTCTTTTTTTCCCAGGACTGCAAACGGGGCCTTTCCAGGTAGATGGGAAGGTGAACAGAGCAGCTTTTACTTCAACCCCAGATCACGCTCTGTGATACAGGCAGCAAAAGATGAGTCTGTGCTGGGCAGTTTGATGTGTGAAGGTCCATCACCGCTCTGGAGTGAGGTCTCCACATGAGCCTCCCTGGAGGGTGCTGGGCTGTGCCAGCCCTGGCTTTTGCAGCCTCCTCTGGTCGCTGCCATTGGAAGGAGGGGACGGGGTTGCTGTCTGAGAGGAGCAAGCCACGGTGTGCTGCCGGTACTCAGCTGGTCTTTCTCTTGCTTGCAGGTTCTCTCCCTTCTGGGCCTCGGAGCAGCTCTTCCGCACCAGCCAGTAACACCTCCGGCACCATGAATCCCAACATGCCTTTTACTTCCTCTCCAGATCCATCCCCCTCCCAGAACCCCCTCTCGCTGATGATGTCCCAGATGTCCAAGTATGCCATGCCCAGCTCCACACCGCTTTACCACAATGCCATCAAAACCATCGCCACCTCTGATGACGAGCTGCTGCCAGACAGGCCTATGCTCCCGCCTGGAAGCATGTCAGGTACGTACTTCTGGGCTTGCAAGGGGTCAGACCGCCTTGTGGCTGCCAGCAGACCTGCGGCACGAGATGGAGGAGCCATTAAAAACTGTGTTCTCCCACCGACTGCCATGTCAGGTAGCTTAAATTTTCCCTCATTCGTAACACTCTGCTCGCTTCTCCGCCCTGGGCCCAGGCTGACTGGCAGCTTTTGGTTCGGATGTGCTGTCTGGAAGGACGTGAGCCATTCTGGCATTTGAGGTACCCTTCTTCCCCGAGCTCTGGAAGTTTTCGGAACTGCCTTTACACTCCGCAGACACATCGGCCCTGGATTTTTGTGGCTCCCGGAGTTGTCTCAGGCCCAGGACTTGCACGCAGGGGTCTGCTGCTCAGAGCTCTTGTGTAGCAGGACAGGGACAGGGGACCGCGGGAACAGGGTTTGGGAGTCTGGTGTTTTGAGTGGAGGCCAGGTGTCTACACAGGCAAGGCTATGTCATAGCATAGTTCTGATTTCAGTAGGCGACAGCCAGATACGCTCCACTGGCTGGTGGCACCGGTGAGGACAGCTAGGCAAATGAGTGTTTTTCGTCACTTGGTGACTAGCCCTAAGGGGAATTCCAGCACGCTGTACCACTTGATTTAGGGGGTCAAAGCCGTCTGTTAAATATTTTTGGCAGTTTTCAAAATGAAAAATCAACTTTTTGACTCTTCTACTGCTGAGTAGTCACTTGGGTTGACCACAGGCATGCAAATGCATTGGCTCCCTCCTAACCCGCACCCCGTCCGCAGGCACGGGTGGCTCTGCCGTACCGGAGAGCACAGTCCTCCCTCCCGGACAGCGCTGTGTCAGGCTGATGACTCTTGCTTTGCAAGCTCATTTTGCAGCTGCTTGCTGAGCATCACGCTCCGCGCTCAGGGCTTTCTGAGCAGGAGCACTTGGCAGGTTTTCAGGGTGTGGATTTTGCCGCCCTGAGAGGTGTGTGGGCAGAGTTTAACTCTTTCCTTTTCCTCTCCTTAGGCGTGACGGGGAACCAGCCGAATCAACTGCACTTGAACTCTGTGGGGCCCGGATCCTCCCAGAGCCCCATGGGAATGAACCTGCCTGGTCAGCAACCCCTCTCCCATGAACCACCCTCCACCTCCATGATGTCCTCCCCGAACCCTCTGGGCTCCAACATTCCTATGCACCCGAGTGCGCCGGGGGCGGGCGTCCCCCCCCAGAACCCCATGATGCTGCCCCCGGGGCCCCAGGACTCGTTGAACCAGCAGTGCGGCCCCGTGCCCAACAGTTCGCAGATGATTCCTTCCAACCAGCTCGTGTTCCCCCGCATGCAGCAGCCCCACAACGCCATGCCCTCTCCTGCTGGAGGCATGTCCATGGCCCCTGGTGGGGCGGGCGGCCCTGGGATACAGCAGCATTACCCGCCGGGGATGCCCTTGCCGCCCGAGGACCTTCCCTCCCAGCAGCCCGGCCAGATGCCCCCCCAGCAGCACATGATGGGGAAGAACATCCCTCCTCGGATTGGCGAGCCCTACCCGCCGGTGCTTCCCGGGGTGGCGTCGGTGCTGAACGACCCTGAGCTCAGCGAGGTCATCCGCCCCACGCCCACGGGCATCCCTGAGTTTGACCTCTCCAGGATCATCCCGTCGGAGAAGCCCAGCAGCACCTTGCAGTATTTCCCCAAGAGCGACAGCCAAGCGCCCAAATCGCAGCCTTCCAACCTCCACCTCATGAACCTGCAGAACATGATGGCTGACCAGCCCCCGGTGCGGCCAGGTATGAATGCCCCCAGCCTCCCCGGGCAGCAGGGCGTGCAGAGGGGACTCGGTGTGCCCATGTGCCACCCCGGACAGGTGCCCATGCTGGGCAGGACAGGCATCCCCCCCCAGCAAGGCATGATGGGCAACAGCATGCACCAGGGCATGATGTCTCCGCAGCAGAGCCTGATGGCCCAGCAGAATTTCATGCTGATGCAGGCCAAGCAGAGGAGCATGTCCGTGTCGGGGGAGATGTACGCTCAGACAGGACACATGATGTCACCTCAGGGCTCTCTTATGGGGCCCCCGCCTCAGCAGAACCTCATGGTCACACACCAGATGAGGCAGCGGAGTGTCTCCCTGGACAGCCAGATGAGTTACATCCCCGGGCCCGGGAACATGGCCAACCTGCCGTTCTAGCCTGGCTGGGCTCAGGGGTGGGGAGGGGGCCCAGCTGCCTGGACAAGCGTTTTTAAGCTTTTCTTCGGGGGAGGGTTGGGGGCCAGTGCCAGTGGAGGACACCACGTGGGATGCTTTTCATATCGGATTTGCCTCTACACAGAAAACCAGATGTGCAGTAAACTTGATGTGAATTGGGTTTCTTTTTCCTTTCTTTTTTGGGGAAGGGGAGGGTGGAGGGGCTGGGAGCGGGGCTGTTACTTTGAACCCTGTGTGGTGACCGGGGACGTACAGACCCTGCGGCAGTTTGTAAAGTTTTCATTTACGGTTTTCCTCTGTCAAGTGTTTTTCTTTCCCCCTTTTTTTTTTCCTCTCTCTTTTTTCATTTTTCTTCTCTCTCTTTTTTTTTTTTCTTCTCCTTTTTAAGCAACCAAAACGTGCAAGAGGGTTTTTGGAACTAGCTGTAAATAGGTCGCTGGGAAAGGCAAAACTTGTGCTGGTTTTAAATTGTTCTGTATTTCTGTGTTTTAATAGAAGCCTCAAAACATGTTTTAAAAAAAGCAGAAACAAAAAACATGCTAAAGGCAACAGTGTACAAGGATTGAAAACTCTCTCTGGGGGAGGCAGGAGGATCCCCCAGGGTGCACAGGGCATTGAGAGATCCCATTGTAGAGTGACTCTGTGTCAAACCTGTGTTGTTCACGCGTCAGAACGGTTTGCATGTGCGGGGTGTATAGTTTCACGCAGACCTTAGGCCCCTGTGGAGGCTGTGCTGAGTACACGAACGCAACCGAGGACCGTCGGGGAGGTCAGAGCTGTGGCCCCAGTGAAACGCTGCCAGGGCAGCGATCACCCGGCGGGATGGATGCCGCAGCTTCCCGAGACACAAGCTGCTGTGGCTGGGACGGGGAGGACGCCGGCCCCTCGGCTGGAGAAGTAGTGAGGATCCAGGCTTTGCAGGTGATAACATGCTGGACCCAAAGGTCTCAACCAGTCGTGTCTCCTCTAGTTCCTTCTCTTCCCTTCGTGCTGTGTCCCCCGGGCAGGGTGCGTAGGGACGGATAGGCTCCGAGGTGAGCAAAGCGATGCATTCCCGTGCTTCCAGGAGAGGCTAGCTGGGAACCCTGCTCTTGCAGCCTTTCTGCACCAGTCCTTTACCCACTTTTCGCCCTCAGTGATGGCACCGTGCTCCCTCTACCTCTGTTGTTGAATGCTCTTCCGAGTCTTCCTCACGCTTGTCGATCCTCCTTCTCTGGAGTTTCTCAGGCAGTCTTCTCTCCGTCTCGCCCCGAGCGACCAGCAGCAGCCCTGCCCTTCTGCACGACAGAGGTCCAGCCATTGAAGACAGCCTATCCCTGCAGGTGATACTCCATCTCGGTATAAGAGTTAACTTGCAGCTTCGGACAGAAGAGGCCAAGGTTGCGTTGCACCACTGGTTCCTAGGCTGGCGGAAGCGTGCCGTCCAAACGAGTCTGGCTTCTCTGGATGTGCTCTGCCCTCCCCATCCTCCGCTCTGTAAGGTCTTCCTGCATGTGGCACTGATGGTCTTTCCTGTGCTTGTACACAGAGGGGGCTGCAGGGTGACGCGTGTGCACTTCTGTGCACACCGCGGTGGCTCTGGACCTCCCCGGGGACTGCGTTCCAGCATGGTGTACCCTATGGGTATCCAGCGGTGAGCTCGGGGCATGCGATCACCTGAGGATCACCAGTTGGAGGATTATCTCTGCAGAGCCGGGCTCAGATACTACCTCTCTTGTGACAGGGCTCGCCTTTCCCTACTCACTGCTGCAGGGAGGAGAGGGCTTTCGGAAAAATTGAGAAGTAGTGAATGGCAACACTTTCTATCACGTTGGAAGCTGTTCGGAAAGGCTGGTGGGTGCTGAAATGTCAGCCCACGGGTGTCTTGATCCCATCTGCGAGGAGATGGAACCACAAAGTCCGGTTAGGGAATACCTTGAAGCCTTGGGGCGTTTTGTGGCAAGCAGTACAGGGTGGAAGCACGGGTCTGGGTTTGAGGAAAGATTTTGCTCTGGTCTCCTGCTTTGTGTGGGTTTTTTTGTTTATGATGTGAGCGAGATGCATTTTCAGAGATGGCAAAACAGGAACAGTCCTGAGAAGTGCTTATCCCTGCCCTGGCAGTTGGAGCAGAGGAGTAATCTTCAGGCCAGGCTAACAAAGTGTGCTTTGGAGCTGACGTGTTAGCCGGTTGGATTCTCCATCCTTTCAGAGTGTGCGTCTCACGTGGGAGGATGTCACTCAAACAGATGTAGCTCTTTCTAAGCTTGACTTGCCTGAAAGGCTGTGGCTTCTCTTGGCTGCACTTCGGGGTGTTGGCTGCTGGTAGTTTCTCATAAACATCCAAACACCAATGCCAGCCCCCGACCTTGCTCACCACCCACCAGCCTAGTCTCGGTTAATTTGAAGCCATAATATTTTCTATATGGGAGGGGTTTTTTGTTTGTCTGTAGACAGCTGTTGTTGTAGCCCGGTTGAGATCTCCACGTGTCCGTACCTTCCCCGTTGTCCCTTTCGCCCAGCCCGACTGCGAGAAGTGTCCTGGGGCTTGCGGTCCCCGCTCTGTGGGCAGTGCATTGTCCCCGTGTCAGCCGGAGCCACAGGCTCTGCAGTGCCCAGGAGGTCAGCACCACCCGCTCGCAGGGACAGGGCACCTGGCGGCAGGAGGGAGACCTGTCCTTTGGTGACAAATGCGTAAGAAGCAAAGCCTTTTGACTCGGCAGCCCTGGATACAAAAGGGAAATCCTGACGCCAGGTCAGAGCTGGGGACCTCGGAGCAGCAGTCTGCACTCTTCTGCAAAAATCCCACCACCCCGGAGCCAGCCCTGCCGCTGCGATGGCCAAACATCGGGGAGAAGAAGCGTTGCCGAACACCCCTCGGGCGCCGCTCCCAGCCGCGCCTGCGAACAGCAATATGGCAGGAGCTTCTCTGGAAGCTCAGTCACAGCCAGTCCTTGTTAGACCTGGGCAGGGTTTGCCACCGGCCCAGTGCCCACTGCCGTGAGCTGTGTCTAGTCTCGTGTCTTGTAGTTTATTGCTCGGCTTCTCAGCTTGAGTTCTGTGTACTGACTCCACCTAATCACAGTAAAAGGTTTGCCCATGTTTTAGCCATGACTTCGCCGTGTTTTTCCAGCTCCAAAAAAAAGCGAACGCTGGGAAACCACATCTTTCAGTCCGTCAGATAATCACACACCCGGAATTAGCTTTCACGTTGAGGTAATGGTGACTGACCTGTTCTCTGTCATCCCATGGAGAAACTTCCCCAGTCATTTTGTACCATTATATAAATATATATATAAATATAAATATATAAATACAATATGTGAAGACATCTTATTGGTTTTTATTTGAAACGATTTTTAGGCTTGTTTTTGGGTATCTGTGCTGCCTGTAATGTATTGACCTGTTTTATAGGTGCCTTTTTATTAAAAAGACAAATTTCAAAACCTGACCCTGTGCCTGTCTTCAGTTGAGCTGTGTGATCGTGGGGCTGCGATCGGGTGTCCTCAGCCCGGCCTGGAGCTCAGCACCAGCACCTGCAGCAGGTTGGGGCTGATCAGAGGGGCTCAGCTGCCCCCACTATAAATACCTGACGTCTGCCCTTTGTGAGGTGGCTGCGAGATCCTTGGGGGAGCTGGGATGCCTGTGCTTGGCACAGACCTGGGTGTGCTCCTGCATCGGCTGTTTACGGGCAGTGGAAACTGGGCCAGCACCCGGGAAGTACCGACGTGGGACAGGACAGTTCTCCCAGGTAGGTGGAGGGGCTTGCACAGGGCTGGTGGGGGGCAGGAAGGGCCCCCCCGGTAGAGGGGACCTGGAGCAGGGACTCGCTGCCCAAGCTGGTGGCTGGAGCCCCCTAGTTCCCCGCCGTTTGTGGGGAACACTGTGTTGCGGCCTGGCAAAGCTCGTCTGTGTTGTAGGCGCTGTGCGTTTGTGGGGAGCCAGAGCAAATGTGGAGGGTGCTGTGATGGCAACGGGGCAAGAGGCTGATTCTGGGGGCTAGGAGAGAGAAAGGGGACGTGCTGCTGACTGAGCAGAGCTGGGGTGGTGTCTGTGACTGCCCACCACCTGAGCTCATGGGCCTTGGTGGCCGTGGTGCCCTATGTCCAGGGCCACCTGTGCTCAAAATAAGGAAGACGCGGCAGGCAGCAGTACACAAGGCACTGAAGTGCTGGAGCATCTGTTTGGTTCTGGGAGATCAGGGTGAGGAAGTAGGTTGCCTTCTTGATAAGGAAAATGAAACTGTGAGTCACAAGGGGGCAGGGGGTGCTGGAGCTGGTGGGAGGGTGCGAGGGCATGGGGAGAGCCCTGTCTCTGCAGCGCTCCCAGGCACGTGCTCATTCATGCGTCCCCTGGCTCGAGCTCCTCAGTGCATGCTCTGCTGCCTGCCACGGCCCTGCGATCACTGTGCGTGTGGCAGGATGCTCTGCTGAAACACCCCAGCTCTGTCCCCTGGGAGACTCAGTCACCCCGTAGGATGTGCAGAGCAGCGTGCTGTTCTGGGGGTCTTGGTGTCCTCCTTCTTTGGGGTCACCTTCAGCAGGGACCATGGCTTTCTCAGGGGTCTCTGCCTCAGCCTTGTTAGCAGAGTACAGCCCAGGGTCGCACAAGTGCACACTGTGGACGGTGGTGATGTGGCCTTGCCCAGTGGCTGGGGCCCGAGCAGAGCTCCGTGGGGCAGGCTGATGGTCTCCTTGAGGGCTGCAGGATCTGGGGGTGGCTCTGTTGGTGTGAGCGCTCAGCGGGGAAGCCCGCTCTGGGCCAAGGCATGTGACGGCCACACAAACCTAGGGGAGACAGGATTTTGCTGGGTGCTTCCTCTGTGGTGAAGGAGAGTTCCTCTTGCGTTCTTGTCGCCATTCGGCTGGTGGCTGCAGTCAGCTGCAGGAGGAGCAATGTCTGCTCTTTGGGGAAGGGTCTGCTGGCTCTGAGCCGAGCCTTCCCCAGGCTGGCCGGGTCAAGGGTGGCTTCCCCTTGGGTCAGCAGCTGCTGTGAAACTGGGATGGGAGGTGCAGCAGTTGGTGGAAGAGGCTCTGCAAAGCAGGGAGCTAGTGTAGGTCTGGGCTGACTCGGACTACAGTCCAGTCTTCTGTGGCACTGGCGAAGTGGAATCTGAGCAAGGTGCTCTTAGGAGCCTGTGGTCTCCATGGACGAACAGCAACGCTTGTCAGAAAGGTGCCGTCAACCCACTTAGAGCTCTCTGATGCATTTACCTTGCAAAAGTGATGCGACTCTAGACAACTGCTTACAAGCACCATACGTGAGAAGATGGTATGTTATATAACTGTTTATTACAGCTCACATCAAAACTTTCTAAAAGTTTACCAATGTACCAGTACTAAAAACTATAGTAACAATAGATACGTAATTTGTTCACCCATATTTTGCGTCCAGATTTTCTTTTTACCTTGTGAACGCTGTAAGAATTTTACACACTGACTGTTAGTTTAATGAGTTACATTTTTGTGTAGGAACACAGTTCCCATCAGAACCCGGGCTGGGGAGGTGTTTACAGCATGTCTGCAATGGGTTTTCTCACCAGTGCAAGCGTGGAGAAGGCGAGGGCAGGTTTCAGTGAGCTGCTCTTCTGCTGCTGCGCTTACGTACTTGGACAACCACGGTCGCCATTACCTGTAGGTTTCAGCTTTGCAGATGCAGCGCTGCAGGAAATGGTGGGCTGCTCTTTGTATAAAAAGCCTTTTGCTTGGGGAGTTTTCTCCTTGAGTCACAATTTGAGAGCGAGCTATTGAGATCTCAGCCTGAGCTGGACTGACGTGATGTGACCCCTTCTGTAATGACTGATCTTTTTAGCAGGGCTCTTGAGCATGGTGAAGTTTGGCTGCAACCGAGCCCTTTGTCAGTGAGCTGGACCTCAGAAGTGAGTGTAGCACAGAATTCCTGCTGCAGCAGGAGAACTGATGTTGTTCCAACTTTGTTTAAAAAGTGAAGCGAACGGTAGATTGGATTTTAAATTGTGATCGCCATTAGGGTCGTGCTGGTGTGACCTTGGGTACGTGTGGCTCTCGTACAGCTCAGGCCACTGCAGCGACAGCCAGCAAGAGAAACGTAATGGATGCCATGTAGAACTGTGACAAGACTGCTAGGAAGCAGCAGGCTGCCCTAGTCTGTCAGGGCCGCCCCACTTGCTAGCTTGCGGTGCAATAATTAGTGACAGTGAAAGCTCCCCCTTTTATTTTGGACCAAATTGTTATCAAGCAGCCCTGATCTGAGCAGTTGCTGGATACTTGTGGTTCAGGGCAAGATCAGTGCCTGGGTTTGTTCTGTGTAAACCTGGATGCACTAAACCTCTGAAAACCCCATAGGTGCAGGTGGAGCAAAAACACCAGAAAGCACAGTGCGAAGCAAAATGTTACGTTCCCTCTCAGCCTGCTAAAAACAAACAGAAATTATTCAAACAAGCTCTTTTCCTTACTTTGGGGCAATGGGTCTCCTTGTTCTCACAACCCATAAAGTGCTGTACAACAAGCTGCAAACCAAGAAAGTTATACTTTCAGCCTAACAAAGCCGTGGGGTTCATCTCCCCTGTGCTCAGTCACAAGGCATAAGCTGTCTCTCCAGATGGCTTTATTCCTTAAAGGAAAGCTTTTGCATAGTCAAGCATTCAGTTCATCAGTCACTCGCTGGAGCTCTTAACCGAAACATATCAAGTGAGCAGGAAAGGATGCAGTTGATTTCAGGAAAGGAATCTGTGACAGTCAAATCTTAGAGCCTGTGGCAGGACTTCCTGCTGTGAGCTAAGTTGGGAAGATCAACCTGCCCTGGCCGGCCAGGGGGACGTCACGCACCAGGAGGAGCGCTATTGCAGCCAGAGACCACCCAGCACCATCTGCCTGTGCTATCGGAGCGTGCTCTGCACCACCCGCCGGTCCTACCTCCATCCCTCATTCCAGCTGCCGTGATCATCTAGTTCCTGCTGCTTCCTTTAGGCATGTCTCTGCCAACCTGAGCTGGTAAAATGGAGACCTGCTTAGCTTTTGTCCTCAGTCCTTGCTCACTGACATGGCTCCAGGTTTCACTTGGCTGCACTTTTTTACTCACTCCCGGCACCCCAGTCTCGTGCCCAGCTCTGTGCACAGGACGCCTGCAGTCAGTTTTTCGAGGGAGAAGTGGAAACGTCAGGTTCAACATGCTCTGGTTCATCCGGCCCTGCCAGAGCAACGGTTGGACAACCAGCACTCGCCAACAGCTGCCAGACAGATTTCTACATGCAGGAGAACCAGAAGGAGCCAGGGAAAGTATCTGGTGGGCTTTGGGTGTTTGGTGGCTACCAGCCCTCAGCTTCCTGAGGAGTGAAAAAAAGCGGTGGGGACGCTTGTGAAACTTGGGAGCGAGGTCACAGCACATGTGCCACTGGGAAGGCAAGCCCCAGGCCGGTTCTGCCCTGCAGACAGCCTTTCCCAATTAGAAAGTGGAGATAGAGGTGGTGTTGTCAGACTCGATCCCACTGCCCTTCCTCGCCACCTCCAGGATCTCCTGCAGGGTCTCCTGGCTGATGCAGCCGAGCTCCTGCAGGATCCGGAAGAAGTCGTTACGGAACTTGACTCCGATGAAGGCGTAGAGGATGGGGTTGAGGCAGCAGTGCGTGAAGCCAATGGCCTCTGTCACCATGATGGCTGTGTCCAGCTGGTCTTCCAGGAGGCAGTTCTTGGTGAAAGCTTCTAGCTTGGTAAGTGTGTTCAGGAAGATGACGATGTGGTACGGGCTCCAGCAGAGCAGGAAGACGCCTGTGACCAGGATGGCCACGCGGACAGCCTTTTGCCTCTGCAGGCGCTGGGACTGACACAAAGCCCGGACGATGGCCATGTAGCAGTAACACATGACCAGCAGGGGCACAAAGAAGCCCACGGTGTGGTAGAGGAAGCGGGTTGCCAGCCAGACATTGTTGCCATCGATCCCAACCTCTGGAAAATAGCAAATGCTGCGGTTGCTGTCATCTGTCCAGACTTCCATGAAGATGAAGTCGGGTAAGGTCAAAAGCAGCGAGCAGAGCCAGACAGCTGTGCAGGTGAGGTGGATGGAGCGAGCTCTGCGTTTGCGGTAGGTGTGGATTGCGTAGACGATGGCCAGGTAGCGGTCCACCGCGATGCACCCCAGCAGCATGCTGCTGCAGTAGAAATTGATCTTGTGGACAGCACTGAGGACCTTGCAGAGGAACTTCCCAAATACCCACCCGGCCAAGCTTTCCACCACGCTGAAGGGGAAGGTGAGCAACAGCGCTAGGTTGGCCAGGGTGAGGTGGAAGAGGAAGTTCTCTGTGGTAGTGCGAGACCGCTTGAACCTCTCTAAAATGACCAGGACCAGGGCATTGCCCACAGTCCCCAAGACGAACATCAGCAGGTAGATGACGGGCATGAAGACCTTTCTGAACGGGTCTCTCTGGTTGCCAACCACAGATGAGGCTGGGTTGAAGCAAAAGTAGCCCTCCAAAGATGGGGTGCTGTTCTCGGCTTCGTAGTAACCACTCAGCTCCACCTGGCTCTGGGGAAGAGAGAGAGTCTGGTTACTGGGGAGGAGTTTCCAAGTGTGAGAGCCCAGTCCCTCAGCTGCCCCTGGCAGACCTGAAGCAGAGCATCCTCACATCCTGCAGCCCACCTGCATCAGGAGGAGGTGCTGCCTATCTGCAGTACGATGACCTGGGAGGTGCAGCAGCATGTGGAGAGGGTTGTCCCGATCTCAAATACCGAGGGCTGCTCGGTCTGTAATCTTTAACTAGCATATTTGGGGATATTCTGGTGTCCAGACAGATGACCAGTTTCATCTTCTGGTTCTTGCTGAATTACCTGCTTGTGGCTCTTGCTTTCTCGCACAGCACAGAACCCTGCTCTACCAGCTTTCCCGATCTTTCCACCTGTTCTGACACTGACTGTCTCTGTCCTGCCTGCTGTCAGGTATGAAGGTGGTGGTATTCACTGCAGATCACATCTGTACCTCAAGTTATATGCACTGATCCTGTCCCCTTCTGCCTCTGCTCCTCAGAACTGCCTGGGGCAGAGCAAGGCGAGATGGGGACAGCAGCAGTCGTGCTTGGGATCGCTTTCCATGTGGTCAGAGAAAAGTGTTTATTCAAACATGACTGGAGGAATGGCTCTGGGGTGCTGTGGGGATGGATGCTAGAGAGAGAAATCCGTTCTGTTGGTAAACCCCGTGGTTCTGAATTAATTGCAGTCAGAGCAGGAAAGGGAATCTGAAAACGCTACTCGAGCCCCAGGCTGATACCTGGTAAGGAAAGTGCGAGAGCGGCCGCAGATGTGCGTTGTGCTTGGCTGTAGCTCCTTGCCAGGTAAGCAGCCTGCATTCAGGCTGAGACTGTGCAATCCCGAATGCCGGGAAGCTGCGGTCGGGCTTGGGATGAATTCCCGGAAGGGGGACACACTCCGGCTGGACTCGGGCACCTTGCACCTTGTTCACAAAAACAAGGGGCTCGGAGGCAGTCGGGCAGAAAACAGTGGCACGGGAGGCTTGCGGCGAGCTGAGAAGTTGGTGACAACTGGGAAGAGCTAGGTAGCAGTTGCCTTGAGCTCCCCCACCCACACCCTCTCTGGAGACCAGGGCCGAGACTTCAGTGTCAACCACAGCGGAAGTTTCTGCTCGGTGCTTTCATACCTTTCACTGCCAGCTGTAGCCGTTTGCACCTGCTGCTCCTTCCCTCCTCAGCCAAAGTTCCCATCTAAAAATACTAGCCCTGCTTTAAATGCTCTCAGAGCTGATTTGGGGGGTTTTTGCTCCCCTCCGCTGTGCTGTGGAGCCAAATGACCGTGACCAGCATCGAGTCTTGTGTTGTGCCAGGCTAGAGAAGGGCGATTTATGTTTCTCCTCTCTCAGGCGCTGGATGCCTCTGCACAGGACTGTCTGGGGTGAAGAGGTGACAGCGCAGCGGCAGCGCTTGTCTCGAGCTGCTGTAATCATCTGCGAGGCTGCAAGGGGAGCCTGGGCACGTTGATGGGGAAGAAGTCTGCGGAGCATTACCGAACGTGTGGAGCCAGCAGTTGGCTCAGGTGGTCCCTGAGCGGCGGATGGTAGAGGGGTGAGAGAGCCCTTGGAATCTTGCCCAGCTCTTGCCCTCTACCTTTGGCTATTGTCAGAAAGAGCGCTGAGCCAGACAGACTTCGGTCTGACCCAAGTCCCTCTTGGTCTTGCCACGGTCCCATTCCCCACCGGCTCTGCACCCACCGGTGCTGCTGTGATGCCACGGTGCTTCTTCCTGAACGGGCAAGAGCTGGTTCTCTCGGGGGCCGAGAGTCTTCCTCCCTGCCCAAAACCTCAAACACATGTGACTCTTCCCCTAATGTAACGGTGGGGCTGCAAGCCTTTGGAGAGAAACTTTTATATTCCCAGAGAATAATTATTTTTCTGGTTTAGGCTGATTCTTGAGACAGGAGATTGCTGCTAAAGAGAAAAGCCTTTAGAAATCCCTCCCAGTTTGTTTTTTCTCTGGCTTGAAAATATTTCCTGCCTACTCCGTACCCTGCGTCAGGAGTTACCAATACTCACAGAAACCTGTGATGTGTTGGCCGGAGTCAGACCTTTGAACCTCCACGAAAAAACCAAAACCAACCCAAAAACTTATTAATTTGTTACAGAGACCAAAGCAGGCTGCTCAGGATGCATGTGTGACTGTGCTGAAAACCCTGAAGAGAATATATGTTGGAACAGGTAACTTCACTGGCGAGAGGCTGGAGGGTTCCAGCTTTAAAGGGAAAAAGGAAACGATGGGAAATGGCTGGGTTTGATGGCCAGAGCGTTGGAGCGCTGCCTTGAGCCATGGCAGCGCCACCGATGATGGCGATTGGGCAGCCTGTGTGGTGTTCAACATCTGTGGCTGCCGGATGGCTTTCAGCATCACCTTGCATTCAGAACCGGAGGTGCAGAGGCTGAGTGCCACTATCAGACACCATCTGATGTCTGATAAGACGGCAGGTAGGGCTCTTACTGTAAGCCACTCGCCGCGGGCAGGGGAAGCGTGCGCCGAGCTGTGTCTGAGGCCTCCTCTCATGTGCATCTCCGAGCAGAGCAGCGAGTGTGGGTGGGAGCGGACAGAGATGAATTGGAGACAAATAAAAGAGGATGAAAAGTCAGAGTCCAGGCTGAGACAGGAAGGGCATGGACCAGAACTGCAGCAGGTGCACTGAATGTGACACACTGAGGCTTTCGGGGACTCTGCTGCGATTCCCATTTCTAGGACTGGAAGCGGGTGGCTGCCTGATCTGGGATGGGAGAAGTCAACAGTGTGTGCACGGGTAGACCTTTGTACAGGTCTCCTGCAAGACAACTGCAGCCAGATCTGGGGGTGGGTGACAAAGCGGTGCCTTCTGTACGTGAGCGATCAAGCACATGCTTGGAAAGCCCGTTCCTATGTGATTTTTGTTCAGGAATCCCTTTTCCCCTCTAACCCGCATCTCAGAGTTATTACGGACTCCCCATGTCAGCTGCTTTTCTTGGTTCCCCACAACTGCCGGTGATAAAACATCTGGGTGCACAACAGAAGCACCTTGTGCACTATGAGGGATTTTCCACGGGAGTCATTTGCTTTTAGCCCACGCCAGGGCCGGGAGAAGCACATTTCATTCCCAAAGCCTTAAAACTGAAATTGCCCACCTCAGCAAGTCAATGACAGAGCTTCTGCTCATCCCCTCTCTGGGTGCTGAACTAGTGAAACAGACAAATAAGGGCAAAGCCTGTAGAAATGCCACACTTCTGTAGAGCAGGTGTTTTTATGGCTCTTGAGTCATGTCGGTTCCATTATAATGCTGGCCTGCGGTACCTCAGGAGACCCGGTGCAGATCTTGGTGGTCTTTCCGCAACTGTGGTTTTGTTTCTCTAGTCTGCAACTGAGGAAAGTTAAGCAGGCAAAGCTTTCTTGCTGTGGAGAAACGGGGTTTGGGCACGGTACTTTTCCACAAGGTGACAGAGATGAGTGGTCCCATATGGTATCAAAGTTTAGGTGAGGCCCTCGCTGTGTTTACTGGCTGATACTGAACTGAATGCCCTTTTGTTGCAAATGTTCTCGTCACTTCTCCCTCCACACTTGCTCAATCGGACAAGTGATCCCCTCTGTGAGTGTGCAGGGCAAGGTTTGTGTCACTGCTTTGACAGGACACCGTTGAGGTCTTTTTTGCAAATCTCTGCGGGCAGGCGCTCCTATGAGCGCCAAGTATAAGTAAAGCAACATATGGCACCACCAAAGCAAATGTGGCATTGCTCATGTGAGATTTGTGGCTTGTTCCAAGGATGGAGGCAAACCTGGGACAGAGGAGGCAGAGGTGGGAAATGTGTGTCACACACACACAGGAAGTCTGAGAAAAAGTATAAAACTGGTTTTGCTGTGGCACCTGACTGTTGGTGGTCAGTCCCAAGGTTAGCGGAGTTTCCCCCCTCACACGAGGTCTCCTTTACAGCTTAAAATAATTCACAGCAGAGGTAAAAACACTAAGCTAAGGCTCTGAGAAGTATTGTACTCAAAGAACAAATCCCAGTGCTGCTTAATTCCCTTGCGTTAAAAACTACATGGTTTTGCCACAAGCAACCGCTTGCTTATAGGGCATGACAGGCTGCAGGCAGGAGGAGGAGAGTCCTTCAGCCTCGCCAGTTTTCTGGTGGTTGGACAAATTTCCAATGGAGAGCTCAGCTGGAGGAACAAACCAGCATGGAGATGAAAAAGGGTTGAGGTTTTAACCTCTTGACAAGCGTCAGTGCTGCTACTGAACTTCAGCAGAGGTCAGGGAGAGCAGCGTCTTCTGTAAAAAGGAGGAATGCAAAGGAACGACCACTGTTCACAAAGGATTTTTATATTGGACGAATCAGAAAAAATAAGGTGGGTAGGGCTTGCTCCCCCATCTCCTCTCTCTTCCCTGGTGTATAGGACAAAGGAGGGACGGAAAAAATTACAAAAATTAAATCCAGCATTTTTCTCTTTAGAGAAACTACACCAAACCTGAGGTCTGCTGCAGAGAGCCACTGTATTAAAAAATAAGTTCTGAGCTGCAACATTTGAAAAACAGGCTAATGATAGCACTGCTGTGGACTTCCCCTTGGATAGCACAACATACTCTAAAAGGTGCAGCTGCTGTCTTTCACTTGCAAAGGCAGGGGAGAGAACTGCGGGGTAGAATACACAGTGTCATCGCTCGCTATCTATTAGAAGAAGTACTTGCAATTTATCTTCCCCTCTTTAAAATTCCCCTCTTGTAAATATACTGTTTCAGCAGAGTCTTATGGCAGCCCGTTCGTGGAAGAGGCAAACGGGGTAGGAACGTGTACCAAGCGTTTTCACATGCGGAGAGATAGCTTTGGCTTTGCTTGGGTATTCCTTTTATGAAAAGATATTAGATGAGGTTTCCAGGACTTTGCACACTGTGTGCACAGTCATTTATGCCATGGAAAGCTGGTGCAAAAGGTGTCCAACTCAGAACGAGTGTTTAACACCCATATTGTGTCAATGGCCACGCAGGGAGCAGGGCAGTGGGGAAGAGAGACTGGGACAGGCTGGCAGGGTGGGACGGGGCTCAGTGGTTTATGCTCCAGGTCCCTGTGTGAGGACGGCGCTCGGTTCCCTCATCGGTCAAGTCCAGAGTTGAGGGATGCAAAGGCTGGTTGCGTGGGCATAAGAAACCACTCAAGCTCTCCCTCTGCCACCAGGAGGGTGAGAAGACGGACAGATAGAAACCAGGTCTTTCAGCCCACCCCAGCTGTACATGCTCTCCCCGTTATCCTCTCAAACAAGTAAAGCCCGACTCACCAAGTCATAGGTCTCTGATGAGTAGCTGACAGGCCCCATGGTTTCAGGAGCAGGATCTGTCTCTCCTCCAGCAGTTTCAGCAAAAGTTCTTCTTTTTTGGGGTGGAGTTAGTAATTTAAGTGAGTAGGGAGGGACTGAGCGTGTGACAATAGAGTATTTGCAAGGCAAATGAGCTCCAGGCATAGAGTGACCTAATTGATGTGAAGATTAGTATCTAGCTTTATCATCTTTTTTTTTTGCGATGTAAGTTGACTTTATCGTATCGTTTGAAGAATCCACATTCCTTTGGTCTGTATTAGAGAAGATCCAGAAGATCTCTAGGGCTCTTACCCATGGCTGTCCTTGGTGGTCTGACAGGCTTTGGAAAGCTCTGTGCCGAGGGACACCCTTACCAGAAAACTCTCCGGATCTGGACACCTCTCTGGAGCCATGCAAGACTTTGAAGGCGGCTGAGATTAAATGTATGGGTCTGGTCTGTACGATCATCTCCCTCTGCCTCGGGATCCTCCTGGCTGCTTTAACCTCAGTGACCTGCAGATGTCTTCTGCTCATTCTCCCACTGCTTGGCCCCTTGCCTTGGCTTGGGAGGACATGCAGGGGGTTTGCACTTGAAAGCAAGGCCACAGCGACCGCTCTGCAGGTCTAGGGAAGGGCACTAGCTGGCAAAGGCTGGTCTGCTGTGCCATGCACAGACAGAGTGAAGACCCTTGATTAGACGCCTTCCTGCAGTGCTTGTATTGCCATAATAAAGGTGGGGAATCAAGATTTCCTCTGCTCAGCGAAATGGGCATTATGATTCCAAGTGATGTTGCAGCTGTAGATTCATAGCATGAAAGCCCCAGTCCGGGTCAGCAAGGTAGGATGGCATCACAGCTGGCATTTTGGCAGAAAGCTTTTCCCCTGTGAGGAGCTGAGGCAGCTCAATGAGCACAGTGCCTGTTCTCCTCTTGTCTGGGCACAGCTGCGCCAAAGCCTCTGCACCCATGAGGATCTGGTGGGACATGGGCTGGTGAAGGATGTGGCATTATCCTGGTGAGCACCCTTTGATTTCACCCACTCCTTATGCTTCTCAGAAGGGCCCTGGTGATCCTGACTCGACAGGGGCCTGCTGCCCTGAGGACGTTGGTGTGCACCCATATGTGCCCGCCCAACACACCAGCTTCTGGGCACCCCTTCTTCCAAAAGTGAGAGGACAGAGAGCAGCAAGGCCGGAGGCAAGGCACGGGGAGCTCGTGCCGTGCCTCGTGTCCCCTGCCTGTCCAGCGTGGCTGTGTGGTGAAGCGAGATGGGGGCGTACAGAGAGGTTCAGAAGGATGTTTTCATTCTGCTACAACTGGAGGGTGGAGCACTCGTCATCAGGGTGCTGTTCCCCATGGCAGGGACCGTTTGGGACCGGTTCTGTGACCTTCAACAAATGCTGCCCAGCCCCCCACCCCCCCTCTGGCCCAACTACCCCGAGCGAAGCACGAGTACTGTGCAAAGTAAGGTACTGCGAGTCTGTAGGTGACAGTGACGCCACAGAACCTCTTGGGTCAGGGGGACTGCCTATGGGATGTGGCTGTGCGAAACTGTAGGCTGGAAACGCCTCCCAGGCTGTAAGCTTGGCCCTCAGACGTGGCAAGGGAATGACAGGGGCTCGGAGAGCCCACTCCAAAGCAATAGACAAATTATTTCACTTGCAAACACATGCTACACAGAGGAAAAGACTGCTCCCGTACAGACATGACCTATGGGATCCGTGTGTTGCTGTAAGGTGAACTGTGGGAAATATGACAGCGAAAGAGAAAAGCATGGGAGAAAAACAAATGAGGAGAAAAGAAATTTAAATGAAAAATAATGTCACTTCACAGGCAGGTAAGGAACTGACTATGGAAGAAAATAATCACAAAAGTCGACAGTAAATACTTGAGTGTTTTGGTGTCTGTACATGGAAATTCCTGGCTGAACTCTGATTTTCTGCCACAGGTACACACTCTCACTGGAGAACTGTTCTTGTATTGTCAGGAAAATAAAACGTCATTAACTCGGTTGAGGTATTCTGATAATAGGAAACTATTCAGCTTTACGTAAGGATGATAAAACACGCTGCTTGCGTATAAAGTTGCTCTGTTCTATATATCTAAGATGTGACTAACAAGCACATCTAGTGACCAGTTTGACATTACACTGACTTTCTGAACTCTGCTTGAGAAAAACCAGATTGCTTCTGGCTCCTGAATCTTCTCACCTCTAATGTTTTCTGTTTGTCTTACTTGTTGTTACCATAACTAAAGCTTTGCGAAGCACGTGCTGCCTACAGATGTTACTCATATTTACTGATCTGTTAATTTCTGTTGTCGTTTGTCCTTTTAAGGTGAGAGCATGCTATTTCCTGTACGTGTCATTGCAAAGTGCGATGCTCAGCCCTGCAAATAGCTGAGATGAAACGCCGGTCCCCGCACGGCAGGGTGAGAGCAGCAGCAGGTGCCGGAGTACAAGGGTTGTGTCCGGTGTGTCCTTCTGACTCAGGGAATGAGGGAGTCGAGGCTTCTCCAGCCACAACTGCTGCACCCTTCAGCCAACAAGCGGCCCAACGAGCTGGCACAGCAAGAAACAGGTGAGATGCAGCTTTTCCACCCCCCTGCCATTCGAAGGCACAACACCTGTCTTTTCGGGTTCCTTTTCTCTTGCTGTGCTTGCAACAGAAGCGTTAAAAAGAAAGAGGGATGCGTCGGGCGGGAGCAGAGGCTTGCGAGGGAGCTTGGCACCAGGGGCTACCTCTCTGCCCCAGAGGATGGCAGCTGGGGACACAGCAGCAGCACCACGGGTCAGCTGGGAGGGAATGAAAGACAAGGCTGTGCTGATCTTATTTCCAATGAGAATCAGGCAGGAATATGTGAAATTACACGGGAAGGGTCGTCAGGCCTGATGGAGATGATTGTGCTGTGCGTATTGCTGTTGGGGGTAGGGATAAACAAAGATCTAAAGGCGGCTGTAGGTGTGAGGAACTAGGAAAAAATGGCGATGTGAGGAGAAACAAATGGATTTCCCTGTCTTTTTGTGCTTCTTTTGGAAAAACATTTGAACAAAAACTTGTCTGCAAAACAGTTTTGGAATTACTAGCATTTTTAGGCCTCTGTTTATGATTACATTCCCATTGTGCCTCAGTTTGTCAAAACCCTTGTCTAAAAACGAGCTATCTAAAAGGAAAATAATGATTTCCAACCTGTCATGCTTGGTGTTTGTGGCTCTTACACGCTGCAGGTCAGTTTTTTATTTTTATATGTGTGTTAGCTGTGTTTTAATTACTACAAAATGAGGTGGAGCTAACTTTCCAGGCTTTTTCTCGGGGAAATAAGAATAGGCTTCGTTATGAGATCTGAGATGTATGCTGCTTCCAAGCAAGAGAAGCCATCAGTGCTGGTGGCTTCTACTTTTGTCATGTGTCCCGCTCGCAGAAGCAGCGCTGCCCCATCACTAATGGAGGGTCTGTCTGCCTCTGCTCAGAAGTATTTATTCTTTTGGGTTGGCACAGATAGTTGGTAGCACGGTTGACATGCCTGAGGCACAGGATGCCATCTGGAAGGGCCTGGACAAGGTGGAGAAGCGGGGCCTAAGTGAACCTCGTGAGGTTCTACGTGGCCAAGTGCCTGGTCAGGACAATCCCAATACAAATACAGGCTGCATCCAGCTCCGGGGCCTCAGAACAGGAGAAGCATAGACCTGTTGGTGCGAGGCCAGGGGAGGCCCCGGAGACGCTGCGAGGGCTGGAGCCCTTCTACTGTGAGGACAAGCTGAGAGAGTTGGGGTTGTTCAGGCTGGAGAAGGCTCCATGGAGACCTTATTGCGGCCCACCCTGTGCCAGGGGCCGGGGGTCCCCCCCTGCCGTCATCGCTGACGGCGCAAACGCCCCGTGCCCGCTCCGGCCGCGGGGACTGTTCTCCCCTCGGTCGCGGCCGGGCCCTGGCGGAGCGGGACCGCCAACATGGCGACAGCTCCGCGCGGCGTTCGCGGTCACGTGGGCGAGGGAGCGCCGTACGTGCGTCCGTGCGGGCGTCCGTGCGTGCGGGGCGTGGCCGGCCTGCCCTGCCGGGAGGGGGAGGGCGCACGGGAGGAAGGAGGAAGCCGCCATCTTGGAGCGTCGAGTCGCCATAACAAGGCACCAAGGGGGAGCGAGAGGATTTTATACCTGGGCGAGGGGGGAGCGCGGCTGGTGGCGGTGAGGACGGGCCAGGGCGCCGGGGCGGGCGCGGGTCTGCGGGAGCGGGGCGGCGGGGGGGTGTGTGTGCGCGCGTGTGTGCGCGCTGCCTCC
>NW_015090916.1:0-47826 GCF_001431845.1 Calidris pugnax | reverse complement strand
CCCCAATTCACCCATCGCCCCCCCAGCACCCACCGTCCTGCCGGGGTCACCCCCGGGGGGTGTTGGTCCCGAACCCAGGCACCCCTCTGCCACCGGGAAATGCGGGGCTGGCTGGAGGGGTCCCAGGGGTGGGGGGGGGGGGGTGTTTCCATCGGTTTGCGAAATGGTGGCGCGTCGCGTCTCGTCGTCTTGTTGGGCTCGATGAGGCTCGGCGTTCTCCTATAATCTCTGTCCTTTTAAAGGGTAGTTAGGAGCGGGGGGGAGGCTAGGGGACCGAGAGGTTCAATCTCCTGCGATATTGGAGAGTTTGGTGTCGTTGTCCCGGCCCTGGTCACTTTTGTGGCTCCTCTGCTTTTTACAAAGTTAACGGGCAGGAAAAGTCTCTCTTCAAAGACGCCTTGAAACGCTGCCTCCCGGCAGGGAAATAACTAGCACAAAAATCCTGGTTCTGCAAACTTTAAAGTTTTGCTGTGAAGCTAGAATTGGCACGCTTGGAAACAGCTGGGAAGTCTGGGAAGAGGCTGAATTCTTTTTCCATTCTCTTGAATGTGCCTCTTATTCACTGGGGAAACGCGCTTTTTTTTTTTTTTTTTTGCGGCCGCTGAAGTTAGGAAGCAGTAGTCTTCTGGTTTTCCCTTTGCCTTTTTCCAAGATACAGAGGTGTTGTGATGAGAAATTGTACAGGCAAGCCTGCTTTCTGCTGCTTCCGAAAGGTTTCTGACTAGGAATGTTTTCGCTCCCTAATATCGTCCTAAGTTTTCCAGCCCTAGGTCATGCTTACTTTACATATGTAAGGTGCAGACTTTGTGTTATCTCTTTGCAGTTTTGCCAACTGTTCTGTTAAATACAGTGTCAATATTAAGTCATGTGTACCAAATGTTATCTTTTTAGCGCAGTATGAATTGTTACTGACAGCTGGATGGTAACGTCATGCAGAACACATAAGCAGGAAGCTAGATATCTAATGTAAATGAATAGTACACACTGCTTCAGTTTAGACTTGCTCATTTAGATTTAACAAAACAGGAAGTTACTGCCAGTTCAGCTTGACGATATTGTTAGTTTTGCTATTCTGAATGGTGTTAAATCAATAGCTAATTTAAAAGTTTGAGTAAGCTCATTGAACCAACTTTTGGGGTTGGAGGAGGGGAAGCTGTTTTCTGGGTGGGTTTTTTGGTGTGGTTTTTTTTTTTTTTTAATAATAAAAAAAATAATGTATCTTCTGTTTCCCTTTTGAAGTGAAAAGGGTGATCAGAGTAACTTAAGGGTTTCGTCAGTTCTGACTGGAATGTCCCCTTCATATTGTGGTCTTGCTTCCTGTCACAAACTTGTGCATAACATTGTTGCTTAGCATTTTAGGGCTGCTTTGCTGTGTCCCGGCAGTGGAGGGAGTTCAAGAACCAGCAAAGCAATCGATATAATTCATGCTTACTTTACGGGAAGGGGGGCAGGTAGCAATTTTCAAGCGGTTACTCACTAGAAGGGCTGCTAAAAGTACAGCTGATTAGAAAATTATCTTGGTGACTGAAGGTGGTGGGCGCAGCTATATAGAAAGAGGAAAAAAGCCTTACGTGTGTCTTGATAGTTATCATTGAGAAAACAGAAAAGCAAGTACTGTTGTTGCACGCTGCCTGGGAAGAAGCATTTCTTAAAACACAAAGGTAAACTGACGTGATTTATGTAGAAGAAAGCCCACGTGCTAATTGGTTTCGTCTACTTCTCTTTCAGATTGAAGCGAGTGAATTCTGATATAACTCAACTTTGTTAGAGGGCTTTTTTTAAAAAAAAGTTGATCCACAGTGCATCAGAGCAAGTTACTACTTTACTTTTGAGTGACTTACAGGTGCTTGCCTGCATTGCAATAAAGGACTCATATATTGAGCAAGACTTATTTATCTCTTCGTTTTGGAGAGTCTAATAAACTGTTATTACAGTTTCTGTACTGACTTTCAAAGTTTTGAAGTCTAAAAAGACATCTTTAAAAATAAAAACATGAGCACGGCCAGAACAGAGAACCCTGTTATAATGGGTCTATCCAGTCAGAATGGGCAGTTGAGAGGCCCGGTAAAACCCAGCGGGGGCCCCGGAGGTGGAGGAACACAAACTCAGCAACAGATGAACCAGCTGAAAAATGCCAACACAATCAATAACGGCACTCAACAGCAAGCACAGAGTATGACCACCGCTATTAAGTAAGTGTTTGTATCGGCTGCCACAAAAATAATGTTTAAAAGTCACGTGTGGGGAAAGTCTTCTTGGGTTCTCGTATTTAAAATGTCATCTTCTGTTGTTTTATGACACTGGCTGTTAAAAGTATCCTGTGATGGGCACTGTGAAAAGAAGGCTGTATTTTCTTATGCGATCTTCTCTTTGATAGTGATCTTTGTAATGTGTTTGTTGTGAAAATTGAATTTGACGCTTTGCTTCTCAGAGTAGCCCGCTGAACAGCAGCAGCATCCTGTTTTCTTTGCTTCTTGCGAGTTGCTTGAGAGGGAAGTTGGGCAGTGGGAAGGAACTGAACCGAAATTTAAGCCAGAGGAGGAAACACCGCCTAGTCTCGGTCCAGTTGTATATGCTTTTCAGTTGTTTGTAGCGATTCTTTCTCATGGTGAGAAATTCTTTCAAGTTGGTTATCTTTTCTCATCGATCTTAAATACTAGCGCTTGCTCTCCTTTGCGGAATGCTTCGGCTTTAATTCATCATAGCCTTAGCCGAGATAATATTGTACCACTGTGATAACCTCCTACCATCAAACTGGGTTTGGCAGTGTGCTAATAGAACATGAGTGTGCTGGCTGGAAATCCTGAAAGACGTAAAAGACTTGGATGGTACGGTAATGTGTTCCTTTTCTTTTAAGCCCCCGCCTCCAGCACTGCATTTTGGGATATTATTTCGGGATTTATTGCTCCTGGCAGAAGCGGCCGCGCTGTTTCACCGCCTGAATTTTAAGCCTTTTGAGTGCTGTGATGTGATTATCGGAGGGGATGGCGTTCAGGGAGGGTCCCAAACTAGCTGGGTCCGCCCTGCAGCGATGGGGAAACATGGATTTTCCTCTCGAAGGTTGCTAGAAATTAGTATATAGGGTGTAGAAACCATGTTGTAAATGTTTAACCTGCCATGGTTCAGGATAAATAAATGTGCACAAAGGGAGGGGAATCTGTCCTCGTGATGGATTTTGTCCCAAATCCTTTCTTAAATCCTGGATACCTACTGGCTACTGAGTTTTTTATGTTTTCTTTTTTTTTTTTTTTTTCCCCCCCCCCCGTGGTTCCTCCTCCCCATGAACAACATTCGCTTTTATTTTGCTACTCAGTTATTTGCAAAGGAAATGCTAGCTGTTGTCAGAGGGCGCGTAATGGAATACTCTAGTTCTTAAAGCTTGCCTAACTAATTTTCCTTTTTTCTTTTTTCTTCAAAATGGGTTACTGTCATGAAACCGATGAGTTTAACTCATTGAAATTCACTCTTGATTTCCTGGGATTGGGGAAGAGAAGGATTTACTCTCCTCTGTACAGTGGCTTTCGAGAGAGGATGGGTGTCTACATCTCATTGAGAGCAAAAGACAACATTTGATCAACAAGTGGAGTGTGTGTTTACTTAATTTTTTCCCCAGAAGTGTTTTTTATCTTCTCACATTACTCACGGATTAAGAATGGATGTTCCTTGGGCAAGAGATTTTTTATTTTTCTTTTATGTGATGAAATATTCTCATGTGGATTTATTATAGCCAGTTTCTGCCGTATGACTGAGTCAGTGCACAGTTTTAAATCCGTGTTCTTCTGGATTGATTCAGTGCCCTAAAAATGGGGTTTGAATCATGACTGGATACAGATTTCACAAATTGTCTGTGAGCTTGGCAAACCGCTGATTTTCTCTGTTTACAGTTTCCTGCCTGTTGCATCCTGCTTAGCTCAGGGAAGACTTGAGCTCATATGTGTAGGCGCTTTTAGCTTTCAGGAGGTGAAAATATTACATGTTCATCGCTGTATTGAAGAAAATAAAATGCAACATAAAATTATTAAACCCGATTATTTATTTTATTTTTGCTATAGACCTGGTGATGACTGGAAGAAGACTTTAAAACTCCCTCCAAAGGATTTGAGAATCAAAACTTCGGTAAGAGTGGTTGAATTGTAGGAATAAATACTAAGTAAAAGATGTGGGAGAAGCATCAGTGACAAAATATTTATCCGAAGCAAAGATTCCAAAGCAGTTCGGGTCTTGCTGTTTTAAATGAAGAATTACTTTGTGCTGCAGCTGCTTGGGAGAGATGCTTTTCTGGGGAAGCTCAGAAACAGAGCTTACTGAGGGTTTTTTACTTTATTAGCGTTACGGCATGGGAGCGATTATTGTCAGTGTCTCTTGCAAAGGCTGATCAAAAGATGTCAGTATATGTTCGCAGTATCATTCCGAGAAAGCTAATGCTTCTTTCTCCACTGAATGGCATCGCCCAGATTAGTGGGACTCCTGTATAGTGGAATGCGCTTTGTGGCCTTCCTGCACAGGCAATCTCTTCATTGAGTCAAACCAATCTACAGCTGCGGGTTGTATGACCTAATCTTATGGATGTGCTTTTTTTTGATTATTTAGGACGTGACCTCCACAAAAGGAAACGAGTTTGAAGATTACTGTTTGAAACGGGAGTTGCTGATGGGAATTTTTGAAATGGGCTGGGAGAAACCATCTCCTATTCAGGTTATTTACAAACTGAGTACTTGCAAGCAGCATTTAATTTATTGAAATTCTTATTCATGCTTAAATGTTGGATGCTCATGTCACGATTTGGGAAAAACTGGGGTTGTGGACGGTAAAACTTGGTGACCCTTTGAGGAAGGTGAGAATTTCTAGCGCCTGATTTAATCACTCAGTCATGCAGTGGGTAACTTAGAGATGGGACTGGCTTACGCCTTAGAGTACAGAGACTTGGATTTTCCTTTTCACCCTAGAGGTGTTAGTGTGTTAACCCTCTGTTCAGTAACGTCCTTCATGTAAGTTGTCCCAGTGAGAACAGGGCTGTATGGTAAATTTTCTAGAAAACCATAGGCTGCGTACCTTTAGTTGTTACAAATATAACTATGGTGTTATCACACATTTTTGGATTTTTTCTCATAAGCATCTGAAAGGAGAGTAATGGAGATTATGGGGGAGGGACGTTAGCGAGTTTACTTTTCTGTCCCCCCATCTTGCTTTTACTTTTAAGGCTTGTTCTGTTAAGAACGGTTGATCTGTAAACTTCAGGGAAGCGGGGAAGTTGAACTCTCTTTTAATTGCTCTTTGTAAGATTATCACTGACACAGCCCTGTACTTTGTCTTCTTAAGGCATGAGAAAGCTATGGCTCTTAGGTAATTTGTCTGCTTTGAAACAGATTCTAACCGTGCCGCCTTTTCAAAAGGCCAAGGGGTCTTTAGATGTTGCTGTAAAAGACAGTAAAGTGAAAAATACTTGGGGCCTGTGTTTGAATGGCTGAAGTTTCAAAAGGACGGCCTGCTGATTGCACGAGAAGTGTATCACAGGAGCATGCAGGTTTGAATTACACGGGCTGAGGCGATTCTGATGTTAAGATGTAGGTGGGTTTCTTTTTCCATAGGAGGAGTTTGCTAATGACTGTCATTGTCTCTCTTTTTCATAATTTTTCACTTTTTTCATAACGTGTCAGTATGGGTTTACCCTTCCTGTGGTACGTGATTCCTGGTTCTCTTATGACCAGGCAAGATAAAGACTTTTAAGTGGAATACGTGGAGCGGAGCTGTTGCTTTGTTGGGGAGCCGATAGGTTTAGTGCCTTCCTGCTGTGAGTCTGCGATGCTTGCAGTTGTGGGATATTCTGTTAATGAAACGATCTGATTACGCCTGATCCTGTTAGCGAGGAGGGTTAAATTTGACCAGTCTCTTCCACGAGTATGGCTTATGATGGCTCATGCGTTGTCTGTCCTTGCATTTCAGGAGGAGAGCATCCCCATTGCTTTATCTGGTAGGGATATCTTGGCTAGAGCGAAAAACGGAACAGGCAAGAGTGGAGCCTACCTCATTCCTTTACTTGAACGACTAGACTTAAAGAAGGACAATATACAAGGTGAGTTGAGGTGGATCTTGCTTGGCTGCAACTGGGTAACGGTGTCGGTCGCTACATAGCGGATGTGAAACTGGTCAACGACATTGAGCGGTGTTGGTTATCTGCTTGTACTTTCAAAGGAAGTTAATGGGGAGTGGTGGAGGGGAGGTGGAATTTTAAAAGTCCCACAGTCGCTTTCAAAAGTGTGAAATGGGAGGCATCTTCTGGACTTTACCGCCAGTCTTTCCTTGGGAAGTGAATTTGGAGTAATAAGCAAGTGTGCTGGCTGGGGCGCTTGCGCAGAGGGAACGTCAAGGGACGGAGAACCTTTGCAGGGAATTTGCCTTGTCATAAGCAGTTCCTAGGTCTCATTCAGGGTATCTGGAGTGGAACTCCAAAACCGTAGAAGTGTAGCAGAAGTGTAGCTTTCATAAAGGCTTTGTCTCCTCTAAGGACTGGTATTTAAGATACATTGTGTTACTGGTAATTCACACCGATGCTTTTAACTTTCAGCAATGGTGATCGTTCCCACCCGTGAACTAGCCCTGCAGGTCAGTCAAATCTGTATCCAAGTCAGCAAACACATGGGAGGTGCCAAAGTGATGGCAACAACAGGAGGAACCAATTTGCGAGATGACATAATGAGGCTTGATGATACAGGTTGGAGCACTTTTGCTACACTACAGTTGCTGTTTGTGTCTTTTGCAGTGTAGCAGTGGAATTTCTGCTTGGTGTTATTTTTTGCCTGTTATAGAACAGACTGCAGTATGTCTTGTTAGCTGTTTGTATGCTGTCAGTATTCTCTCAAATTGTTCATGTGACCCGTGGCCATGAATGCCAGAAACTGTGTTTTAGTCGCCTTAACCATTTCTTTTTTTTGCTCTTCTAACCTTACAGTGCATGTGGTGATAGCTACCCCTGGGAGAATCCTCGATCTCATCAAGAAAGGAGTAGCAAAAGTTGAGCATGTCCAGATGATAGTATTGGATGAGGCAAGTTGCTCGTGTTAAACATTTTGGGATTTTAAAGCGAAGTCAAAGCAATGATGTGTCTCGGCCATATGCACAGCCATAAATCAAACTTTGCTTGGAGATACGATGAGTTTATATAGCTCATCCATTTCTCGGTATTTTTGAGAAGGTATTCTGGCAGAAGAATTTTTCTGCACGTGAGTCGTTTAAGAAAGCAGCCTAGGAAGATTTGCCTTTCCTTTCGTCTTTCCTATTCCTGAAAAATGTAATAACAGTCTATTCTGAAATGAAGGAATTGATTTCACTTGATTTCAGTTTATAAGGAGCGAGCAGTGTTTACCAATTAATTCTAGAAAACTGATTTACAAATGGGCAATAGTATACGGGCTTCTGAGTGAGAGGTTGAGAAAATAGTTGCCTGAGAGCTCTTGGATGACTTTGATAGGAACCCAGCTAACTGTTTTCAATTTAAATTCCATTGATTTTTCCTGAATTTTATTCTGTTTAAATCAAAGTGATGAAAACCAGGAGAGGATAAACTTTCTTTTACTGGTGAATGCTGTCTCCCGCAGCTAAATCGCATATGTCTTGGAATGCGGTGTGTGCGCCAAAGGGGACGGTCCATCATAAGGGCAGGGAGAATACTCCCGGTGTTTTGGTTTGGGGTTTGTTTCTCACCCCTGCCACTCCGAGTAATGTGGTACTAGCAGAAGACTGAATTCTTGCTCCATTAATTTAACTTTCTCTTCATTACTTTTGTTGTTACAGGCAGACAAGTTGCTGTCTCAAGATTTTGTTCAAATAATGGAAGACATTATTCTCACGCTACCTAAAAACAGACAGATTTTGCTCTACTCAGCCACTTTCCCTTTGAGTGTACAGAAGTTCATGGTGAGTGCAGGCGTATTCATGTGCCTTTGATGGTGGTAACATTGCACGGAAAGTGTGTGAACGGGTGGTATATAGCCGTCAGTGCTCAGTTTTTTAATGCAACCAGACTTCACCGTTTTAATTTAAATCGGTCTAAATCTTTGACCCGCAATAGCATTAATGAGAAAGCTAGGTGTGCACGTTCTCGCCCACACGGTTCTGTTTTCGACTTTGTACGTCAGTTTTGTGCCACCTGCACTGATTTGCTGCCAGAGGGTGCTCCTGTTGGGCCTGCTTGGTCAATTTGTGTCTATAAGTGATCCTTCGTGCAGTGTTACCCACCCTGTCTTTTTTGTATAGAGCATGAAGAGCCAGTGTCTAGGGAGCGCATCCTTGCCATGGAGGAAGTTGAATGTGCCAAAGGGTGGGAAGTACTTGCCTTGTTTCACATGTAGATACGCCTGCTTTATTCTTCTCTTTATTTTTCAGAATTCCCATTTGCAGAAACCCTACGAGATTAATCTGATGGAGGAGCTGACCTTGAAGGGAGTTACCCAGTACTATGCCTACGTAACTGAGCGTCAGAAAGTACACTGCCTCAATACGCTGTTCTCCAGGGTAAGCAGTGGGGCTGGTTCCAGAACGTACAGAAGCTTTTTTCCTTTCGGAACCGACAGTAAGACTGAGATGGCAGACACACTTGTGTTGTCAAAAATATGCTAATCTTATGATATAAGATAAAGTTAAAGATGCGTGCTTCTCGTCGTGCACCTTTGTGTTATAGAACTTTGCTAATTTTTGCCCTGCTTGTACAAAAATATATACTGCTTTGCTGTCTTTCTGGAAGAGGTTTAGACTTACGTCTTGGATCATTTGTTAGTAAAAACGCTGTGTTTACTGAACACTCTACTTATATGTTTAGCTCCAGATTAACCAGTCGATCATTTTCTGCAACTCCTCTCAACGGGTTGAATTGCTAGCCAAAAAGATCTCCCAGCTGGGCTATTCCTGCTTCTATATCCATGCTAAAATGAGGCAGGTGAGTATGAAGTTAACAGCCGTTTATTCTACACCACCCTTTCTTTAAATTTGAATGTTCTTTGAAAACTTAAACGTGTATCGCTTTGCTGTCGATTTGGTTTTAGACACCCCTTTTCTCCTTCCTTAAACCGCTCTCTACGCTATTTGGTGTAGGTGGCACGTAGGAGCGTTTCAGGTCAGGTAAACTAGTGTATTGTAAGCATGGGCTGCGGCCAGGAGGCAAAATTCTTACTGCTGCCACCTTGCTTTTGCCAGCGTGGGGAGCCATGGTACGCCACATGGTGTAACTGACACAGATAAAAGCGAGCCTCGCTGAAAACAAGCATCAAAAAAACCAGTAATCAGCTGATTGAGTGCCCCGTGTGGCTTTGCAGACGGTAAATTTTGCACTGTGACTGCAGGGGAATCTGAGAAGTCAGAGAGGTGGCTTTGATCAAACCCGGTGACGAAAACTGCAACTGGTATATGGCGACCGAGCACTTCTGTGCCAGGGCAGCTTTGCTGGTGCAGAGGTTTCTGTTAACTGTATGTTAGCTCACGTGTCCTCTGGCTTCGTATTTGTAATTACCTTGTTTTCAGCAGGCGTACTAAAAGATGTCAGATGGTTGAAGTGATGCATGTAAAACAGCAGTACTTTGAAATAATTTTTTTCATTTTATGAGTAAGCTAGAATAAATTCAAACGAAAGCTTTAGAGGAAGCCTAGTTCATGGACCTGACAGGCAAGGCCAATATTTGCTGGGCCATATGCAGACCAGACCGCTAATTAATTAAGCAAAAGTGGTGTCAGTATTGAGAAGGGAGAGATATGCAAATGCGTTCCTCGAGGTCTGATTTTTGTATGCTTTTCATCAGTCAGTAGATGATCTTTGTGGCCAAATGCAGGTATGTTTGTGCAGAAACCTTCAATTTGTTCATTCCTGCTGTTAATGTCACTCCTTAATAGTGATATTACTTAACCTTTCTGGGGCCCAAAGTGACTTGTTTGTGAGAGACAGACACAGACGACTGACTCATCTCATCCTTAATTCTGAATCGGTAGTGAACAATACTCCATACTGGAACGTGAAGTTACCGCGGGCTTCGGTTTCTAAGGGAGTGAATAAAACACGCATTGGGTTTTGGCAGGGGGCTGGGGGCAGATTATAGTCAAAATACTAGTTAAACTTACTTGATGTGTGCTTCGTGTAATTGTAACCTAAGATACTCCAGTCCTGAGGTGGCTTTGATGCAACTCTGAGAGGCTTTAAAACACTGTCAGTTAGGTATCTTTGTCTAAAAGTGGTACCCAAGGGCCCCTCTGGCAAATTCTTTAGAATATAATGGCAAGAAGTGCTAAAAAATTTATACTAGCAGCTTGCTTTGACTCAGCTGTTCTCTAATGATGAGGGGGAGAAGGAATTCACCTGATTGAAATTTCAGTGGTTGTAACTTGACTATACTGAAAGTCACAGCTGTTTGTTGGTTTTAGTTGTTTGCTTTGTTTTCTGTTGCTTCGTTTACACACATACCTACTTTTTTCAGGAGCACCGCAATCGTGTATTCCACGATTTCCGAAATGGCTTATGCCGCAATCTTGTTTGCACTGGTAAGAGTTCCTAAACATTTTCCTGTTTCTAAAAGTTGTGATAGAAAGAGGATTAGCCATTAGCCAGGTGTAATAGATCACTGGATTTGTAATAAGGCAAACCGGTGTGTTTTGGTAAGAAGTCTTTGCCGAGCCTGCGTGTAACAGGGTGCGGCACTCTCTTAGGCATATAGGTTTTGTCTTTTGTGACAAACTGTGAAGGTGCGACTTTCTGACAAATCATATAGCGATAGCATTCTCTGCACGAATTATGTTTTCTCTATATTTTCATATGTGAGTGCTCTCTGAATTGTTGGGCCGTAAGGTTTACAATACCTAGGTAGAACCGTGACTAGGATCGATGAAGTAAGTTTTGCCGATTCTTTAAATGTTTGTAGCTCATTTTTTCTAAATATTTTTATTGCTTTGATTGGGCTGTGTAGGTTCGAGTTCTCTGTTGTACGACCTGTTTGGGCAGTGCCGTGGTTGATCGCTACATGTGTCTGGGTCATCTTAACTAAAATCACTAGAAGCAGAATTAAAATACTTGAGCTAATGGGATGTAGTTCAGGTCTCAAATTTGCTGTGAGATCGGCGATGCACGGTCATGCGTGAGGAGGTGCTTCTATAAGACGACCTGCTCAGAAACAGTCTACCGTGGAAAAAACTAGCTTTGTGCTCATTACTTATTTGGCATAAATGTGCAGATCTGGTGTTCTGGTCATTCTTCTTGTATTATTCATGTTTATAATGGATAAAGAGCAAGAAGATGACGTAACAGAATTGAACGTAAACTGTCTTTGGTACGAAGGAAGCTTATATCTGGAAACTAGTGCGAGCCAATGATAATCAGTGTTAATCTTTCCACCCTAAACACTGTCGGCATTTGATCTTGCTGATATTAACTTTCTTCGTGACCTGGATTCTTTCAGATCTGTTTACCCGAGGTATTGATATCCAAGCTGTGAATGTGGTGATAAACTTTGATTTCCCAAAGCTGGCAGAGACTTATCTCCATCGCATTGGCAGATCAGGTGAGAGGAAAAATAACTTTGCTGATGATGGTCATGTTTGTTACACTGGAATTGGTTTCTGCTTTGTATTACCGTCTCCAAGAATTGTTTCAGGTAGCTTTGATTCTTCTGACAGATTTATTTTTGGGTATTGTCTCAGATGGTTATCCTCACACATATCTGAATAAAGGGCTGTTCTCTCGAAACTGGCCTGAACTGAGCCATTAGACATATTTTGCTGTAATCTCAGGAGACTGCTGATGTTCCCGTTTGCAGTTTGAGAAAATCCTGTGCTGAAAACTTAGCTTCCCTGGTGCCTTAAGTGCAGTTTTCTTCTGTGAGTGCTCCAAGGTATGTTTGTAATGTCTGGACGTTGGCAAAATATACCCTTAAGAAGGGCAGTAAACAAAGGAACTCGGTGTACTTGAACTTTGTAACTCAGGCCTGTTCGAGAACTCTGTTGTGGACTAAGGGCTGGATGTGCATAATGCGGTAGTGAAAGACTTTCTGTCGGTAATTAATGAGAAGGCTTCCTCGGAGCATTTTGAACCTCTTGGGTTCCTACAGCAGTATGAAACTGCTTACCAAAAACTGATGCGAAGGCCGTAGCGACCTGTGGCAAGTCTGGATTTGCTTTCATCATCAGAGAGTGATGTTAACTCCACAGTCTGCAGACTTTTTCAGTCAGCATTCTATTACTCAGTCGAGTCTTTTTATTTTAATTACTACTTTTTATTTTTGTGAAGGTCGCTTTGGTCACCTCGGCCTGGCCATCAACTTGATCACCTATGATGATCGATTCAACCTGAAAAGTATTGAGGAGCAGTTGGGAACCGAAATTAAACCCATACCGAGCAACATTGACAAGAGCCTGTATGTGGCAGAATACCACAGTGAACCTGTAGAAGACGAGAAACAGTAAACAAGTGCGTATGTAAACGCATTCCTGAAATACAGAAGTTGGGTTGGGTGAAAGAAGAGCCGATGTGTGAGTTTTACTGCAGGGAAAGAGGGAAACCGATGTGCTGAAGAGGCCCTGACTGTGAAAACGAGGGCTTGAAATAGACTGTCAGTGCAAGGAATTCCATGGATGTGCTGAAGCTGGGAGGATGAGTAATTTTTAGTTGTTTTAACTGAAATGCTGACCAAAATGTTAAGGGTACCAAAAACAGGGGCGAAAGGGGGAGTGATTAAAGGTGTTTGGAGAGGCCAGGGGGGATACTAGTAGCTGAAGGAATTCTTTTTGTATTGCTTAACTCAAATGAGAAATTGGTGAGGAGCAGAGGGGAAGGTGGTGCTCGAAACGGTGAGGGGAGAAGAGGGATAGCTTTGAGAGTGGAGCACCAAAAGAAGAGCCTCGGCACCTCCCCGAATAGAAGGAACGGGTTCAAGCTGAAAGTGCTGCATCTGTTGCATCCTCTGGTTCACACAACTTTTGCAAATAAACACAGTAGGCAACAAAGCTGTAATTCAGCCTTGCTGCCACTTGAGGTCGTCTGCCTAGCTTTTAAGAGAAAATGAAGTTTCGCTGTCGGAGACAACGTGTTAAGCGTGCCTTTTCTGGTCGTTGTCTGAGGAAAAGCTGTCGAGTCCTTTTGTAAGAAGAAAACTCACCCTGGATTGCAGTCAGACAAAATAGCAAGAGGATGGTGTTTGATCTAGTTTTAGTTAAGGTACTCTATCATACAAGATCAGACACGGTACGGTTTGGGTTGTAAATAATTCTTTTGTGTACTAAGAGACTGTGAATTAGGAAAAGAATCGCAGCGAAGCTGCTGAAATTCTTCTCGGGTGACAGAAAACCCCCACGTGGCCACAGAAGCAGACCGCTAGATAGCATTAAAATGAACCTGGGCCCCTGCTTTGAAATCATTCTGGGATAGCCCCAGCCAGTCACGCCAAGCTGACTTGCAGCTTCTGCTTTGCTGGCTGAGCTTTCTCCGTGTTTTATAGATAAATAAAAAATGCCCGGGTGATGAACTTGAAAAAGGCTCTTGGGCGGCTTCCTTAAGGGGAACGCTGTGACCTTGCCGCTTCCTAAATAATAGGGAACCAGAAGGTAGTTGTGCTCCGTAGGTGCGGTAGCGCGTTAGCGGCGCCTTTCTCTGCGAAGCTGTGCTTGTGGCTGAGCTGTTCCAAACACCCTTTCCTTCTCCAGAGCTGTTAAGTAGTCAGTGTGATTCGTTGCTTACATTCTGGTTTTGCATAGAATCGATTTAACTGTGGGTGTTGTGGTTGTTTTTTTTTTTGGGTTTTTTTTTTTTTTGGGTTTTTTTTTTTTTTGGGTTTTTTTTTTTTTTGGGTTTTTTTTTTTTTTGGGTTTTTTTTTTTTTTGGGTTTTTTTTTTTTTTGGGTTTTTTTTTTTTTTGGGTTTTTTTTTTTTTTGGGTTTTTTTTTTTTTTGGGTTTTTTTTTTTTTTGGGTTTTTTTTTTTTTTGGGTTTTTTTTTTTTTTGGGTTTTTTTTTTTTTTGGGTTTTTTTTTTTTTTGGGTTTTTTTTTTTTTTGGTTTGTTTTCTTTTAGGCTTTGATTACACATGCCAGAAGGTGAAGCCCTTTGATCCGGATTTGTGACACATCGTTTCTTTGGGGATACCCTTCTCTTTGTGGGTTTTTCTTCGTCTTTTCATTTCGGAACTATGAAGACTAAAGAGCTCAGCCTTTTTTTCTTTTTAAATTTGGCAGCAAGGAAGAAAGAAGATAAAAGGAGGAATGTCTTTTTGTTTTTCCACTTGTTTGCACTGTGTGCTGATTGAACATTAGTTGCACTAACTGCTGGTTTTAAAATTTTTTTTCTTTGGGTGGGAGGGGCAGCAAGGGAAGAAGAGAAACCCTGAAAAGAGAAGAATCTTGACGAACACGAGCTTGTCTGCGATTTCAAATTCTTCAACCATCGACTGAGTGCATTTCAACTTCTCCCTGGTTACTCATCTGTTTTTAAGCTAAAGAGCTTGTTACTTATTCGTGCAAAGTGCCTTATGCTATGAGACCATTCAGAATATCACCTTTCCGACACAGCCCAAGGAATCAACAGCCGTTTTTTGGTTTCAGGTCAAAGTTCCCCTCTCTTCCCCCTCTCCTCCTCCCCGAGTACTCAAGCCCAGGGCTGGGAGGTGAAATGTATTGGTAATAATTTTTTCTTCAACTTTTTTGTTTTTTAATTGGAGGAGTTGATATGCATCTGCAGTTTACCCACACTGTAAATACCTGTATTTAAAACAAAACCAACTTAAAATTTGGGCTGATTAGGTGCAGCATCATAGCTCCAGAAGGAAAGAGTAGCCTGTTGTCCTTTGCGGGAGCCATAAGAAAAGCCCTATGCTCTAGCAGAACACTAAAGACTGGTTTCCATAAGTCTCCATTAGTAGTTACAGCACTTGATATGTAGACTTGTTTCAGAGCCATGGCCCTCTTTCCTCTGGTGCAGTGTGTCCCATAGAAAATCAGATGTGTATATTGTACAAACTTTGTAAATATGATTTTTTTTTCTTTTTGGGTTCATATATAACTTTTTCTTTTGTGATGAAGGTTGCTGGGGTTAAAGGGATTAGACTGATTATGGGAGCAGCTAAAGATGAGAGGGGCTCAGTTTTCTGCAACACTAAACGATGAGAAGTGCTCTGACCTCCCTGAAGAGCAGCCTCCACAAGCGTCCCTTGTCGGGGTGGGTTTGCTCTGGTGCAGCACCCTCCCGTGCCGCTCGCGTGGAAGAGATGACTTGTGGGGCTGGGAGGCCTCAAAGCCCGTAGCTCAGCCTGTTGGGAGATGCTCTTTGATTTCCCCCTTAAAAACTTCAGGAACTCGACAAGCTCTGAAGGGGGCCGTGACCTGTGTTCCACCGTGGCACGAGGGAAATCCAGCGGGTGTCAGAGTTGCTGAGCGGTATTTGCATAAGGCGTGGATTTGGGTTTAGGAGAAGCCGTAGACAACCAATTTACATGCATAAACTTGACAGTTCTGGAGCTTTATGGGATTGATTTACTTCCTGCAGCGTTGTGCATTTTCTGCCCAGAGCGGCCTCTGTACAGACTCATGAGCAGGTGAGGGCAAACCCTGTTAATGTCAGAAGCTGCAGAAAGCTGCTTGCCATTTCCTCTGTTTTGGCATGAACTGCTGTCTGTCATTTTGCATTGTATATTGCTGAAAAGTGCTTTCGGGTCAAGTAGTGTTGCTTTAAATTGTGCCCCTCCCAACATGCTTGATGTTTGGCCTGATCTACAGGCAAAAGGAGTGAGACAAATCAAAAACCGTACTCTTTTTAAATTCCCTTTTAGCCTGTTCACCAACGCTGTCAGGAGGCACCTGGATGAATGCAGTCCCTTTGGCTCAGTCGTTTATCGCGTATAGAGATGCTGCACTCACACCACGCTTGCTTACCTTCGAGGCAGGAATTACTTGTCTTAATTTCTCCCCATTTTGACCCGTGTTTTTTTAAATTCGAGTACAATTGTTTGGAACCACGAGGTGGACTTACCCGTCCGTTTCCTTGAGGATCATAAATAGAAGCCAGGTGCCTCCTGACAACTTTACAAGACGGAAAGGTTTTTGCGTTTGGAATTTTTTTTTCCTTTTGTCAGCAGTGACTCCATAATTGTAGCAAATGCTGCACTAGAGTACAAACTCAAGAGCTTGGTCACAGACACTCTGTGAGCCACGCAGCTTACATCTGACTGGCAGGTACTAAATGTAAACAATTTTGGGGTGCTTTTTGGGGGTGGGGGGTGGGGGTTTGTGGGTGGTAACTTTGACCAAAAGTAAAATCTTGCTCTTGTACTGCAGCCAGCTTATGATTTTCTAGAGGGACAGAAGAGGGATCACTTTAGTGCAACAAAGACATGGAAAATGTAAATAAAAGTTTTGTATCTTACTGGGGCACGCACGCGTAACAAGAACAGGATAGCGGTGTGCGGTCAGGCGTGCGTGCCCCGCTTGGATTTGCGGTAGGTTAGCCCGGTGCCATGCGTTGATGGTCCCTCTTGAAGCACAGAACTTTTGAAAGTATTACTTTAAACTTGGCCTCTAATCGAGGATTGGCACTTACCTAAACTATCGGGGGCACCATTTTTAGGTGGCTTCTTGTCAAGAAGGAAGCAGCCTATTTGTGGTGCTAGTAGGCTATCGCTAACAGATGTGATCTTGCAAATGGAAAGATGCTCCAAATGACTAGGATAATCCTAGTTTTTTTGTTTTTTGAGTTTTTTTTTTTTTTTCCTGTTTGTTTTGGGTTTTGTTGGTTTTTTCCCTACCCAGGAGTAAGGAGCGTGTATAAATCTTGGCTTCCTGAGATTCCTTGCGAGCTCCTGTTTTTGCCGGTCATGTACCAGCCTCTACATTTACGCATTAGTTGGAGCCTTCAGTGATTAGCCCCGGGTCATATACTTCCTCTGACAAAGATGACGTGAATGAGAATCTGGTGTATTCTGCAGTTTTCCCCTCGCAGCTCTAAAAGTGGCACTTGGTGAATGTGATGAAATGGAGCTTTGCAGCCGGGTGAGGAAGTGGCTGTGAGGGGGGTGGTGTGAATCCTCAGCCAGCTTCATCGAGAGAAGCTGTGGGCTGGTCTCAGGTGCGCGCTGAGCTGCTGGAGGGCTTTTCCCAACGGGAGGGGGGTGGGTTGGTCTAAAATTCATGTTTCGATTTCCAGAATGAGATGGGAGCATCTTTCCTTTGCCCTCTGTGACTTTTTCTGTGGTTAAGAACAGGGAAGCTCAAAACGAGCTCATGTTGTGTACTTGTTGGTATCAAATCATCTCATTCTGATCTTTTGTTCTTTATTTTTTACTTGGGACGGGGAGGGTGTCTGCTCCGAGGATTTAAAAATGCTTCACACATCTGGTTTTTTGTTTTTTCAAATGACTGATAGGACACGAACCCGAGCAAACGGCTGTCCTGCCTCTGTTTCTGTTCTAGAGGTTACGGAGATGCCACCTCTCCTGAGCTGCCGTGGCGGGGGTTCTTGTCTTGGTGCTGGGCTTTGTGGTGCTGCTGGGGCCGAGCAGCCGTTGCTTTCTGAGGATGGAGTGAATTTTGTTCCTGGGAGCTCCGGCGGTTCGGCTGCTGTGGTAAAGGCTGGGCAGCCGTATCCGCGCAGGGAATTTTCAGATGGTTGTGAACTTCTGGTCCATCTTTTGTGAATTACAGTTTATCTTTGAGGTAAATGGTGTCTTTGGACCAAAGAGCATCCAGTTTTCACAATGAGGCTTTGGCAGGTTGTCCTATAAATTTTGCTCAGTTTACTGTTGCGTTGCTAAAATTTCCCTATGTGGAAGCATTGTTAAATCCTGCTGTAGACAAGTCAGGGAAGTTGGGGGGTGGGGGAGTGGGGGGAGGGATAGGTCTATTAAGATACAGCCTTGCTGTATTTTAACCAATACTTATGGGGAAGGGGTGTAAGGAGGAGCAAATAGTCACTGTTCCCTTTATTGAAAGAAACTGGAACTTTTATTTCAAGAAAAGAAATTACTTGCAATTCAGGTGGAATATCATAATCCACTGGTCCCTAGTCAAGAGGTTGGTATTCTTACTGGGGGGGGGGGAGGGATAGGTCTATTAAGATACAGCCTTGCTGTATTTTAACCAATACTTATGGGGAAGGGGTGTAAGGAGGAGCAAATAGTCACTGTTCCCTTTATTGAAAGAAACTGGAACTTTTATTTCAAGAAAAGAAATTACTTGCAATTCAGGTGGAATATCATAATCCACTGGTCCCTAGTCAAGAGGTTGGTATTCTTACTGTTAACCAGCAAACAATACGGACTAGTCCTTGAAAACATTCAGGGGAGGGAGGGGAAAATTGGCTTTCTGTTAAATCGGTAATTGGCAAACTCTCCAGTGGAGCTCATGTTTTGTTGAGAATGTATTTTTCTGGCTGTATGTGCGTCGTAGCACTGACTCGTGAAGAGCTTCATGAGTTCAGAGTGCAAAAAACATGAATGGTAAAATCCTGATTTTGTTGTTTAAACTCAATAAAAGCTCCCTGGAACTCCAGTTTGGTCTTGTTTTTTTGATTTTTAACTGCACTGAGCAAAAAGCGTGCTGACCCCTTTATTGAGGGTCCTGGCCTACGTTGGATGCTCGCAACGAGCTTTGAAGAGAAGCCTTGAGAAGAGGGAGTTGATCTTGGTAAAGGGGAAGGCTCTCTGCCCTTGGGAGCGAGGTGCAGCCATGGGAGCCGTTCTCTTTCCGTAGCGGCACGTGGCTCTTCCTGGCTCCGATGTGCCGCGGTCTCATCTTGACTGGTCGCGCAGAGGTTACCTGCCGGTTGGTTGCAGCGATGAATTGGCCCTGACGATGACAGTGAGAGTTTCCGTGTGGGGCTAGAGCAGCACTGCAGAAGTCTGAGGGGGCTGTGGCTTTACATCGTTCATCTTTCCTTTCCACAGGTAAAGGGACACAATGGGTTCTTCTGGCCGGAGTGACTTGTGCTCTCAGCTGAAGTATCTGAAATGCTGCTTTTTCTTGCTTACACCTAAGGGAAAGCTGGCTGCAAAGGGAGGGAAAACTGCTGCCACACTTTGGTGCGTACAGTATTACTTTATTACCCACGGTCTGTTCTCACATCCGAAGCAGCTGAGCGCCAGCAGCAGTTAAAACCAGGAGCTAAGTAGAAACTATTTGGGTATCCTCATGGCAGAGGCCTAGTACCTGGTGTGTGCAGCTGAAGTGTGGCATGAAAATTTCATGGCAAATTTCAAAAGCGAGACTGCATCTTTCGGACAGAGGGCTCTTTTAAGTCGCCGGGTGGAGGAAAAGGGTTGTCCTATTCAAAGCACTTTGTGAACCTTGGGCTGGCAGTGCTGTGACAGCTCAAAAAGAACCTGTAAGCTCCAACCAAGGCTGCGTGATGGGGAACGTTGCGAGACCTTCCTGAGACAAAGTCGCTGGCTATTCTCTGCAAACCTCACAGGTAATTGTCTAGCATAAACACAGCAGTAATAGTGTCTGCTGCTGAGTTTCTGATGTGGCAGATCCTGGAGTTCTTCCATCTGTTGGGTTCTTTAGCTGGAGCTGGCCTGATGAGCAGCAGCTGCACTCAAGCAGGGTATGTAAAACTCGAGGCGTTTTCTCTACTGGTTTGTGAGGGACCAGAAAGTTATTACAAAGTACAGTGACTTTTGCAGGGTTAAAAGCCCGCTTTGCTTTCGGGTGGCTCCGCAGTCACCCGCTCGGGGGCCGAGCCGAGCCCTGGGCCTTGCGGCTGCGCACGCGCGGGGCGGAGGGGCGCGCTGTGCCTCGTGACCGGGTGCTGCGGTCACGTGAGAGGCGCTGGAGCTCGGTCCGACCCCAAGATGGCTGCCTACCTGCAGTGGCGGCGCTTCGTCTTCTTCGATAGGGAGACGGTGAAGGAGCCGCCGGGGCCGGACGGGGCTGGCGGAAAGCCCTTCGCCCTGCCCCCGGGCATCGCCGTCTGTGACTCGGGCCGGGGCAGCCTCGTCTTCGGGGATATCCTGCGGGAGGCGGCGGGGGCGGGCGCCGGGGCTGGCCTGGGGCTCGGCGGGGCCGCGATTCCCCCCTTGTGTGCCTTAACTGTGCGCTACATATGGAAGGGCAGATCTGGTTCCTGCCTCGCTCCCTCCAGCTCAGCAGTTTCCAGGCGTACAAGCTGCGGGTAACGCACCTGTACCAGCTGAAGCAGCACAGCATCCTGGTGTCGGTCGGGGAGGATGAGGAGGGCATTAACCCCTTGGTGAGTCAGAGAGAAGCAGGACAGCGCATTTGTGTTACGGGTCTTTAGTAAAATGGCAGCGATTATCTCGGCCAACCCTTCTTCCCTTAATTAACTGGCTCGTTCTGTTACGCTTGATGCCCGGTTTTGGCCTCCTGATACCTCATGTTTTGCTTATGCTGGATCTTCACCGTTTGTAGGTTAAAGTCTGGAACCTGGAGAAACGCGACGGCGGCAACCCCCTCTGCACGCGGATTTTTCCAGCGATACCAGGTAACAAGCCCACAGTTGTATCCTGTCTCACCGTCCACGAGAATCTCAATTTCATGGCTATTGGTAAGTAAAACTGAACTGTAACGATTTAAGAAAAATCTTACTTTCCTTATGTAAGGAAAAATTGTAGATGGCGCAAAAATCGGCGTCCTGACAGGTTTTTGTCTTGTGCAGTTTTCACGTTATTCTCACAGAGACATGGTGTATCCTGCACTGTCAGAGAGTTTGAGAAGATAAAGATGTAAATTTAACCCAAGTCTGTATATATCAAAGTAATAATTTCGATACTTAAAAGGGAAGTGCATATTTTTAGTTGATGTCATCTTGCCCTGCCAGTCAGTAAGGTTATACATTTATCGATTTTATCTTTTGTTGTAGTGCAAGAAAAAACATAGGTTTTGTGATAACATAACATTTCAGAGAGATTTTTTTCAAGTGCTACACATAAACCTGTTTTAAAAGAAAAATGCGACTTTATCTTTTTGGGCGTAAGCTTTCCTTTGTAACGTTTCTTGCTTAACCTCTGACAAAGTAAGAGCAACGATGTCATGAGGTTACAAGCATTTTCAGTGAGTTTGTCCCTGCGCTGAAATCTGAAAGATTCCTGTACCTGTGCTGTGGCCTTCGATCCTGGAACTGGGGACTGGGGCTGTCGGCGAGCTGAGAAAACTGTGTGTTTTGCTCACTCTTAGGAAATCCCTAGTTTTCGTTTTACAGTGTGTAGCGTGTTTTGAATAAGCAAGTGAATTAAAACGATAGTTACAGTTGGTGGATGAGGAAGCTATTCGTAAAATAAAACACAGACAGACTCAAACAAAAATAACCCGCGAGTGAAGTTTATGTGTGGAAAGCAAGTTGAACCTTGCTGAACGGTGACATCCTGTGTGCCGTCGGGTGACAGCTCTGAACCTGACGGGAGTAATATCGGGGTGGTTTGACACATGCTTCCTTGACATGAGAACCTGAGGCCATCCCATTACTCCGTACTTTGCTGGCGAGCAAGGTGGTGTCGCTGACTGGAGCTGCCATAACTTACGCCGGATAATATTTCAGGAGTGCCGTATACATAACCATTCGGTCTGTTCCCTTCTCCAGGGTTTGCGGACGGGAGTGTTGTTCTGACAAAAGGAGACATCACTCGAGACCGGCACAGTAAGACCCAGATCCTACATGAAGGCAGTTATCCCGTTACCGGCCTCGCGTTCCGACAGTCTGGCAAAACAACACATCTCTTTGTGGTGACCACAGAGAACATCCAGGTGGGGAGTTAACTGGAAAAAATGAGGCTCTGACTTGCAAATTGCATTGGCTTCGGAGTCTAGTTCGGAGCGATCCCCAAAACCTTGCGTTTCCTCTGTAGTCTTACATGCTTTCAGTGAAGGACTACCCTCACCTGGAGCTGGACACTCACGGCTGTGGACTGCGCTGTTCGTCCCTCAGCGATCCCTCCCAGGATCTCCAGTTCATCGTGGCGGGGAACGAGTGCGTGTACCTTTATCAGCCGGACGAACGTGGGCCCTGCTTTGCCTTCGAGGGACAAAAGCTGATCGTTCACTGGTATCGGGGATACCTCATCATCGTGTCCAAGGACCGAAAGACGTCTCCAAAGTAGGGCTCCTTGGAACAGATGAGTTCTTTTAGCTCTTGCAGCTTTCTGCTTTTCCTCTTTTTCTTTTTTCCCTGTGAAGTTTCGCTCTTGGGGGCCAATTGCCACTTTGTCGAGGTTGTTAAGATTCATCCAGACGCGTATATCAATTAACTTCTGTTTTGACAATAGCACACTTAAGCATGCTGAATGAGTGGATTTTTTTTTCAGTCCTATGAATTTATCAATCTAACACATAGATGGAATTTGTGTATAAATACATGGCCCCTTGCCTAGTTTAATCGCCCAGATGAACCCCATTTGTCTTGCTCTCTGGACGTCCCCAGTTTGCCTAGGTATCAAGAATTCAAGTCACGCTCTCTGTGTTTTCTAAAACTGTCTTCTGCTCTCTAGGTCAGAGTTTGCTGGGAACGAGGCACAGAATTCGGACAAACAAGTCCTGAATATCTATGACTTGTGCAACAAATTCATTGCGTACAGCTCGATCTTTGACGATATAGTGGATGTCTTGGCAGAATGGGGTTCTCTGTATGTGCTGACCCGAGACGGAAAGATCCATGTTCTGCAGGAGAAGGATACGCAAACCAAACTCGAGGCGTGTAAATCTGTTTTGTTATTAGTCTCTGCCTTATGTCTGGAAGATTGTACTGGCTCTGCGGGTCGAAAAGTCGAACTGTTGTAAGGTAGCTTTACAGCCCATCCTGCGTTATAAGGCATTTGGTATTTAAAAGCCTGAGCACGTTACGCGTACAGCACCATAAAGAAGAAACAACACGTTTTGCAGGGTGGTATTTCCCTCACACTGCTCTTACCGTGTGTTTAACAGATGCTGTTCAGAAAGAACTTATTTGAAATGGCCATTAACCTGGCCAAGAGCCACCACTTGGACAGCGATGGCTTGTCGGAGATCTTCCGGCAGTATGGCGATCATCTGTATAACAAGGGGAATCATGACGGAGCCATCCAGCAGTATATCCGGTAAGCGGGGGTCCCGGGGAGCATCGTTTGGATCGTACAGGTAGGAGCTACGGAGGCCTCGATTGCTGTTTCAGCCTAGGAATAAAAACAAACCAAAATGAGAAAAGCGTGACGTGAGGTGAAAATTCTAACGGTAGAGAGAAACACGTCAGTGAGATTAAAAGTCTCAGAAAAAGGTGCTTGAAAACCACTCGATACGCCTTAAGGTAAAGTTCTCCTCTTTGGTTATATTTTAACATGAAGACGCGCTGGGATGGAATGGGGCCTGATAGCATCATTTAGGTAAGATGGTTGATGTGATTTGACCGTGTATGGCAGTCTTAGAAAATGCTCAGTGTCGGGTTTAAAACATCTCGGGTTTTTTAGAACTTGGAGCAGCTTGTTTTGGGGCTTGCTGAAAACTTCATCTTCGGTCTCTTTGAAATGCCGCAAAGTGTTGCATTTGTGTAGATCCGTAACTTTGGAGTCCTGATGTCTAGCGAGAGTTGGCATGCATTTTATAAGCATTGGGATAACTGTGTCTAAACTGTTCCATGTGGCCATAAGTGACGTGACTGCAATGAGGGAAAAGACAGCTTTTGTTCCCTGTCTTTTGGGCTTACGGGTTAGCTGTGGTCAGAGCGTTGTCCGTCTTCTTGCTGCCTCCTTTAAAGGAGGGCTAACTCCTCGTATGCCGTCGCTGTCATCCCAATGTGGCCTTTGTAGAGGGTTAGTCGTTTCACTGTGCGTGCAGGTGGGTGGACTTTCACCATAACTAGTTGTTACTTCTGAGGCGTAGCCTCTCAGTGTCCCAAGTGAGTTAGTGCCTGCTGAAGTTAAGGCGGCCCTGTGCTCTGGTGTTAATTTCTCCATGTATTTTGACATCCTGGGTACACGGTCTCTTGTAATGTGACTCTTCCCCCTCCCAGAACTATAGGGAAGCTGGAACCGTCTTACGTTATTCGGAAATTCCTGGACGCTCAGCGTATCCACAACCTCACTGCCTATCTGCAGACGCTCCACCTGCAGTCCCTGGCCAATGCAGACCATACTACGCTTCTGCTGAATTGCTATACAAAGCTCAAAGACAGCTCTAAACTGGAGGAGTTCATTAAGGTATTGGGGGAAGGTGGAATAGCGCAAAGGTGTTATGTCATCGTAATATCTAAAAAGGGGTAGCGGTGACATTATAAGTTGGATCCCGTTGGGCTGAATGGATTTGTTCCTCAGCACCCCTGTCTTTGCTCCTTTATTTCCAAGCTCTGGTTACGTCCTCAGATTGGCTGAGTCTAGAGCGTGCTGGCTTTTGCTGGCAAGCTAATGACAAACCGTTAGACTTCTTTCTTTCTGCACGTGTGACCTTTCCCATGCACGAGAGGTATTTGTTTGTCCCTGTGCTGGTTTTCCTCATCTTATGGAAGTGATTTCTGCTCGTGGACTGTGGGAATGTTGCTGAGGGACCACCGTTCTGCTTTTGTTCTTGTAGACGAGTGAGAGCGAGGTCCGCTTTGATGTGGAAACAGCGATCAAGGTGCTTCGTCAAGCTGGTTACTACTCTCATGCTGTGTACCTGGCAGAGAAGCACGCCCATCATGAATGGTACCTCAAAATCCAGCTAGAGGACATCAAGGTGAGGAGATGTTTACTGCCTCCCTGTTCTTATTGGGAAGAATACCACTCCTCTAGCCTCCTCTTTTGTCAGAACCCCATTGCACTGACCTCTTCCCTGTGGCTCATGTGTTGATGGGACTGCAGACGTAGCGCTAACGACACTGGCTGCTGCTCGTGTGTTGACTTTCTTCTTTCAGCTTCTGTGGTAGTCTAGGGGTGGAAATCGGAGGGTCGTCTTTGTTCTGTTTCAGGTGTGGCTTTTTACAGTGCCTGTTAGGAGGAAGGAGGGTGGATAGTGTGAGATCGATCTAAATCGCAGTCTCTTTCCACCGGGCCACAGGCAGTTTTCCTTCCCGAGGAGGGAGGAAAACAAGCAGGAATAGTGAACTAGGTGATAAATCAGAAGACACGGTGTTCACGGCATACTTGCGGCGTGTCTTTGGTGCTTTCTGTCCTAACCTCCAAGTGGAGAGCGGAGCCAGCGTCGTGTGATCGTTTTGCTGGTCGCCCCCACAGAACTACCAAGAGGCTTTGCGCTACATCGGAAAACTGCCTTTTGATCAGGCGGAGAGTAACATGAAGCGGTATGGTAAAATCCTGATGCACCACGTCCCGAACGAGACCACAGAATTGCTGAAGATCCTTTGCACTGACTACCGTCCATTGGGAGACAATGAAGGCCCTGGGACGCTGGAAGGAAAAAAGGTACGGGTTGCACCGGCTGACAGTTGTCGCTCTTGAGTAGTAACTTTGCAATAAAGTGCTCCAGCTTCTTGTGGTGCTGGCCTCATGTTTCAGGTGTAACGAGAGGCCCCATCGTGGTAGTCCCAGTGACGAGTGACTGCTTAAAAACTACCGCTCGGAACCAATTCCTGCCGTAATCGGCATCCCGTACCGTGCTGTGTCCGTCCTGTCACAGACTCTGGGAACGAGTGGTCCGAGTGGCAGGGAAGAAGTGTGGATCTGGCTGAGAAAGATCAGGGCGCTTGACTTTTTCTGGCTGTGTTACAGGCTAATTCAGAGGAGTTCATCCCAGTCTTTGCAAACAACTCCCGAGAGCTGAAGGCTTTTCTGGAGCACATGACTGAGGTGCAGGCTGACTCTCCGCAGGGCGTCTATGACACTTTACTGGAACTTCGGCTCCAGAACTGGGCTCACGAACAAGATGAGCAGGTTTGAGCTCCTCTAGCTTTGTATTTAGAGAGGGAGATTTGGTGTCTTTGAATCCTGTTTGCATTTCTGCCAACCCATAACCTTTCCAGATGGGCATTGATAACACGAGGCAATACATATGCTGTGCTGGACAAACAGCACGTAAATGGGGAAGCGGCCCGTTAGCTGGGAGAATGCTCCTTTCGGCGAGGCCGAGTTTGTTTAGTATGAATCTCATTTAAGAACAGATTCCAGACAATACGATCTCTGTGGGCAGATGCCTCTTCCACAAAAGTGGCTCTGTTTGCTTGTATCTGTTTCCAGCATCTGTGAGGATGCTGGCTGTTCGGGCGAAAGAAATCACGTCCCATTTGCTTAGAAGGGATAGAGGGCAAACAGCAAAACTGTCCTCCTCTTTGAGAGAGCTGCAACTTGTTGTCAGGTCTTAGTGCAAAACGTGTCCCTGACCTCTCTCCCTTCTCTGCAGGTCAAAGAGAAGCTGCACAATGAAGCCCTTACCCTCCTGAAGAGCGGAAGGTTCAAAACGGTCTTTGATAAGGCCTTGGTCTTGTGTCAGATGCACAATTTCAAGGACGGTGTCCTCTACCTCTATGAGCAGGGCAAACTGTGAGTATTGCTCTTGTCAACGAGAGTCCTGTCCCTCTGCTCCCGCCGCAGGGATTTATGAGCCGTTAACTGTCCCCGTGACCTCTTTAGTGTTTCAAGACAGGAAATGTAGATCATTGCTCAGCTGCAAGTATCTTGATGTTATAGCAGGGCAGTTAAATAGAAAGCGAATGACAAACCTGTCTTGGCCTCTGTGTGAACGTCTGGGGATTGCGTGGCTGGGTGAAAACCCAAGGTCCCTGTATCAACTAGAGGTGGATTGTTGCCACTCACGAGTCTCTGTTTCTCCTGTAGTTTCCAACAGATCATGCACTACCACATGCAGAATGAGCAGTACAAGAAGGTGATCGAGGTGTGCGAGTTATATGGAGATCAAGAGGCTTGTCTCTGGGAACAGGCTCTCGGCTACTTTGCGCGGAAGGAGGAGGACTGCAAAGAGTATATTGCAGCCGTGCTGAAACACATCGAGAACAAGAATCTTATGCCTCCGCTGCTTGGTAATAGTAACACACGGCACCCCGGAAACAAAACCAAACCCCCAACTAGTTTATAGCACTCTCTGCAGATTAGAAATTTGAGAGAAGTATCAACAAAGTTTGGCCCCGCCATTTGAGGTGCCGTATTCCCTGCTCTGTAGGGAAAAGAGATGCCAGTCACAGCTCCCAAATTAGAGAAAAAGATCTGCGATACGGATTATCCGTACGTGATTTCTGTTCCGTCAGTGTGGGGAGGTGAAGGGCTTGCTGAAACTCCCGCTGTGCCTTGGTGGAGAAGCTGAAATGGAATCCGGTCCACTAGATCCTTGCTCTGCCCCCTTTGATCCAAGCTATCCAAATACGCTCCCGGTCACCCATTTCTGGAAGAGGTCAGACGGACATTGAGTCTTTCAATGTGCTGTCCCATTCAGTAAGAACGCTGACTGCCTTTGCCTGGAGTTGGCCTTTTACAGGGAAGCGGTCTGTTGGAGTAGGACTAGCGTAGCTGCAGTTTTTTTGCCCGTGTTGAAACTTAACATCTCTGTTGCTCTCAGTTGTGCAGACGCTGGCTCATAACTCCACAGCCACGCTCTCTGTGATTAAGGATTATCTTGTCAATAAGCTGCAGAAGCAGAGCCGCCAGATAGAGCAGGATGAGCAGAGAATTCAAAAATACCGAGAAGAAACTACAAGGATCCGCCAGGAGATCGAAGAGCTGAAAGCAAGGTGTGTTACTGCGTGCCACTTTGTCTTACGTAGGATAGAACTGTTTTCTTTTACTGAGGAAAAATATACCTTGTCTCTCTCACCCTTTTGTCTCGTCTCTCTCAGTCCCAAGATCTTTCAGAAGACCAAGTGCAGCATTTGCACCAGCGCTCTGGAGCTGCCTTCGGTCCATTTTCTGTGCGGTCACTCCTTCCACCAGCATTGCTTCGAAAGCTACTCTGAGAGCGATTCAGAATGTCCTACTTGCATGCCAGAGAATCGCAAAGTGATGGACATGATCCGAGCCCAGGAGCAGAAGAGAGATCTGCACGACCAGTTTCAGCATCAGGTAGGGTAACGTTGCCTGTCTTAACAAGTTTAAATAAGTAGGGTTTAGATCTGTTTACAGATCCCCAGAGGCTCATAGAGAAGGGTAGGGCTGAAGGCGTTTTGTAAACGAGGTTTTGCCATCTGTGAATAGAGAGGCATTAGGCCAGACTAGGGTGACTGCATTATGGTGTAGGGCATAAAGGGTCCTTGATGCTCTCCTGAGAGAACTCATCTGACCCTGGAACTGAACAACCCAGACTCTCTCGCCGTACGTGATTTCTGTTCCGTCAGTGTGGGGAGGTGAAGGGCTTGCTGAAACTCCCGCTGTGCCTTGGTGGAGAAGCTGAAATGGAATCCGGTCCACTAGATCCTTGCTCTGCCCCCTTTGATCCAAGCTATCCAAATACGCTCCCGGTCACCCATTTCTGGAAGAGGTCAGACGGACATTGAGTCTTTCAATGTGCTGTCCCATTCAGTAAGAACGCTGACTGCCTTTGCCTGGAGTTGGCCTTTTACAGGGAAGCGGTCTGTTGGAGTAGGACTAGCGTAGCTGCAGTTTTTTTGCCCGTGTTGAAACTTAACATCTCTGTTGCTCTCAGTTGTGCAGACGCTGGCTCATAACTCCACAGCCACGCTCTCTGTGATTAAGGATTATCTTGTCAATAAGCTGCAGAAGCAGAGCCGCCAGATAGAGCAGGATGAGCAGAGAATTCAAAAATACCGAGAAGAAACTACAAGGATCCGCCAGGAGATCGAAGAGCTGAAAGCAAGGTGTGTTACTGCGTGCCACTTTGTCTTACGTAGGATAGAACTGTTTTCTTTTACTGAGGAAAAATATACCTTGTCTCTCTCACCCTTTTGTCTCGTCTCTCTCAGTCCCAAGATCTTTCAGAAGACCAAGTGCAGCATTTGCACCAGCGCTCTGGAGCTGCCTTCGGTCCATTTTCTGTGCGGTCACTCCTTCCACCAGCATTGCTTCGAAAGCTACTCTGAGAGCGATTCAGAATGTCCTACTTGCATGCCAGAGAATCGCAAAGTGATGGACATGATCCGAGCCCAGGAGCAGAAGAGAGATCTGCACGACCAGTTTCAGCATCAGGTAGGGTAACGTTGCCTGTCTTAACAAGTTTAAATAAGTAGGGTTTAGATCTGTTTACAGATCCCCAGAGGCTCATAGAGAAGGGTAGGGCTGAAGGCGTTTTGTAAACGAGGTTTTGCCATCTGTGAATAGAGAGGCATTAGGCCAGACTAGGGTGACTGCATTATGGTGTAGGGCATAAAGGGTCCTTGATGCTCTCCTGAGAGAACTCATCTGACCCTGGAACTGAACAACCCAGACTCTCTCGGCCTGTCCTTACAGCAGAGGTGCTCCAGCCTCTCCTCATTTTTGTGGCCTCCTCTGGCCCCGCTCCAGCGGGTCCTTGTCCAGAACAGGGCATTAGTGAGAACACGTTAGCGCACGTGGAAACGAGAGTAGCCGAGGCGGTCGCTTTCCCGCCTAAGGTAACTGTTCATTACATTTTTGGTGCACGCCTCAAGTACAGGATTGAAACAAGAGGTGGAACAGCCGGGCAAACCTTAGCGGAGGAGGCCGCTGGTGCAGCCCTTGCGTTGAACTAGCACGAGGGCCAAGGAATGACCAGGCCTCTAATAGCGTAGGGGGTGGAAGGAGAGGGGCTGGTGGCTTTTGCTGACACTGCCGCTTTGTGTCTGGCAGCTCAAGTGTTCCAACGATGGCTTCTCCGTTGTTGCCGACTACTTTGGTCGAGGCGTCTTCAATAAGCTCACCCTCATCACGGACCTGCCCTCGGGAAAGGCAGCCGCCACCATCGAGGCGGGCCTGCAGCGGGAGCTGCTCATCCACACCAAGCGCAGCACCTGACCGCCGCATCCGCTCGCGTTGTACGGGCTCCCCCTGCTCTGTCCCCCAGCCCCGCAATAAACGCACCAGCTGCCAGCGCCGAGGCCGCCTCACTCGGCGCCGCCGCCGGGACGGGGCGGGGGCGGGCGCGGTCACGGTCACGTGGGCCGCCGGACGTGACGTCGGGGGGCGGGGCGAGCCCGCGGAGCGGTGCGGGACGGGCGGTGTCATGGCGGCGCCGGCCGGGAGCGGGGGTCTGGCGGGGGACCCGGCGGCGGGGCCGGCGCTGAGCGGGACGTCGCCGCAGGGCGAGAACGGCGTGGGCGGCCGAGGGGTCCGCGTGGGCACCCGCCGGAGCCAGGTACGCGGGGTTCGGTGCGAAACCGGTTGGTTTGGAGCGCGAGTGACGGTCGGTTGCGGGTAGCGCGGCCGCTGCTGAGGTAACGGAGTGTTGGGGGCGGGGGGGGAGCGCGGTAACGGGGATCTCGCTGTGGGCTTTTAACTTGCAAGGCTTGTGCGGCTCCTCCGGGGAGGCGGGAAGGAGAAAACGGCCGACAGTCCCCCTCCTCCCGCCAAGGACCAACGGCTTCAGCTGGCGCAGGGGCCGCGTCCGGAGATAGAGCGGGTATCGCCGGCGGGAGCGGCCTCGCCCGGGGAGATAAACCTCCTTCGGGCCTCTGCTCCGAGATAACCGCCTTCGTTCGGGTAGCACGTTCTGGGAAGAATTCTGCGCCTTCGAGAAGGCAAAGGGATGCAGGCGGGCGTGCTGCTCTCGCTTTCTCTAACCTGAGGCTCTTGTCACGCTTTGCAAAGGGAAGCGGCTGCTTATGCTCGTTTTGTATTTAAGGAAACTACAGTGCTGAGAACAAAGTTAATTGCCCCGGGCTACACAGCTCATTGGTGGGAGAAAAGCTGAAACTCACCTGCGGTTGCTTGAGTCTGCTGCTGCTTGTGTGCAGAATGAGACTCTGCCAGTGTAATTCTGTTTATATTTTACTTGCTTCTGCTGTTCTTATGCAAGTGAAAGTTCTTCCTGCACTTCACTGCTTTAAGATCTATGGCTTGCTGTGCATGCAGGTCTAAGCTGTTACTTCTGTTTATTTGTTTGTTTGTTTGCCCATAAAACCTCTACGTAGAGCTCTGATCTTACAGAGCGTAAAGAACTCGTATTTGCCAACAGCTATAGATTTCCCAGTGGCACAGTGAAATCCTACTGGCTTCTCTCAAAACTTGCAGTATTGGTAAAATTCATACTCTTAGAAAAAGCAGAGGGTGCCCAGCGTGCGATGTGACTTGTTCTTTCGTTGCTGAGCAACAGGAGGATGTTTTAGCTTGCCTTTCCGCCTGCTTGTTCAGGAGCGGGTGTCTTCCAGCAGTCACGATCTGCTAGGTGAAACCAAGCGCCTCAAAGTTAATAGGTAAATGCCGTCTATGAATAAAGGCGCTGAGGTGGTATCGAGACATGGAAATTCTGTGTGGAACAGGCAGTGACCTTGATAACACAGCTGGAAGTAGAGTGCAAATCCTAATAGTCTTCTGCTCTAATTCCTCTTCCTAACTCAATAAATTCTTTGCTTTGCCTTGTCAGTGCTTGGATCACAGCAGCGCTGGACACAGCGAGATGTGATTTTTGCCACTTAGTCGATTAAATAAGTTCTTTGGTGAAATGTTCTGGTCGTGCTATGAGTTCACCTGGTTCAAGGAGTTTGTAAACGTGAACGATTTTACTCAGGGCTACTCATTTTTAATGCTTTCGATTTAGACAATGTAGTGGTCACGCGTGCCTGGCCATCGAAGAATGGCAAACTCCTCTCTAAGTACCGTACAGTTGATGTGCTTTCTGTATATGGCTTTGCTTTCTGCTTCGTTGCAGCTGGCCCGGATTCAAACTGACAGCGTCGTCGAGATGCTCCGTGAGCTATACCCTGACCTCCACTTTGAGATCGGTAAGTTTTTTTGGACAGCAGTGGGAGCGGCCGCTTATCTTTGCGTGCAAGAGATGTGTGTAGGGCGCTGTCACGAGAAGGAGGATTCGACCCAGCTTATCTAAGAGCGCCATCTGAATTCAAATACATTGTGTGGCTGCACAACTGCTGCTGGTTTCTTCTAGGGGGGAAAGGTGGATTTCCTGAGCTCCTGATGGTTGAAGCTCTGAGTGTATCACACTGAGGGTGTTAGGCGGCTCCATTTGAGAACCTGGTGTTGCTCTGGCCATAGCCCGCTATGCGCTGGGGTCATTTTCCTGTCCCTGGTTTGAGGTGTTTAACAGCACAGGAATAAGGGGAGCTCAGCCTTTCCCCTAGAGAACTACTGAGTACTTGGTTGCTGGCGCTCAGAGAAAGACCGTGGCAATTCCTGTTGGGTCAGCGCTTCCAAAACCTGCCCTCTGCCCCCTCGCTCTGTTTTTGAGGGCAGCGAAGGAAGTCCGAGTTTCACTTGTCTTGAGTACAGCATATTTCTAGAAGTGAGCTGCTCTTAAGTTTATCTTGAATCTGCGTTCACGCAGTAGTGTGTGACGCTGTACTGCCCATTACACGTTATGTGAGTATTTCCAGTCCAGGCCCGTGTGCTCTGACCAAGCCTCACCTTTTACCTCTGCTCTCTCTCTCTGCGCAGTTGCCATGTCCACGACTGGAGACAAGATCTTGGATACAGCGCTTTCCAAGGTAAAGGTTCTCTTCTTCCTTTACACAAGAAGTAATTGTATTTGATGGTACGTTTGCAGATTTTTCTTTTGTGATTCGTGTTCCTCCGTTTATGTGTAGATTGGGGAGAAGAGCCTCTTCACCAAAGAGCTGGAAAATGCACTTGAAAGAAATGAGTAAGAGCTCATTGTTTTCTTTTCCCGCTCTGGCATTTGTGGTGCTCTTTGGACATCTTTGGCTTTGCTGCGTATTTGATCGGGTTTCTTACTGCTCTGGTACCTCTCTGGCTAAGAAATCCTTTGATAAGTCATTGTCTTCCCTCCCCCCCTGGGCGTAGGCTGTATATTTTTATATACACAAGCGGAGTTGTGTTGCTTGGTCTGCCCCAGTGAGGTTTTTTTCTCCTGTGATTTATATGTTTACACGTGCATCAGAGAGCTTGTAATCTAATCTAGTTCCTGCTTACGAGTATGTTCTTTTAAAAGAATACTTTGCCTGGTGGTGTTAAGATATTGCATACCGCATTTAGTGTTAACATTTATTAACGTACTTGCATGTTAAATGTGTAGGGGAAATGGGTGTGGGCAAGTTGTGCTGCTTTCTGCCTGACTTCTTTCTCTAGAAAAACTCAGTTCAGGCTCCGGCTGGAGAAGAGACCCCCCCCCCCCCCCCCACCTTTTCAATATCCTGAGGAGGGTTTCGTTGCTACTTACACCTCTTATAAAGTAGGTTCAAAAACAAAGATATTCTTCTACATCTGTGACCCACGGGCACTGCGTTTTCAAATAAAGTCAGTGGAAAAAATACTGGAGATTCATGCATTTGCAATTATGTTTGTTGGCCTTGTAACGAAGCAGATAGGTTCTGCTTTGGCTAACTGTTTTTTTTAGTTTGAAGCATAATACCGGTCAGCGTACAGGTTGCGTATCGGTTCGATGAGTCTCCCCGTGTGAACATCTCCAGCGTCTTCCCCTCATTCAGCCTGATCGTTGTAACGCGTCTCGCGGCGCTGATGGGAGGAAGGCGTTTTTCCCAATTTTACAGTTGGGAAAATAGGGACAGAGAAAGGTGAAGTGGCTCTTCTGGAGTGATGCTGGAATTCCACAGTAATTCTGGCTATAGAATCCAGAAATTCCTCCCTCTTCTCCAAATTAATTCCCAGGATGGATTCATGCTTTCCTGTAGATGATCTTCAGGCCTATGGTAGGTACCGTGTGAGCTCACCCATCTGTTCAGTAATTGCTGTCCTCTAATTTTTAGAGTTGACCTCGTGGTTCACTCCTTGAAGGACCTGCCAACTTCTCTTCCTCCCGGGTTCACCATTGGTGCTGTCTGCAAGTAAGTGTGCACACGAGGCTCGATTCTACCAGGGATTTGCATTTTACAGTGTTGGTGGTGGAAGGAAAGCAAAGGCACCGTAGGTCCTTTTAGGTGTTCAGAGTTTGACCGCCCTCCGAATAATCTCTGAAACAGTGAAAACATTGGAGCTGTCCTAGTATTCCGTAGCCAGCAGGTTTGCTGAAAATTCTTGCTTTTGTAATGACGATGGGGTATTTTGGAACCAGAAACAGTTCTTCCGGGTGTTAAGCTTAACGGCCTTCCGTGAAAGGATATCTCAGTGATTCTGCACGTGTATTATTTTGCAGAAGGGAAAACCCACTTGATGCTGTCGTCTTTCATCCCAAAAACTGCGGGAAAACACTGAGCCTCCTTCCTGAAAAGAGGTGAGCGGAGAAAGGGAGGGGAAGACAGGTATAAAAATGGGCCTGAACCGCGCTCTTGTTCTTACTCAGATGGTTCTGATTTTGTTAGTTTTTTCACATCACTTTCTTACGGTTCTGCTGGGAGCGTGAGCAGTTTCTCCATATTGAATTGCCTGACTAGCGTTCCCTGCCTTTTCGTAGAGCTTATTGGAGTCTTTTGTCTGAGTCAGCTGAGTGAAATTACTCAGATTAAGGTAATGATTAGAAAGATGTATTTTTTTTTTCTGTGTTAAAGTAAAAGAAACAAACTAGCTGTGACACAAACATAGACCTGTGTTTCTGTGCGTCTGGATAGCAGGAAAATCAAGTCTAGTTTAGGCTGCAGGGTGCCAAGAAAAAGAAATAGCCTATGTGTCTAGAAAGGAAATCCTTACTGCCCAGACTGGCAGTTTTTTGGGGTTTCCAGTTTTGCGCCCTACTGTTTCCAAAGGTTCTCCTCCCACTGCATTTCTGTCATTGACAGACATTGAAAGACAGACTCTTTTCAGTGGTTCCCAGTGAGAGGACGAGAGGCAACAGGCACAAGTTGGAACATAAGAGGTTCCACTCAAATATGAGGAAAAACTTCTTCACAGTAAGGGTGACGGAGCCCTGGAACGGGCTGCCCGGGGAGGTTGTGGAGTCCCCTTCTTTGGAGATTTTCAAGACCCGCCTGGATGCAGTCCTGAGTAACGTGCTCTGACAACCTCTAGGCAATCCTGCTTTAGCAGGGGAGTTGGACTAGATGATCTCTATGGTCCCTTCCGACTCTAAGAATTCAGTGCAATTCAGTGAAATTGATGAAGTCCTTCCCAATTAGTAGCTTCAATTGTCTGGTGCAGTTTGGGGTAGCCGAGTCTTTTTTTCCGTGGCAAGTGTTGTGGCTTCGTCCAGTCCTTGACAGGGGCTGCCCTCCAGAAACATCTCCTGTAAATCTGTTCCTTGGGAGTGGCTTCAGCCAGACTTTGTGCTAAACCCCACGGAGTTGTTTTCTTTCTCCTAAGGAGATATCAATCATTGGCAGGTTCTTGGATCTTCATTATTCAAAAATTAAAAAAAAAAAAAAGTTGTCAATTGTTTCCTCGAAAGCTCAGACATATCTCTGGCTGGAGGTAAGTGTAGGAGTATTCTCTATTTCATTGCTTTTATTTTTCCCACAGCGTGATTGGAACCAGTTCACTTCGCAGAGCAGCCCAGCTGAAAAAGAAGTTCCCTCAGTTAGAATTCAGGGATATTGTATCCTTCTGGCAAAACGGGGAGCTGGGTAAAGCTGCAAACAGGAAAATGTAATTTAATGTGAAATCTAGAATCGAGGCCGATTTATACCGCCAGACCTGCAAGAACGAACTGCTTCCTCAGTCTGCCCTCCACTGACTACCCCGAGAGGGGTGCGTAGTGCAGGGTAGCTCCTTTGGTCCTCTGCTTTCTCACCAGGCTGTAGAAAGGGGCCAGCTTTAATCTAGCTGAGATTCGGGATGCAGATGAATTTTTACTTTAAGGAATGTTCAAAAACCCGCTTCATGGGTGCCTACCGTGTGTTTGTCACAGTGGCGTGACCAAGTGCCAATTGGTTCCCCATACCACGGATGTGATTTGGGCCGCTGGTTCTGATGTGGGCTGATGAACTAGAGGTAAAAGGCACCGTTAATTCAGACTCCGTTCTTTGCTGTGCAAAAGGAGTTGGTGTCGGGTGTGAGCGATGTACTTGAATGACATACGCAACTTTTGAGAGTCAGTGCTTGAATTAATATTCCGTAATGCTCTGCAAAATTCTATGTAAAGAAGCAGTTGTCGTAACAAATACCTCTTTCAGGATTGTACTCCGATTCTCATTTGGAGGCTCTTGGAGTCAGTAGGTTCTGTAAACGCGCTCAAGCAAACACTAAGTGGTTATAGGACTATGTGCCTGCTGTTCCTATGCTTGCTTAATCACTTCTACAGAGAGGGAATTTAAATACCCGCTTAAAGAAGCTAGATGAGAAGGAGGACTTCAGTGCCATCATCCTGGCAGCTGCTGGGCTGAAGAGAATGGGCTGGGAAAATCGCATCGGCCAGGTGAGGACTAGCAAAGCGGAAAGTGCCGTTCTCTGCCGACCCGTCGACTGCCTTTCGGGCCTTGCGGTTGCCCTGTCAGAGATGAGCGTGGAGCCTACTGCATCCATTGCCACCTCGGGATTTGATGCACTTCAGGGAGGACTTTTTTTTTTTGGTTGGTTTTGTTTTCTTCATATGGGAGTTTATAGTGTTCAGCTTTCCATGGTGCAATAGCAGTTTGTAATCTGACAGTCTCCCAGCATTTCGCAATACTTGTGTCTAGCAATGCAGCAGTGTGCGTGACTAAGATTTTTCCGATGATCAGATTTTTCTATTTCACAGCGTGTTATAGTCTAGGTGAAGGAAAGCGCATTATCTCACTTTAGGGGTGCAAACTGAGGCCTGGGAAAGGGGTGCACATGATATTTCTTTGGTCAGGCGCAAAAGCAATCGGTCTTAGATGCGAGCATAGAATTTGGCTCTCCCCTCCTGTATTCTGAACAGTGCAACTTGAGTTGACTCTGATTTTACTGTCTTCCAGCTCCTAAGCCCTGAAGATTGTCTGTACGCCGTCGGACAGGTACGTTACAACTTCTGTATCGTAGTCTGTACTGCGTGTTGAAAGCTGGCAGCGGTACAGCGTGTCAGAGTGGTTAATTGTGCTGAATACTTTGTGTGTGCTTGTTGCTAAAGAACCATCGCATCGATCTTTTCTGTTGGCTGTTACGCTGCTTTAGGCACAGCGTGTGGGAAGAATGGTAGCCAGCTCTGTTACCCGGTGTGGTGGGGGCTGAATGCCATGGGTAATGGAAAACAGTAAGCGGTGAAGGAACAATATAGCACAACTACATTGGGGCGATGGGGCAGGCTCTGGCAGGGTCAGTGCTGCGCTGTTTTGGGATAATGGTGCATTAAAATAGAGGTAATGTCACCGCAGTATCTTTGCCCTCTGATGCAAAGAGGGTGAATTCAGCCTGAAATTGTGATTTTGATCATGTATTTGTCAGGTACCGGGCATTCTCCCCGTCCCCTTCTGTTTCCAGTTGGAGAAAGAATTGTTTTGTCACTGGTAGTCATTCGGGACTCGATCTTTATCTTGAGATAAGTTTGGGAAGCTTGGACTTATCCAGCCATCTTGTCGCAAAGGGACATGGGGGTGGGTGTTTCTGTATATGCGGACATAATTGAGAGAGGCTCTCGAATGCTTTGAGGTAACAGCATATCTTGAACGTTTGGCCAGAGCAGGTTCCGATCTTCTCTTTACAGCAGCTGCTTATAGGATGTCTCTGCAACCGGTGGATAGTTTCGTAATTCATTTCTGTAAACATCTAAACATCGCTGCCTTAGTGAAATGCATATCCTCGCCTCTGGGTTTTTGTTTCGTGACGCTGAGTGCTCACAGAGACGTGTGAAGTTGAAAAATTACGATTATGTTGTGTGTTTCATTTTTTTCTTCTAGGGTGCCTTAGCGGTGGAAGTTCGTGCCAAAGACCAAGAGATACTGAATATGGTATCTGCCCTGCACGACGCGGACACCGTGTTATGCTGCATTGCCGAGAGAGCCTTTATGAAACGTTTGGTAGGTGCGGTGTCCTCCCTCTTCTGCCTGCAGCGGGAAACGCTGCTCCGCTGGTTGACCTGACCTGGCCGTAGGGTGGGAAACCTACTACACTTTGTTGAAACTGCTAAGTAGAAATTCTGAATCGAGAAGGGCCTGAGGAGCAGTGGGCAGGGTTGTGTGCGGCCTAAACTTTTCAGAGGCCTCTGCTTTGACGGTGTCGGGTAGGAGCCTCGGTGTCAGCTGTTGTCTCTTTTAGGAGGGCGGATGTAGCGTTCCTGTCGCCGTCAACACCGTGCTGAAAGATGGCCAGGTGAGGAGTACTCGCTATTTATCTGGCATTACGTCTGAAAACCTGTTCCAGCACGTGCATCTTCCCTGAAGGGAAACTCCAGCAGATACCTCTATGGGTACCTCTATAGTGTAGCCCTCTGGGTTTGTGTCCAAAGCAGGAGTATGAGAGTGGGTCCAGCTACTGAAGCTCAGGCTTCTAGAAAATGCTCTTATTAATTATTAATTAATGAGGACCAGATTTCTACCCCCCTCCCTTCTTTAAAGGTAGCATTGCCCTGAGATCTGACAGTCTCGCTTCTGAGCCCATAAAATCAGCATTTTCACACAACAGACTGTGATTAAAGAGGTGGGAAGCTCTCTTTTTTTTTTTTCCCATCTTTTTCCTTGGGAAGTCACCCATTCCCTAACAGGGATTGCTTTTGTCATAGCGGCATCGTACCGCTATTCTTGCTGATCCCACTGCGCTATGGAAGCCTCCCCCTCCAAACTGAGATTTGAATGTTGCATGGTTTTGTTTTATTTTATTTTTTTAAGGGAGTATTTGGCTTTCTGTTGGTTTGTTAATGTGGTATTAATCCCTTCTGTATGTCTTTCCAAGTTGTATTTGACAGGAGCGGTCTACAGTTTGGACGGATCTGATAGCCTGAAGGAGACAATGCAGACCGGCGTTCATTATCCCCAACAGGTATGTGGGCGGCTTCAAAATCCAAACCTGAAGTGGAAAGACAAAACCAGACCTTTTGAAATCTATTGCTTTTGGTCTGGTTCATCGGAAACGCTAACAGTGCAGAGTTCTCAAGGCTCCTCAGACCAGATGTTACCCCATTTCACGTATGCTCAAACCGTTCATTGCCCACTCCTTCCCGCTGCCTCACCTTTGAGTGTTTACATTTGCAGAACGAAGATGGACCAAATGATGATGTGCAGCGCGTTGGCATCACAGCCAAGAACGTCCCTGGTCAGGCCCAAGAGGCTGCAGAGAACCTTGGGGTTGAAGTAGCCAGTTTACTTCTGAGCAAGGGAGCGAAGCACATCCTGAGCGTGGCGCGGCAGCTCAATGACACCCGCTAAACCTGCGGAGCATTGGCACGAGCGCTACGACTCCAGCAAGTCTTCACAGCTACGCTATCGTCCTCCTCTGGAGGAAGGGATTTATTTAAACGTGAACCGGTCTTACTGGATGTTTGGGCACACAAACTTGAAATACTAAGCTAGCTAACTGGAGTAGTTTATGCTGGTCAGGATTTTGATCCCGTTATGCATTTCTCGAAATCGCAAAGTGTCTCTGTGAAGGTTTTTGAAGAATTATTGTAGCTAGAAAGTTAAACGAATTTTAAAAAGTCTGTAAGTGTTCTCCTATTCCATTTAGGAGTAAGGCACTCGTTACAAATTACCGTGAGACACAAGGTGACGGTGCTGAAGTACTTTGAGTAGTCAATTTTATTTGGGCCTGTTCACCCATCTGAATGCTGAAGAGGAAGATTGCTATTAGGTTCCCAATACCGGGTTCCTCATAGTAAGGTAGCACAGATGCTGTGTCCACCGTAGGTTAAGGTAAGGAATTAAGTTTGCAGTTACCAGATGTAAATTTGTCAATTGGCCAGTAATAGATGGGGAAATAACCAGCCAGCCAGTCTGGTTTCCCTTGCACACTTACCTACGAGGATAATCTGACGGCCGCTCCTCTGTGCCAACCGGGAGCTGAAGAGGAGGCCCGTATTCAGGCTATAGTGCCTTTCTCTGCAACTGTTTATACCTTTTCCTGGAAACCGGGTACCGTTTCCAGTATGGGCTCGCTCTCCTCTCAGCAGGGCTTATGCCTTACAGTGCCTTGTAGAAACACTGAAACGGCACCTTACTGGGGTCCCGTTTTGGAAATGAAGTGTTTTATTCTCTATGCAATGTCCGTTGAATGTAACAGGCGATAAATACAGTGAAATTACATGCGCCCCAGTGTGTTGTCGGAGCAGCCTGTTCAGCTTTCCTAGCCGGACTCGCGCGGGCCGGTTCCCCACCGCCCCTGCGGGTGTCCGTGCCCCACCCCCCGCCCGCCCCTCGCCCCGCGGATCGCAGCTCTCTTGCCGAGTAATGGGGTGGCCCTGAAAAGGGCCTTTGTGTGATGTCGGGGTGGGGGGAGCGACAGCGACCGGCCTAGTACTCCTGCGACTGCTGCCCGCTGCCCTTCTTGCCAGCCTTGGTGGGGCCCACGGCGCCGCCGGTCTTCTTGGGCAGCAGCACGGCCTGGATGTTGGGCAGGACGCCGCCCTGCGCGATGGTGACGCCGCCCAGCAGCTTGTTGAGCTCCTCGTCGTTGCGGACGGCGAGCTGGAGGTGACGGGGGATGATGCGCGTCTGCTTGTTGTCGCGGGCCGCGCTGCCCGCCAGCTCCAGGATCTCGGCCGTCAGGTACTCCAGCACGGCAGCCAAGTAAACGGGGGCGCCGGCCCCCACCCGCTCCGCGTAGTGCCCGCGCCGCAGCAGCCGGTGAACTCGCCCAACGGGGAACTGCAACCCGGCCCGGGATGAGCGAGACTTGGCCTTCGCTCGGGCCTTACCGCCGCTCTTGCCACGGCCAGACATGGCGCCTCGGTCCGCTGTGAGCGACACCCACCTTCTTGGAGCGCCGCGACGAAGTGAGGCGGGAGGCCCCGCACCCAGCCCTTTTATAGCCTCCCGCGAAGTAGGACTCGGCTCATTGGATAACGCTACCGCGCCTCGCTATTGGCGCCTCTCCCGGAAGAAGCTTTTAGCCGATTGGTCGCCCGTGCGATGCCACGGCGCTTGCCCCGAGTCTATTGGCCGCGGAGACCGACCAACGAGAAGGTAAGGCGCCAAATTCATACCGGCCGGGGCCGTTGGTTCGCGCTGCCGGCGGGGGGGCCGCTGAGGGGACCGGCGCGGCGGTGGCGGGCCCGCCCGCTCCTCGGGGCCGGCGTGCCGGCTGCGGTGGGGCCGGGTACGCCGCGGAGGTCGGCCTCCGCCGGCTGAGCGAGCCGGCTGTGGCGCAGGGGGCTACCGCGCTTCCCGTCCACCCGTGGGTGGCCCAAGCGCCCGCCCGAGTCCTGACAGGACACGGTGAGGTCTCCGGAGCGGTTCTGTGTCACCTCAGGGTAACCGACCCGAAGGGGTGGGGCAATGGCGGCCGACGGGCGCTCCGATGACCGAACCGGCTTGATACCGCCCCGGTGGGGCCGCTCCCAGAGGCTTTTGAGAAACCGGCTCACCCCTGGGCCTGGCTTCTGGCGAAGCGAGGCGGGGTCCTCCCGGGATGGCAGCAGGTTGAGGAGACCCCTGCCTGTAGGGCTGCTGAGCTTACGGAGGCTTGCGGGAAGAGCACCAGATGTGAGATCGTTGTTAGGAGATCGCGAGAATGTGCGAGACACAGTTTTGGGCTGTTTAAGGGAAACACCAAAGGTGGGGAAGAAGTCAAAGCAGACTTAGATGAATAAAACACGTGACCGTGGAAGGAGATGTGAGGTGAAGAAGGCGGTCATGCACAAATGTGTGTTGTAGCGTTCATCTCTGCAGTTTGTCCTGTCTCACTAAAATACATTTCTATTCTTTTTTTTGGAGGGTGAGGGGACTGCCAAGCCTATGTGTGTATACATATGTCTAGAGGGCTAAGCGCCAGCAACCGGCATCAGGCCACAGGGGCCAGTGTATTTGTGGTACCAGCAAATAGGAAGACCGGAGCGTGTCAAGAGGGGCGGCCGGGGTGGAATGCCAGCACGTGCGATCACTAATGAGTGAGCAGAGTAACGGGCTTCGGAGCGAGGTATCTAGGACCAGATACGGGAGAGATCAGGGTCAGCAGGTTGCCGACTGGAGGTAGGTCTAAGGCAATTAACTGGAGGTAATGGGCCGGGTGTCTGACAGTTGGCTACTGGAAGGCTGTGCGTCTGAATCGGCTAGCGGAGAGATTGAGTCCTCTCTCCTCTCGAGGTGAAAAGATTTGCTATAAGGGCAAGTGGAGTAATACTGTGTATCTTATCTCGGGTGTTCATACACCCCGGTGCAGGAAATCCAGCAGCTAGTTACTGGACAGACTGAGCGTTTAAGGGATGGGATTTGTAGAGAGAGTGTGTGTGTATAGGTATGTGTTTATATGAATATACTCTACTAGCAGCCTTCCAAACAGATTGGCTGCAGAGGAGGAAGAGGATTCGGCCACTCATTCCATTCAGGTTTGAATGCTGTGTTTTCTGTGTTGATCTGCGTCACAGAACATATGAATTTTTGCCTACCGGGAACGCTTTCTCCAGCCTTGCTACCGGCTGGACTTGCGTGCGTGGAAGCGCAGCAGCCTTGTGTCTATTAAGGTACGGATCTCAGCAACTTCTACCGTCACCCATCGCAGTATCCCTGCCTTTGGTGTTTCATTATTTCACTTTTCAATCCCGGTATTCTCACGCAGATTCTTTAACCTGGTACTCCGATGACTGTTCTATGGGTTTTTCTCTGTTGGGCAGGCAGCAATTCTGCGGTGAGTTACAGTGCTAGATAACGACTTGTATTTGAGGAAAAGGTAACTGCAGCTTGCAGAGTCTTAGTTCCGTGTTAATCAAAGGCTTTTACTGATGTCCTCCGTTAGGAAAGGACAGCAATCCTTACTCTGCTAGCCTGTTCCAAATGTGTCCCGTTCCACAAAGGAAGGCAGGAAGGCAGATGATATTGAGAAATAAAAGCCTGTTGGCTGGAACGTTCCTGGTGGCTGTGAAAGACGAGGGGGGGGTCTACTGCGGAAACGATCAGCCCCCTACCAGGGTAGAAGGCCACAGAGATGTACCGTGTTACGCGGTTTCACCGCGCATCAATATTCTCAAGGGAAAGCACTGAAGGTGAAAAGATACTTTGAGTTAATTTATTCTGAGCGCTCCAAGTTTTTGGGTATGGTTTATAACATGTTACTCCGTGTCCACGGACCAAAGACGGGACCGGAGAAGCGAGGAGAGGATTCCGATTTACTTGTTCTCCTGTACACAGTCGCAATGAAACTGAAGTTCCCATTTTCTCTTTCGGGGAACAGCAACGTGCTTGTTAGATGTACAGAGACTTCACCTTTCTGTAAGTGCTGTGAGTAAACGTTTGCATTACTTACTTCCCTGTATTCCCAGTAACCGTCACGTCCAAGTGGCATAGAATTTTTCCTGTCAGCATCTCCCCCCCCCCCCCCCTCCCCAAAATATGATTACAGTTCAAGACTGGCCCCCGCAGACTAGTTGCTCGCATGTTGGCAGGTGTCCTGAGGTTCTCGGAGGGCTGGAGTAAGATCAGTTGAATCATTTGGTCACGACTGCAGAAAATCAACTGGCAGGTACAAGTCTTTCCCCTGCTCCTGGCAGCCCAGTCAGACGTCATAAAACAAGCGCACTAGTTGGTACCGGATTGAAAATGCAATTGTACTGCCCAGGACCTAGAAAAATATCAGACAGACAACAGACACGTTATAGCGTTAAATAGTTTACAGGCTGGCAGAGTCCTCCTTTCCAGATGGATTCACTAAGCTTTCCAGCGTGCATCGTTTCACTAAATAACAAGATTTAGGGTAAATTTTGTAGGTACAGAAAGATGAAAGGCAGAAGTCTAACCAAAGTCCTTCAGTCTTTCTCTGAGAACTGTAGTTATCCGCGGGGTATTTCTGCACGTGCTCGCGCACAGTCACATTGTGAGAGCAAGAGGACGAGACGAACGGTTCAGAATGACGCTCTCCTTAAGAAGCCTATGTTATACCATAAACCCTACGGTTTGTAATGCAAAATACCTCACGTCAAAGCTGCGACTTGGCATCATTACAAGGAGGCACTGCCAAGGCCTCTCTGCTGTGACTGGGCTCCACATCGAGGGGTACGTACTCCCCATCCTTTTCCAGCCCCGATGTTCTGCTAAGCCTTGTTTGGTCTCTGGGAGGGAGGGATCTGTTTCCTCCTCGAGCCATGTAAACTTCTGAGTCTCCTCAAGTTCCACAGCTCAATTACATCTTGTGTGAAGAGCGTGATACCTTACTTCCCCCTTTCCCCTTGAAACTGATTTGGATCTTTTTCTATTGCAGAGTACACCTTTCTGTTGGAGGAATCGTTTGTCTGACCTGAATGAGTAGCAACAGGAGCGTGAGATTTCGCTCGTGGGTGGGTCCGATCAGCTTTATAACAAAGTTAATAAGCGTCATATTATTGCACTCGGTGTATTCGCCATCTTCATCCGTTCCACTCCTCACATTTACTATGTGCAAGATCTCTGCTGCCTGGGGAAAGAAATATTGCATACTATTTCACCAGGGACGTTTGATGCGCACCGGCCGGTTTTGCTCAAGATCCCTTTTGCCGTACCATCCCCGAAGCCTGGCTCTCGCTCTTACGGGACAGGCTCGTGATGGTCCCGGGCCACTGCTACGTGTGGTTATTCTGAAAGATTATTAACAGTATCGAGTGACCGTGAGGAACTGCGATGGACTAAGCAGAATCTTTTATTCTGGATTTGAGCCAGGAAATAATTAGTGAACCCGTAAGTTTTTCATTCCCTCCCTTAGTGTTCTTCTCGCGTCGGATCACCGCCTCAAAACGCATCTGGATTTTGAACGGTTTCTCAGATATTACCTTCAGAATGTATGTTCCCAGGGCAGAGAGGCTCTTAGTTTTGAATTTGGAGTAGCTCATCTCCAGCTTCCCTGTACTAGGATTGAGCCTAAAAGAAACATGAGAATTTTAGTCCAGAGAGAGCAACGAGATAGAGATCCTTACATGCAGCAGGCTTAGAGCCATGGCCGACTAGCTAAGAAATCCGGTGGTGGAAAAAAGCGGGAATAATCCAACACGCTTAACAGTAGCTGCCGATACCTAGTCCCTCAGCCTGGCAGAGTCAGGAGGACATTCCTCCGTGCTGCAGCCCCGATATACCCCTAAGATGTACAGTTCAAAAATAAACCAGAAGAACCTATCATCTGCAGAGACAATCGCCGATGTGGCACAGTGCCACAAAACGCTCACTGCTCTGAAATCCTAGCGGGTCCCGATGCGATAGCGTTAAAAGTGACCCGCACCGATTTCTCTGTCCTTGGAGCTGAGAACAATCATACTCTAACGTTACCAAAAATCACTCTTCTGTATCCGGGGGGGTGGGGTGGTCAGAAAAGCGAACATCTTCGAGAAACCTCTACCGTATGACTTGACCGTAGCCGGCAGAGCAAGCCAGCTAACTTTGGATTCTAAAACTTACTTGGATGGCTTTTTAAAAGAGCTCCTACCGCCGCCTTTCTCAGCTGGCGCTGGAGATAAAAGGCATAACCTGTGGTACCATCGTAGGTCACTCGGGTACGTTACCTCGGCAGCCGGTGACGGGGACAAGGAATGACGTGGAAGAGTTGGGGCAACGAGTAGAGGAAGTTGAGCACTTGCGGGATGAAAAAAAGCAGCATAGTTTTGCTGAAGTGCCCCAAGATCCCCACCACGGCGAAGGTCATGCCGGCAAAGTAGCAGAAGGTATCCCCGACGAACACTCGAGACGGGTACCTGCGGTCCACAGGGCAGAAAGGTCAATGACGGCTGCTGCTGCTGCAAAAACGACTTTCTAACCACCGAATGTATTCCCGCACGCCAGGCCGGGGGCTGAGGGGGAACTGCAGCAGATCTACGCGGTAGAAACAACGACTGCGGGTACTCGTGCTAAGAACTGCGGGACCGGGACCCGCAGCCTGACTTGCAGAGAGTAAGGTATGGAAAAACGGCTAGTGAGACATAAGAGGGAGTGCATTCTGAGCATTTTGGTGAGCTGGCGTGACCAGAATTGTTCTAATAAAAAGAAAAGCTACCGGTGCATCGGTGCTTTGTCGGTTCTCGGCTTTCTTGGTTCCGGCAAGAAGCCTGTCTACGCTCCAGCTTCCTACCTGCGTGTCAGGAAGCGGTTTTGCGTTTGAAAAGGGAGAAAGTAAAGGGAAAGGATGTTTCTGAAGACACTCCGAAGCTCCATCCTCTTACCAGTTGTGGTAAAACAGCCCCAGCGTAGTAAAAAAAAAAGGAATCATGAAGTAGAGAGAAAAAATGTGATCGTCTCGATAATCCCCTATAGGAAAAAAAAGAAAAAAATGTGTTTGTGATAAGACAGGACTGGCTGCTTTTTAACAACACGAGATATTGTTAAATAAACATATATGTTATCTTCCTTACCGTTTAGCTCTACAACGTTGAATACGATAATGGAAGCAGCTATCACCAGCGACTGCCCCGCTTCGATTCCGTTAATTCCAGCGAGAATGTTGATGGCGTTAGTGCAGAACACGGCGAGCATGCCCATGTACACGTAGTAGAGGATACCTGCGGACCGGAGCCGGCCGAGTGCTTTAGTATCGGGGGTGCAGCAGGCCCTGTGCCGACTCACGCGAGCGCTTGCTTCCTGCTTTGTCTGAGGATCTGTTACCTCGCGATTTCGGTGCGTTTTGGCGTTTTCTGGCGATTTGGAACTTACCCAGGTCCAAATGCATGCCCAGCAGCACCCGGAAAGGCTTCGGCACCACGATGGTCGTGTTCCCGAAGCTGGTGAAGTAAACCATCAGCAGCGGGAGGGAAGCCATGGTGGGCAGAAGGAGCTTGTGGCGCCAGGGCAGGTTCAGCACGTCGTCTGCAAAGCCCAGGAAAATCATGCAGCAGATGGCGAGGAGAGAACCGATGAGCTCTACGAACTGCGGGACAGAGAAGGGGACCGCGGTTACCGGCGGCCGCGCCCAGCCGGTGCCCGCCGCGCTGCCGGCCGGCCTCACCTCGTCGTGAGGGAAGGCCGCGCATTGCTCCTCCACGAAGCACCTCAGGAAGGGCACGGGGATGAAGCAGAAGAGGATGATGAGGAACACGGCCCCGCTGATCACGCCCTGCGCCTCGGGGCTGGAAGGGAGGTAAGGCGGGGAGTCAGCCCGGGGACCGAGGGCCCGGGACCGCCGCCGGTCCGGCGGGACGGCGTCGCTACTCACACGGGCCGCCGCGAGGCCTTGTTGAGGTCTTCGCCGAAGAGCCGGGCGGCGAGGAAGCGGTCCTTGAAGGCCGGGATCAGCGTCAGGGTGGCCGCGAAGCCCAGCAGCGACCCGCCGAGGTTGATGAGGAGGGGGACGGCGGGCCAAGCCGCCATGGCCGCGGCGGGCGCTGCCCCTGCCAAGGGCGCGGAGCGGGGCCGGGCGCTCCCGCCCCCTGTTTCCAGCCGGACGCCAGAGAGGGAGGGACCGGATGCGCGGGAGCCGCCGTCTTTGGCCCGGGTGGGGGTCGGGAGCGGGCGGCGGCGCCGGCGGGGCTTTCGCGTAAAATAGTCTACTTTAAAATCCTTTGACTCGGCGAATTCATTAGCTGCTGTCTGGAATGGTACTTTAACCCCCGAGCTACTGGATAAAAAGAGCAGGGGGAGGATCTCCACGCTGCAAGTTTTGTGAAAAAACTTGAGGAAACCCAGGCAAAGCTATCGCGTGCGTTCTGCGCAGTTGATGTATAGCTTTAGGGTGACCGAAACCGAGCCGTTTCGGTGGAAAAAAGACCTCTTTATCGCTGTAAAACTTGCCGAGATATTTTTTTCCCCCGGGCTTTTGTTTGTATTACAGCGTTAGTACATTTAGGAATACGAGGTTAAATTCCGTGTTTGGACGCGGTCTCCGTGGATGTAACGTCCTCATTCATCTCTGGGAAGCAGCAGCTGTTGCCCTCACGAGAGGGAGGTCTTAAGAGCCGTTTAGAAGTTTGCCGCTGGATTTCGGGAGAGCAGCAGACCGTGCTTCTTTTTAGCTGCTTTTACAAAGGGACCGGCACGTTA
>NW_015090915.1:13819-17513 GCF_001431845.1 Calidris pugnax | reverse complement strand
GGATGGATGAGGAAACTGTGCTCCCCACAACCTGAAAGGCCCCTTCCTGTGAGCACGTGAGAAAGATTTTTCAAACTCAATATCCTCAAAGATGAAAGGGATTTTTGTGGAAAATAGGGGGAAAGAAGGAAATCAGAGAGGCTCCCTGTTGGCTTCCAGCCCTTGGACACATCACAGGAGAGGTCTGGTAGAGGGGGCCAGCACCCCTGGTCATGCCTCTGGGTCACAGCAATCCCAAGCACAAATACAGGTTGGGCAGAGAATGGCTGGCTGGAGAACAGCCCTGAGGAGAAGGACTTGGGAGGGCTCATGGATGAGAAGCTCAACAGGAGCCAGCAACGTGTGCTGGCAGCCCAGAGAGCCAACCTCATCCTGGGCTGTATCAAAAGAAGTGTGGCCAGGAGGTCGAGGGAGGTGATCCTACCTGTCTACTCTGCTCTGGTGAGACCCCACCTAGAGCACTGTGTCCAGCTTTGGAGTCCTCAACACAGGAGGGACATGGACCTCTTGGAAGGGGTCTGGTGGTGAGCCACTAAAATGATCAGAGGCCTGGAGCACCTCTCCTATTTGGAGAGGCTGAGAGAGCCGGGGCTGTTCTTTTGAGCAACCTGGTCTAGTGGGAGGGGTCCCTGCCCAGGGCAGGGGGCTTGCAACTCGATGATCTTTAAGGTCCCTTCCAACTCTAACCATTCTATGATTCTATAACAGTGCTGGTTGGAAGAGGCCCCGGAACACCATTGGACTGGGTGTACGATGTACTCCCTACCCAGCTCAGCAGCAGAGGATCAGCCCAAGGTAGCACCTTCTCTGCCCCCTCTGGGCTCCCTCCAGGTGTCCCTGGGGCTCCAGGGAAACTTCTGTGAAACAGGATGAAAGAGTTCCTCAGCTGGGCAGAGACACTCTTTCCTGCAGTGTCATTTCTCACATGAGAAAAAGAGTGAGGTCCAAAAATACCTTTTTATAACTATTAGACAGGACACCCAGACAATGCCAGGGAGGAATCTCCTTTACCGTTTCTGAAGGAATGGATTTAGCAGAGTCAATAGACACCTCTCATTTGTGGGTTTGTAGCCCTGGGGCTAAAAGCCAGCTCAGCTCCCTCCCAGGCACACCACAAACCCACAGGAGGTGGGATTTCTCTTTCCTCCCTTTACATGTGCACAAAATTGGCTCCTGCACGTGAGCTCCTTGTCTCAGCTTCCCTTGCTAAGTAGTGAGCATTGCAGGCAGGAGTCAGCTGTTCAGACACAGACACCTGGGGACACAGTTGGTGCCAGAGGGGAGCAAGACACAGCTGGTAACTGCAACCGGGGGTGGAGAGGTTCTTAGAGACAGGACAGCATCTGGGGGCGTATTCTTGGAGACTGGTGGGAAATTCCTTTGGGAAGCTTCAATGACAGAGGGTGTCCACATGTAGGACAAGTGAACCTGTAACTCTGCCTGATGTCCAGGGCAGCGCAGAGAGGTGTTCAGCTGCCCCAATGGAGTATTGTGGCACTGGGACAGCTGAGTCTCTCTCTCTCTGCTCTCCATCAGCTCTCTGTTCTACATGTGACAGTTGTCTCCTCTGCATCCCTTCATTGCCTCACCAAATTCAGGGCAGCTGACTCTTAATTTAGTTTACAAATTCAGGCCTGTGGTGCTACAAGAGATACCAGGGCTCTCCAGCACAACTGCAGAGCTTATGGCTGATTTATCCAGTGTGGCTCATTTATTCCCACGGTCATAGGTTGAAGATATCAATCTCAAGGAAGTTGCTGGGTGCCAGCTGCTGAGGTCAGTTCTAATCTTATCATCGCTGTACTTCACTCAGTTTTTCATCCAAGTCCATCTGTCCTTAGTTTGGGTAATCCCTGGCATCTCCTGTAGCGCTGCAGGCCTGTCCATGGCCAGTGAGGAGCTGCCCTGAATTAGGTTAGGCAATGGGGGGATGTCCACGAGACAACTGTGTTGCTGGCAGAGTGATTGACTTTACTCGTAAAAGAGAAGTAGTGAAATATTTATTAAGGTGAAACAGTGATTTAACAAAATCAGTAGCAAATGTGACAGTGTTTCACGAGATTCCATGGCAAGGACACTCTATTATTTACTGCTTAGAGGACAGGGTCAGACACGCTGTCAGGGAGACCCTCCCCTTGAGTCACGAGGTTCAGAAAGGGACCCCCTGGCTTTCTAAACTCCTTCTCAGAGTGGAGTCTGGGTGCGGCTGGATCCAATCCTAGTCCTAGACTTGGTCAACAGTTAATGGCTAAAGGATTCTATATGCACAATCAACCCGTTCTGTTACTTAGCTAAAATTTCAAAGTTTAGCATGCTGTTAGTCGCTCACCGAGAATCTGTTGCAGCAAGGAATCTTTCAGCCCCAAGGAGTAGAACCTTAAGCGAGTGTCCTCCAAAAAGGGGAAATCCTGGCATGCAGCTGCTGCCCTGCAGGAGAGCTCCAAGGGCTCTGGGTCTGTCCCCTATTTATAGAGTGAAATAATTGACCTAGAGTCATATTCTCATGGGAACAAGATCCCTAGGTCCCCACTCCAGCCAGTGTTTTGGCTGTGTTGCCAGCCATCTCCCAAAGTCCAGGTGCAACTTATCACAACTGATGTTGTGATGGCCATGTCCCCAGCAGGAGCTGGTTGGGGGCTGTGGGGGGAAACCAGAGAGAGAACACCTCCACAGCATGGGATCAAGTGTCACAGCCAGACAAGTTGATGTGACCACATGAAGATAAACAGGGAGGTCAGCAGAGACATGAGTTGGTGCACAAGGCTCTGGGCTGGAAATTTAGCCAAGAATAAAGCAAGTTGGAGCTCTACCTGAGAACCTGAGCAATTTTTTTACAGTTTTCAAAAAATATGAGCACTTTTTGACCAGCTGAAAAGACTGAATCCTTCTACAAAAACCAACACATTTTCCCCAAACCATGCCCCAAATGGGAATTTCAGGATATGTATTAGCTGTAGAAGACAAAATATGGATGCTGCCATGTACTCGCAGTGTCCATACTCTGTTACATGGTGCACTTAATCTCACTAGTTTTTTAGGTATTTCCACCTCTCCTGATTAAATGGGCTGTGTCTATAGACACCTTCTCAGCAGACTCTCTGGCCATAGGCTCTTCCCCTGCTCCTCAGGAGTTTTGTCCTCCCCTTACACAATGTTCCTTCAGTCACCTCTCACTGCTTTGACTTGCAGGGAGCTAAAAGCTTGCCTGTCTTCCAGGAGTCTGCTGAATTAGCTCTGTAACCAACTCACTAATTGTGTGTTTATTTATCATTTCTGATCTATCCTTCTAAAATGTTTCTTTTATACTCCCCAGTAGAGGAAGGTGGGCCTTATTCAAGGTTCGTACTTGGAACACAGCCGAGGAATGTGTTGCTTCTTTTTATTGATTTGTATCCTATTATACTTGTGGTTGTTCAAAATTAATGAGAGTCTTGTGTCTCTTTACAGCCAAGGGTGAGGGTAAATCAGGTGGGAATTGGTGCAAAGGCGCTGTAACATTCCGCTGCAGAGTCAGTGACAAAGTCTGATGTAGGAAAAGAAAGCAAGTCCCAGGTGGCCCCCAAGAGAAATGGTGGGGTGGAGGAGGTGGGGGGGAAAGTTGTACAGACAGGGGGGACCTCGAGGAGAGGGCAGTTGCTGCCTCTCTGCTCCTCCTTAGGAGACCCTCTGGTTCAATATCCATTGGAGAAAGCTG
>NW_015090915.1:0-7578 GCF_001431845.1 Calidris pugnax | reverse complement strand
ACACGCAGATGGGACACCCCCTCCATGCACAGAAGTGTCTGCTGCAATCTCCCCACTCATTGCCCTTCACCCCTCAGGCCTCTCTCTGCACCTCCTGTCCTTCCCACACCTTCACTGCTCCTCCAAAGCCAATGCCTCTCCATAGGCCCAGGGCCTGATGCCCCCACAAAAGCAGATGTGACACTTGAGCAGAGCGGACCAAGGAACAGGAGCTTCTGTGGCTTGAACACACTTCTCTGCTTTCCTGCGAGGGCTGAGGCAAATGGAGGAGCTCCTGGAAAAAGCAACTGTTTTCCAGAGCTGCTGGGCCGGGGGACCATCCACTGTGCAGGGATGGATGAGGAAACTGTGCTCCCCACAGCCTGAAAAGTCCCTTCCCTGTGAGCACGTGAGGAGGACTTTTCAAACTCAACAGCCTCAAAGGTGAAAGGGGTTTTGGTGGAAAATGGGGGGAAGCAGGAAATCAGAGAGACTCCCTCTTGGCTTCCAGCCCTTGGACACATCACAGGAGAGCTCTGGTAGAGGGGGCCAGCACCCCTGGTCATGCCTCTGGGTCACAGCAATCCCAAGCACAAGTACAGGTTGGGCAGAGAATGGCTGGAGAGCAGCCCTGAGGAGAAGGACTTGAAGGTGTTTGTGGGTGAGAAGCTCAACAGGAGCCAGCAGTGTGCACTGGCAGCACAGAAACCCAACCTCATCCTGGGCTGTATCAAACGAAGCGTGGCCAGCAGGTATTCAAGACTGGGCTGGATGGGGTTTTGAGCAACCTGGTCTAGTGGGAGGGGTCCCTGCCCAGGGCAGGGGGCTTGCAACTCGATGATCTTTAAGGTCCCTTCCAACTCTAACCATTCTATGATTCTATAACAGTGCTGGTTGGAAGAGGCCCCGGAACACCATTGGACTGGGTGTACGATGTACTCCCTACCCAGCTCAGCAGCAGAGGATCAGCCCAAGGTAGCACCTTCTCTGCCCCCTCTGGGCTCCCTCCAGGTGTCCCTGGGGCTCCAGGGAAACTTCTGTGAAACAGGATGAAAGAGTTCCTCAGCTGGGCAGAGACACTCTTTCCTGCAGTGTCATTTCTCACATGAGAAAAAGAGTGAGGTCCAAAAATACCTTTTTATAACTATTAGACAGGACACCCAGACAATGCCAGGGAGGAATCTCCTTTACCGTTTCTGAAGGAATGGATTTAGCAGAGTCAATAGACACCTCTCATTTGTGGGTTTGTAGCCCTGGGGCTAAAAGCCAGCTCAGCTCCCTCCCAGGCACACCACAAACCCACAGGAGGTGGGATTTCTCTTTCCTCCCTTTACATGTGCACAAAATTGGCTCCTGCACGTGAGCTCCTTGTCTCAGCTTCCCTTGCTAAGTAGTGAGCATTGCAGGCAGGAGTCAGCTGTTCAGACACAGACACCTGGGGACACAGTTGGTGCCAGAGGGGAGCAAGACACAGCTGGTAACTGCAACCGGGGGTGGAGAGGTTCTTAGAGACAGGACAGCATCTGGGGGCGTATTCTTGGAGACTGGTGGGAAATTCCTTTGGGAAGCTTCAATGACAGAGGGTGTCCACATGTAGGACAAGTGAACCTGTAACTCTGCCTGATGTCCAGGGCAGCGCAGAGAGGTGTTCAGCTGCCCCAATGGAGTATTGTGGCACTGGGACAGCTGAGTCTCTCTCTCTCTGCTCTCCATCAGCTCTCTGTTCTACATGTGACAGTTGTCTCCTCTGCATCCCTTCATTGCCTCACCAAATTCAGGGCAGCTGACTCTTAATTTAGTTTACAAATTCAGGCCTGTGGTGCTACAAGAGATACCAGGGCTCTCCAGCACAACTGCAGAGCTTATGGCTGATTTATCCAGTGTGGCTCATTTATTCCCACGGTCATAGGTTGAAGATATCAATCTCAAGGAAGTTGCTGGGTGCCAGCTGCTGAGGTCAGTTCTAATCTTATCATCGCTGTACTTCACTCAGTTTTTCATCCAAGTCCATCTGTCCTTAGTTTGGGTAATCCCTGGCATCTCCTGTAGCGCTGCAGGCCTGTCCATGGCCAGTGAGGAGCTGCCCTGAATTAGGTTAGGCAATGGGGGGATGTCCACGAGACAACTGTGTTGCTGGCAGAGTGATTGACTTTACTCGTAAAAGAGAAGTAGTGAAATATTTATTAAGGTGAAACAGTGATTTAACAAAATCAGTAGCAAATGTGACAGTGTTTCACGAGATTCCATGGCAAGGACACTCTATTATTTACTGCTTAGAGGACAGGGTCAGACACGCTGTCAGGGAGACCCTCCCCTTGAGTCACGAGGTTCAGAAAGGGACCCCCTGGCTTTCTAAACTCCTTCTCAGAGTGGAGTCTGGGTGCGGCTGGATCCAATCCTAGTCCTAGACTTGGTCAACAGTTAATGGCTAAAGGATTCTATATGCACAATCAACCCGTTCTGTTACTTAGCTAAAATTTCAAAGTTTAGCATGCTGTTAGTCGCTCACCGAGAATCTGTTGCAGCAAGGAATCTTTCAGCCCCAAGGAGTAGAACCTTAAGCGAGTGTCCTCCAAAAAGGGGAAATCCTGGCATGCAGCTGCTGCCCTGCAGGAGAGCTCCAAGGGCTCTGGGTCTGTCCCCTATTTATAGAGTGAAATAATTGACCTAGAGTCATATTCTCATGGGAACAAGATCCCTAGGTCCCCACTCCAGCCAGTGTTTTGGCTGTGTTGCCAGCCATCTCCCAAAGTCCAGGTGCAACTTATCACAACTGATGTTGTGATGGCCATGTCCCCAGCAGGAGCTGGTTGGGGGCTGTGGGGGGAAACCAGAGAGAGAACACCTCCACAGCATGGGATCAAGTGTCACAGCCAGACAAGTTGATGTGACCACATGAAGATAAACAGGGAGGTCAGCAGAGACATGAGTTGGTGCACAAGGCTCTGGGCTGGAAATTTAGCCAAGAATAAAGCAAGTTGGAGCTCTACCTGAGAACCTGAGCAATTTTTTTACAGTTTTCAAAAAATATGAGCACTTTTTGACCAGCTGAAAAGACTGAATCCTTCTACAAAAACCAACACATTTTCCCCAAACCATGCCCCAAATGGGAATTTCAGGATATGTATTAGCTGTAGAAGACAAAATATGGATGCTGCCATGTACTCGCAGTGTCCATACTCTGTTACATGGTGCACTTAATCTCACTAGTTTTTTAGGTATTTCCACCTCTCCTGATTAAATGGGCTGTGTCTATAGACACCTTCTCAGCAGACTCTCTGGCCATAGGCTCTTCCCCTGCTCCTCAGGAGTTTTGTCCTCCCCTTACACAATGTTCCTTCAGTCACCTCTCACTGCTTTGACTTGCAGGGAGCTAAAAGCTTGCCTGTCTTCCAGGAGTCTGCTGAATTAGCTCTGTAACCAACTCACTAATTGTGTGTTTATTTATCATTTCTGATCTATCCTTCTAAAATGTTTCTTTTATACTCCCCAGTAGAGGAAGGTGGGCCTTATTCAAGGTTCGTACTTGGAACACAGCCGAGGAATGTGTTGCTTCTTTTTATTGATTTGTATCCTATTATACTTGTGGTTGTTCAAAATTAATGAGAGTCTTGTGTCTCTTTACAGCCAAGGGTGAGGGTAAATCAGGTGGGAATTGGTGCAAAGGCGCTGTAACATTCCGCTGCAGAGTCAGTGACAAAGTCTGATGTAGGAAAAGAAAGCAAGTCCCAGGTGGCCCCCAAGAGAAATGGTGGGGTGGAGGAGGTGGGGGGGAAAGTTGTACAGACAGGGGGGACCTCGAGGAGAGGGCAGTTGCTGCCTCTCTGCTCCTCCTTAGGAGACCCTCTGGTTCAATATCCATTGGAGAAAGCTGCTATCTCTTCCTCTTAAAAAATAAGAAGATCCCCTTTCCAAATGAAAAATTACTTTTTATTAAGTTCTCACTGAAATCTTCCACTTGAAGTAGCCTCCTGAGACCTCTCTCATCAGCTGTACAAGCCGGGAACCCCTGAATGAAATTCCGAAAGAGATGTGGCTCATTAGGACTTTCTGCACTTTCACGAGCCCCGTGGTGTATTTGGTGCTGAGCCCATGGAGCTCAGATACTGAGAGGAGATTGAACAACCTCTCCAGCAGTTCAAGGCAGAAGCAAATGCCAGAGTCTCTTGGAGCATGACTTGTCCCCACTGAGGGCCATCAGAGACCAAGTCTCCCCATGGCTTTCTCCCAGCAGGAAACTGGAGGCTGTGCTTAGAGGTGGACAAAGGCCCTGTGCAGGCGCGTCTGATGCTGAGGAAAGCCTTGATGTATTTTGTCATGCCAAGGGCTCAGCCCTGGGAAGGGGGATCCTGCCCCTCACACTGGCTCAGGGCTCTTCCCGGGGCATGGGGATGTGGGGTGTGCAATGCTGATCCTCTGGGAATCTCTGCTAAGGCACATGGAAAATAAGGAGGTGATTGGAGACAGCCAACATGGCTTCACCAAGGGCAAATCATGCCTGACAAATTTGGTGGCCTTTTACGATACTGCCACACACTTGGTGGACAAGGGCAGAGAAAATGACATCATCTACCTGGACTTGTGCAAAGCGTTCGACACTGTCCTGCACGACATCCTGGTCTCATATTTGGAAAGTCATGGGTTTGATGGATGGACCACTCGGTGGATAAGGAGCTGACTGAATGGCCGCACTCAAAGGGTTATGGTCAATGGCTCAATGTCCCATTGCAGCTGGTGACAAGTGGTGTTCCTCAGGGGTGGTCCTGGGACCAGTGCTGTTCAATATCTTTGTGGGAGACATGGACACTGGGATTGAGTACACCCTCAGCAAGTTTGCCAATGACACCAAACTCGGTGGCATGGTTGACATGCTGGAGCTTTAGGCCTGTCACCATGACCTCGGTACCAGGAATGATCATGGAGAGGATCATCTTGAGTGAGCTCTCATGGCAAGTACAGGACAGCCAAGGGATCAGGGCCAGCCAGCATGGGTTTATGAAAGGGGGGGTCCTGCTTAACCAACTTGATCTCTTTCTACGACCATGTGACCCACCTTCTCGATGCGGGGAAGGCTGTGGACGTTGTCTACCCGGACTTTGGTAAGACATTTGACACCGTCCCCTACAGCGTTCTGCTGGAGAAGCTGGCGAATCCTGGCATAGACAAGGGTACTCTTCACTGCGTAAAAAGCTGGCTGGATGGCCGTGCCCAGAGAGTTGTGACTAATGGGGTGAAATCTTGTTGGTGGCCGGTCACCAGTGGTGTCCCTCAGGGCTCGGTTTTGGGGCCAGTCTTGTTTAATATTTTTATTGATGATCTAGATAAGGGGATTGAGTGCACCCTCAGTAAGGTTGCAGGTGACACCAAACTAGGTGGGAGTGTTGATCTGCTTGAGGGTCAGAAGGCCCTACAGAGGGACCTCGACAAGTTGGATCAATGGGCCAAGGTCAATGGGATGAGGTTCAATAAGGCCAAGTGCCGGGTCCTGCATTTTGGTTACGACCCCAGGAAACGCTACAGGCTTGGGGAAGAGTGGGTGGAAAGCTGCCCAGCAGAAAAGGACCTGGGGGTGTTGGTGGACAGCCAGCTGAACATGAGACATGGCAGAGGCCAAAGGAAGGAGGTCTGAGCACACTCATGGGATTTAGGAAGCTGAAACCTGCTCTATTCTCCCTGCCTCCTCCACACCTAAAGAGAAATCCTTCTTCCCTGGAAAGAAATGCTTAGGTTCCCAAGAATCTCGGGAGGCACAGCATACCTATTCCTGGGTTGAAGGAGCTGGTCAACTGCCTTGTCTCTTCTTCCGCAATGATGGCTGTAATGATGGCTCATGTGCAGACTCTCTACATGGATGCTGACAGTTCTTGAGCAGCCTGCTCTGAAAGGCAGAGCTTGGGCAAATGAAAAGGGAAGCAAAGGATGTGGTCAGGGCTGTTTGGGGGCACCTGTGCAGCAGCCCAGCACCTGATGTGAATCACTTCTGGGGTCAGGGAGAGCCTGAGAGCATTGGACAGTGTAGGACAGGCTGTGGTGCAGATGGCCCCTTTGTGGGTGCTGGGATTGCCCAAGTGAACTGAAATAGTCCTTTCGACTATGGCTGCTGCCTCTTCCACTGAGTTCCTTGAAAAGACACCAGGTCTCCACAGCTCCAGCACTTTCTTACCTCTTCACCCACCCACTCACTCCCTAGAGCCCAGGAGGAGCCCTACAACTGTCCTGCAGTCGGCATTGCACACCCTCACCTCTCCCTGCCCCCAGGAGGAGCCCTGAGTATCCCATGAGGGAAGAAGCCTGGGGTGTCCCGGCCCCCCACCTCTCCCAGGCCTGGTGCTGCCCTGTCTGTGACCCTGCCATGCAGATCCCACCCGGGTTCCACATGTGATTTTCAACCTGTAAGCAGTGACCATGCGGATCCCACCCGGGGCCATCTGACTGGCAGTGGGAGAGTCTCGTTGCCCGTCATCATCTGCATCATCCGGGGAGCCCTTCTCTGCCTGCTCCTGGCCCTCTTGGCCAGGCAAATGCGAAGCGCCAGGGCTGGGCACAGAAGTGGGTCCCTTCCCAGGGGAAGATGCCTCCTGGCAAGGCCAGGGGTGCCGTGGGGTGTGAAGGAGTGGTACAGGCAGAGCTGGGGGGTCAGGAGTGTCAGCTCTCTGGGGGGATCCCATCCTCTCTCTGACCATCCCTGGGCCAGCCCTGCCTCTGTCCGCAGGCTCTGAGAGAGCTCAGGAGCCCTTCCCAGAGGCCATGTATGAGGAGATCGGTTACAGCCCAGCGCAGGAGGGGCAGGCAAGGTTCAGCGGCTCAGGTTGGTGTGCGTCCCTCATGGAGGACACATCTACAGTGCTCTTTGCCCTGGCTCCCACCCAGGCTTGGTCCCTGCATCCCCCTGGCCCATGGTCCGTGTGGCGCTGGAGCTGTGGAATCTTTCCGGGGGGAGCCGGTCCCTGGGCCCAGGAGAGAAGCTTTCTCTGCCCCAGCTCTGCCCGTCCCAGGTGGGACCAGCCCCTCTCTGCCGGCCCCTGCAGCCTGGGGGACCCCCAGGGCAGCTGTGGGAGGCCCTTGTACATGGGGTTTGTCCCAGGGGAGCAGGGGGAGTCCTGAGCCCTCGTCCCCATGCAACTGTGGGGGTCAGCCGAGCGCACTCCCGTAACACCCACTGGGCCTCTCTCCAGGCTCCTATTCTGAGAAGTCCCTGGCCAAGCTGCAGTCCTACCCTGGGGACAACGAGGAGGAGGAGGGTGCGGGGTCAGCACCAGGTACTGGGTGGCAGGAAGGGGTGGATCTCTCCTCCCTGCAAACATGTGATGGACAGCAGTGTCACTGGGTGTCACTGTCAGAGCTGGGGAGGACATGGGGGATCTCCTGTGGGGCTGCCAACACCAATGTCTGAGCCCCACGTCCCTGCGCATCCTCCCATACTCTGCTCTGCAGAACACATCTGCTCCCTGTCACCAGCTCCCCTCTCCTTTCAGTCCTCCCTGTCCTGCCCGGAGGTGACCCAACAGATGGCTACGATGATACCAGGGAGGTTTCTGACCCTGAGCAAGATCCTGTCCCCTGTCAGGAAGGCTGGGAAATGCCCAGGGTGCCAGAGGA
>NW_015090914.1:2651126-2665509 GCF_001431845.1 Calidris pugnax | reverse complement strand
TGGCCACAACCATGCTCTGAGGGACAGCATCGAAAGCCTTCCCCAAATCCACCAAAACGATATACATCACCTTCCCTCCATCCACCAGGGAGGCAAAAGGACAGAATGTGTAAGCTCACTGAAACCTCAAAACCTGTACAATGGAAATAAAGAATTCTGAGGTAAGAATCCACATTATTGTCTTTGTGATATACCTTCTTCTCACTCCTACTGACTTCAGGAGAAGTAACATTTCAACTTCTTTTCATGTCCTTTATTACTGCCTGCATTCACTGTCACTCAGCTCCTGCCACTAAAATCTCAGCACAACTACGGGTTTTTTTCTTCCAAGGAACAAACGCCCAGCAGATTTCAACTGAGAAGGGTTAAGAGAAGGGATATAAAAGACAGAAAAAAGAAAGCTTAGTCAAAGGGCTCAGCAAAATCAAAATTAAAGTGTGCTATGGAGGCAATTTTAGGAGAAGGCAACACTCTTTTAGTTCAAAATATCAGAGAAACCATTATTTGCATCAAGCAACTATGCACACAAAGTAATATTGTGTCACCATTGCTGTTGTAACCTATGGACAACATAGAACACTTGGTACCTGTGTCTCTGACAACACTAAATACTGCCCAAGAATTCCCACCAGAAACAGCTTTTCTCTGAAGGTTAAAAAAGTCTGAAAGTATTTTTTTCTTTTCAAGGAGTAAAACTGGAACGAGACGGCCAAGATGCTCAAGGACTTTATCTGCTTACACTCTCTGTTGGGCTGTAGGAACACACTACAGGGCACAGGAAAAACAGAATGTCTTCCAAGGTCAGAGCTTAACATGGAAACTGGCATCATCATCCTAACAGCCAAAGAGTTAAATTACACTCTAGCCAACACCTGGGACAGAAAATACAATTAAATGTAAAGATCCCTTGGGTACACCCCAGATACAAAGTCTCATGAACTGAGGACATGAGTTACAAGCCTGCATTGACTTGCAGGAGCATTAGCAGAATTCTCTCTGTTTTCTGACAATCCCAGCAGAAATCCAGATTAGGAGCCAACACAGAGAAACCCAACTTCTCTGAAGATGAGGCAAGGCGGACTCTAAATTAGGAAAAAAAACCAAACAGCTGCCAAAAAACATCTCCCAAGTTGGACACTGCCTCCAAAGCTCACCTGGACACATTTTTCCTACTATTTTCCTCTACTATAAAGAAACCACACACTCTCCCTCTCCTCTTTCTAGAGCTGAAAAAACTAATTGTCATGAAATCCACTTGGAGTGAAAACATCTCCAGTGACCTCCTCAGAGTCCTTGCTCCCTTTCCTGAAGTGCATTTAAATCCTTTCCCAGTCGCACTCATTCTCTCTCCAGGTGTAACACATCGTTGCCTCAGAAGCATTTCAAGCTTCCAATGCTTGGAAAAAGGTACATATTCTTTAAAAAGGCACATATTCTCAGTTAGTCTGAAGTAATGACCTGTTCAAAACAAGTGCTCCTTAGGAAATGGGAGGGAAAATTAAAACAAACAAAAAAACCCCAAAACCCAGGGCATACATTTGGGGTCATTTTCATTGACATAAGACATTCTAATTAACTTTCAGCTCACATCAGATCATTAAAAGGCTCAAACACAGACCCACCCTTTACAGAATTCAGAGCAATTGCTTCACATCAATATTGAAGTGGGCTGTGTCTGAGGAGCAGGTAAACTCAAACTCCTGGCTGCACAGGGCACCAAGAGGCCCAGGCTCTGACCAATGAGACTGATCAGTATGAACCAGCATGAAGGTACCAAAGACCGTCTGAAGAAGCACAGAATCACAGAATTATCCAGGTTGGAAGGGACATTTCAGATCATCTCGTCCAACCATCAACCCAACTCTGATCAAAACCATCACCAAACCATGTCTCTAAGCACTAGGTCAACCCGGCTTTTAAACACCTCCAGGGATGGGGCCTCAACCACTGCCCTGGGCAGCCCAGGCCAAGGCTGTTATTAACCCTTTCTGTGGAAACATTTTTCCTGATCTCCAATCTGAACCTCCCCTGGGGCAACTTGAGGCCATTTCCTCTTGTCCCATGGCCTGTTCCTTGGGAGAAGAGACCGACCCCCCCTGGCTACACCCTCCTTTCAGGGAGTTGGAGAGAGCCAGAAGGTCTCCCCTCAGCCTCCTTTTCTCCAGGCTCAACACCCCCAGCTCCCTCAGCCTCTCCTCACAAGACTTGTGCTCCAGACCCCTCAGAGTCATAAGGAGGCTTTTAAACAGCCCACTGAAAATGTCTTCATTCCTTCGGGAAGCTAGCTGAATAAATAGTATTTCTGATAAGCATAACTTATGTAAAAACAAAATGAACAAAACCAGAATGATAGCAGAGGTAACACAAGGGACATGTGCAAAAAATGAGACATTCTTCACTGTTTCATAGACATAAAAAGTCCCCATCAATTTTTTTAACAACTTATAGGCTGTATTTTAAATATCAAGTTCCCAGCTATTACATTTATTAGAATCAACACAATTAACTAAAACAAAACAACAACAACAACAAAAAAAACCCCAAACCAAACTTACCCCTGTGTGAAATGTGTTCATCTGATTCGTGTTAATATCTTTAACTGTTCTGTTTGTCCTTGTATGACCATGGGCTTGGGAGAAGCGGGATTGTATGGATGTAGTTTCTGTTTCTTGTAAGAACCCCTAAAGAAACCATTTTTTTTGTTACTGGCCGCGTGGTGCTGAGCGGGAGGGGTCTGTGGGGCGCACGCCTGAAGTCGGGGGTCATCCTGGGGGGGAGCCAAGGAAAACACCTAGAAGATTCCAGAAGGTGAGGAGGGCATGCGCCAAAGAAGACACGCCTATCATTAGCATAGGCCAACCTCTGTATGAATATGTATTAGGAGAAGCGATATAAACCCCAAAACGGGACTTGCACGTGTGTGCCTTGGTTGAGCGGAGACTCCCGGTGCACCCAGCGCTGTTTGCTTGTCTTTACTCATTTAATAAATTGTAAATTAAAAATCATTTATCACACCTGGCAACAAGCCCAAGAGAAGTAATCGAGGAAGCTGCAAATGTGCTGTTAGGCCTGACGACAGGAACAACGCCTGGTGGGACACAGCGACACCGTGCGGACACTTGGTGCCCTCTCCTGGGCAAAACAGACCCTTGTTTTGCCAATTCACGAATCACGGAATTGTGAAAGTCAGAAGGGACCTTCTAGAGCCCATCCAGCCCAACTCCCCTGCCAAAGCAGGGCTGCCCAGAGCACATCACTCAGGAGCATCCAGGTGGGGCTTGAAGATCTCCAGAGAAGGGGACTCCACACCCTCCCTGGGCAGCCTCTGCCAGGGCTCTGCCACCCTCACCCCAAACAAGTTCTTCCTCACATTGGAGTGGAACTTCCCATGGTCCAGCTTGTGCCCGTTGCCCCTCGTCCTGTCACTGGGAACCCCTGAAAAGAGTCCGGCTCCATCCTCCTTCCACCCACCCTTTAGATCCTTGGAAGCATGAATAAGGTCTCCCCTCAGCCTTCTCTTCTCCAGGCTCAAGAGCCCCAGCTCTCTCAGCCTTTCCTCATCAGGGAGATGCTCCAATCCCTCCATCATCTCTGTTGCCCTACGCTGGACTCTCTCCAGCAGTTCCCTGTCTCTCTGGAACTGGGGAGCCCAGCACTGGAGGCAGGATTCCAGTTGTGTCCTCCCCAGTGCAGAGCAGAGGGGGAGAATGACCTCCCTCCACCTCCTGGCCACACTCTTCCCTACGCAGCCCAGGATCCCATTGGGCTCTTGGCCACGAGGGCACATTGCTGGCTCAGGGATAGTTTACTACCAACCAGCACCCCCAGATCCTTCTCCTCAGTAGTGCCTTCCAGAAGATCCACCCCTAACCTCTGTTGGTGGCTGGGGTTCTTCCTCCCCAGGTGCAGGACCCTACACTTGCCCTTGTTGATCCTCATGAGGTTCTTCTCTGCCCAGCTCTCCAGCCTGTCCAGGTCATGCTGGATGGCAGCACGGCCCTCTGGAGTGTTGGCCAGCCCTCCCAGTTTGGGATCATCAGCAAGGTCGCTGACGATAAACTCGGTCCCCTCGTCCAGGTCATCGATGAATAGGTTGAACAGGACTGGGCCAAGTATTGACCCCTGGGGGACACCACTGCTCAAAGCACAGCCACCGAAATAAGATTTTTTTCCCCCTACCAATTCCACAATGCAAAGGCATATAGGAAATTCTCCACCTTGAACTAATCCCTTGGGCAAAGGTCAATCAAGTCCAGATGGAAGAAAGAAAGTTCAAGCGTTTCCCCCAAAGTAGAACTTGGCTGTTTATCTCCTTGAAAATTGCTGACCCGGCACCGTGGTACATCACAACATTGTTTATTATGTGACTTTTTACAATACAAACAAAAATACAGAAATGCAGTATATGAATACAGCTAAATGCAAAATGGTGATGTTTTTCTTGAGGCCATATTCCCATTTCTAGTAAAAGAAAGAAAGACTGCACACAGGTAGAAACAGGTTGGTAGTTAACTCCACAATTTTGCCTAGAAATGACTTATAAATGCATTTTCCTGCTACTTACCATAAAATGTAAAAAGGGAGTTAAAGGAAAGTTTTACTCACTGGTTCCTACCATATGAAAGAAGCTATATTCTATTTAGGAGGGCCAATATATGGAAAAATATCTAAATTAAACGTTATTACAAAAAAAAAAAAAAATGAAGCAGTAATGAGATCCTTCTGGCTAAAGAAGTTACTAAATGAGAATAGCATATATTTAAAGAATCCAAAACATAAAAGGGTTGTTATAAAAAGCTTAGGTGCACTGTAAGCCTACAACTTCTGTTTTTCCATGTGTACTTTTAAACAATGGAAGTGTCAAAAAATAGGGTCAACTGTGTTAGACTAAATTACATTAATGTATATGCTGCACTGAATGGAATTCCTGGATTATAATAAGAGAGAAGCACTGTTTGCATCATATTATGGCAATTTATCCTCACTAAAAACCGTCTATAGAGTCCTTGCATTTTTTTTTTTAATATCCTGTAAACCGTCAAACCACCAGAACGATTGTACAACAGTAAAATGGTTTCTTTTTCATTAAAATGACATCTGTTAAAAAAAAAAAAACCCAACAACAAAAAAAGGAAAAAAAATAAGGTACTTAGAGCTGTTATTTTTCCAAGTACACAACACCCGAGACAATTCAAGGCATCTCATTCTCCATCAAAATTAACAAAAAAAAAAAAATTTGTCATGCTGTTAAATCCATAACTATGGATACAACTGGTGCAAAACTGGTCAAACGGATCCAACAAACACTGATGTCCAGGCTGGCATATTGGCAACTAATACATAACTGGTGGTCAGAATGATGCATTTAAAATATCTTCCCTTTCTTCTTATTCTTTTCCAAGGTTCTAAAAATGATATAAAAAAAAAAAAAAAGTGAAATAATACATACAAGCTTTGATTTAAAAAAAAAAACAAAAAGAAATCACTAATGTACATCTTTAAAATATGCATTTTATAAAGCTTTAGTGATTGCAATATAATGTATGAAACTAGTGTGTGCACAGTCCTTGTACTACATGGAATCAAACACTGCATTTATCACTAGATTTCCCCTTCCAAGAACTGAGAGATTCTCAAAACTTTAACTCCTCCTCCCTCAGAAGTCGGATGCAATCTAGCTTTCAAACACAGACAGAATTTTTCTAGATACCTCTATAGTCTGCACAGTGTTTGTGCAGATTAAAATCTGCTTTAGAAGGTAATAATCTCCCTGATAATTTTGATGTATGCTCATTTGTAACCAAAAGCACTTCCAAGACTCTTCTTGGTTTTTAAGTGACACTTGGAGAGTGGTCGATCACCACAGAAACTGCCTTTTAACAGAAAGCTACCATGTGTTTACTGCAAAGTGCAGGACAAGACTCCAATTTACCTGGAAGAATTCTGTTGTTCCAAAATACGTTGTTGGGCTTCCCAGTTTGCTTTCTCATCCTCAAACTGGCGACGCTTTTCCTCTAGTTCTTTGTGTTGTGCCTCCAAATTCTTTTTCATTTGCTCGTGGCGTCGCTGCAGCTGCAGAGAAGGTTACAAGCAGAGTCAGTAAGCACAGAAAACACAGTGACTTTTGGAGCCGTAGTAAAAAACCTCAGCAAGAAAATACAGTATTCTATTTCCTCTTCAGAGAAAGTAACTCTTAGACCCAAAACTCTAAGGTAATTGAAACAAAAAGGGCATTAATCCCAAAACAGAAAACACCCCAAATGCTGCCGGAATTACCAACAGGAGCCGTAAGCAGCTACAGGTGGCAAACTAAAGGAAATTCAAGAATATTTTGATATTTGGTGCAAATGCTTAAGAAACAAATTGCAGGGCATTTGAGTATCGGTAATGCGTAAATGAGGAGCATCTTTGACTTGTGTGGATAAAAAAAAAAAAAGACACAAACATTTATTTCACACTATAGGATTAACTACATGAAGAATCTATTTGGGAAAACATTATTATTAAGTGGATTAATTTATTCCCTGATTAAATGAATTATTAGTAATATTATTATTGAAGTGAATTGTCTACGGTGCCAGAACAGTATAAGAAGTCGATGGGATAAGTTGATGGGACAGGATCACTGTCAGGAAATGCAATTCCTTTTGTTTGGTGTAATATGTTTTTGAATTAGAATTAAAGAAAACTTCCTCTTTTCTTACTCTCTTGCAAATCCCTCTCTTACACAAAACCTTCAAAACCTATTTCCATTTAAATATGTTTTAAATGCTTTATACTTGGCATTGTCTATTGCCCACCTCTCGACATGTAGAGAAATACAGCAGAAGTTTATGAAGTCATAAATGGTGAAGGAAAAAAAAAGGAATGGGATGCACAAACATTTAAAAAATGATATCACAGGACACACTTGCTTAAAACATCATGAGGTAATACATGACAAACAAAAAGGAAGATTTCTGTTTGTTTTTCTATCTACTAAGGAGAGTGTGTAGGCCAGAAGTGTAAACGGGTTCAAAAAGATTGGAGACAGAAGCTGTGAAAGGATAAATCCAGTGACTAATTAAACACTGTAATTCAGATAAAACATCTAGCTTTAGAATCCTCAAACTGCTGACTGGTATGTCCTTATCTATTTATTCCTTCAAAAGAAAAAAAAATATAATAAAAGCTCTAGACTGCCACATTTTTCCCTCTGATTCAGTCTGCCTTGGCTCCTTACAACGCCGAGGCTGCCAAGCGTTTCAACCACCCCTCCAAGTTTCCTCACTTTCCCTCAAATTGGGAGCCAAACTTGCTTTAGGAACTTTGACATCTCCGTTTGGCTTCTTGTGAGAAGCCACCTCCTCAAAACTTAAAATTAATTTCCTACTTAAACATAATTTTATAATAGTCTCTGAAAAAGATCACTTTAAAAGATTAAAAAGATCAGCTTGAAGCCCATAAAAAGCAGTTTCACTGTGAGGAGTTCACCTGGAGATGACAGAAATTGGAGTTAAATATCCATTTATGTATGTTCAAATGACACCAAAACACTGACAACAACAAACTTCTGCCTCTTTCTTAGTTTAGTAATTCTCATTTAGATGATTTCTTACAAACATCGTATCAAGGCCCTGAAATGCTTCTCTAATATGCAAATTATCATTACTAAAGCACACAGGAGGCAACAGGCACAAAATACTCAAAAAGAGACAGAGGAGAAAAAAAAAAAAGGGGTGAGTAAGAAAGTTAAGGAGTATTTCCACATAGTGAGACTGTGAAAATAAGAAGAGAATGCATGTGAACATTAAAATCCCATTTTAAGTTTGGGCTTATACGAATTCAGCAAAGACAAGAAGCTGAGAAAGAATAACCAAGTTTTCTTCAAACACAGCATCTAACCGTGGAATCAACTCCTAGGCAGAGGTTATGGTGCAAAGTCTTGGCAAAAAGAGCCCTCTCTACATTTCTTCAGTTTAAGTGTGTTGGGCTTTGAGACATTTTGATTACCTCGGCTTCGGAGTCCTTCAGTTTCTGAACTTTTTCTTTGACTTTCATCTCAAACACCTGTTCCATTTCCATTTCCATTTTTTTCATTTTGGCTACATGCTCCCTCCTTTCCTCCTCCATCTGTGCCAACGGGCTCCTGCCATAAATCCAGAAAAAGCAGTTAGCTAATAAGAATTTTTTTTCATTTTTTCTTATCTGTTACATTAGGGCATCTGTAAAAAACAAGATGAAAACACTGAAGCGTTAAGATAAATAACTGCTAGCTTAAATTCAATATGCATTATTGCATTAACTGCTCAGGTAAGCTTTTCTTCCCCCAAAAAGACATTGATACAATATCTTTTTCTCCCCCACAATTCATTTACATTACATTAATGTTAACGGAAACTCTGCACTTTCTATCTTTAGTAGAACCTGGTCATGGGAAGAGAAGAAATCAAAGTTACACCAAAAAATCAGCATCTTCTGAGTGATCTCCAGTTGTCTTTTTCTTTCCCATTCAAATAGATAAAAAAATTAATGGACGAAATAAAATTTTTTTAAGAGTGTTGCAGACAAAAGTCCCATTTCCTCTCTAAATCTTCACTGTTCAACTCAAGCCCAGGAGTAAGTTAAGATTATAACTATGTTGAATGCCGTGGTAACACTTCTGAAAAGACAGTGACTTTGCAAAAAAAAGGTTCAGGCAACTGAATATCGGTATTTTATCAAAGTGTTAGTTGGAAGATGTACCTTTAGAATATTACTAATAAATATAATGTATAAAAATAATGCACACAATTTTTAATTTTTCTATACACTAGATGGTAACTTCTTTCCTGGATTCTACTTTTCTTTTTTCCTAAAGCTGCTATCCAAGAGATACGGGTTTGAAATAGCAAGTTTCATTAAGCACATTAAATGCTCAATAAACCAGGATGGTTTGGATCCAGTGGTGATCGCTACACACAGCCTTGTAAGACTTTTCTGCTGTTTAACAAAGATCGATCAAAACAAAACACTGGCCTCTTGTTTCCATTTGGAGTACATACAGCTTAAAATGACAACATTTTAACTGTTGTGCTGGTAAAAATGGAAAAGAATTGAATATATTTGGAGTTGTTCAACTCAACTAGGTAGGATATCTACTGCAATGTGTGCAAATCACTCAGACCAGCAAATTCTAAAATAGAGGTGGCAAGTCTAAGCTCTACCAAAAATAGTCTTCTTGCTTTCAATTCTTAAAAAAAAGAAAAGAAAAGAAAAGAAAAATCCCAAAACAAAAATCCCAACCCCCAATAAAAAAAATCCCATTCTGAAACGAGCAAAGAATGTACTAACTATGAGTGATGATTGAAACATAAGCAGCAGTGCCTATTTTGATTCAGAATTTGCCATTTTTAAAAGACTGGAGACCGTATCTCAAACATCTGGTTTGACCATTAATGGCTCATTTCATCCTTCCTGCTTGCCCATTTTCACCAGTTAACAACACAGTGAAAGGAATCAATGTCATATGAACTCAAGGCCATAGGAACTTTTTCCTTAAATCCCAGTATTTTAAAGATGATAATTGTTGGGGGTTGTGAGGAGGAAGAAAATGCATTTCCATTGAAAAAAAAAAGTTAAATTGAATCTGAACTACTAGTTGCAAAGCTTGGATTGGTGAATAAAATGCTGTATGTGGTGCCCAGTGACAGGACAAGAAAGAATGGGCACAAATTTGAATGTGAGAAGTTCCATCTAAACATGAGGAGGAACTTCTTCCCTGAGAGCCCTGGAAGAGGCTGCCCAGGGAGGTGGTGGAGTCTCCTTCTCTGGAGATATTCAAACCCTGCCTGGACATGTTCCTGTGGGACCTGCTCTGGGTGGACCTGCTTTGGCAGGAGGTTGGAGGAGATGATCTCCAGAGGTCCCTTCCAACCCCATAGCATTCTGTATAATACACGGAACTGAAAGGGATCCTCAGTCCAACGTTTGCTGTAGCCCTTCAAAAGGCCAACTGCTAGCCAAGGAAAAAAATAAGGGTTAAACACAGGTGAAATAAAATAATACACAAAAATAAGAAGAAAATGAAAGAAGAGGTGAGTAGCAGTACTTGTGGAAGCTAAACATCTGTCAAAACAAGGCTATTTTCTTATTGTTACCTTTCAGAAGTGTAAAGTTCTCAAATATATCTGCTCTTCAACAAGTTACTTAGTAGGTAGATGTGAATATACTGAGGAACCACTGCTGCAGTTTCCTCAGAACTGAAAAAGGAGCAGAACTGTCCTTCTATGGACAACCTAATAATGTAACGGGGATGTCCTGACCTCTGTATTCGAATAAAAGTGGTAAAAACCAGTCTGCCCAGAAAATTTGATAAACTACCAAGTGAGCATTTACAGCTGAGAGTTTTACAACATCGGTCACAACTGGTTTCGTTATGGCTTAGGTATGTGATGTGAGGAGAAAGCACATTATCCTCTATTTCAGGATAAAAACTATACAAGGGACTGGAACAAAAGAAGAGCTGAAGGAAAAAAACCCCAAACCACTGAAGAAAGACATTTAACTGATTTTATAAGATATATGTTAACACAGCCCAAAAATTAAAAATTATTCCAGATGCGGGCAAAGTGGAACCTCTGCGAGCCAGTAATAAGGTAAAATCATGGTCAGAAAAGACCAGTTAAAGTAACTAATTCTCCAATTCAAATTGTAAATTTACAGATAAGGGTGAAAATTCCACTAATTCTTTATAAGCATCTATCTAAAGACGATGAAGCTACAAATAGAAAATGAGGGAACCTCTTAACTTATGCGCTTCTACTCATTGTTGAAATTTGACCAAATTTGTCCTGAGACTCAGCCAAAAAGTTTCTTTTTACAGAGAGATTTGTCACTGAAAGTATTTATGAATTCCTAAAGTTTACATTAGCATAGCTTTAGAACAACAACAAAAAAAAAAGCTGCTAGGAAATAAAAAAAACAATGCCAAGAGTGGGATAACAGGAAATTGTTTTAAATTTGAAACATTAAACAGTGAAACCCTTTTTGTGTTTATAAAATTTTTGTCTTTAAGTTTTTTGGAAAAATTTAAATGACCACTTACATGCCTTCAACTGTGTCAAATCTAAAAAACAAAAAATACAGAGGCTTAGCTTAGCATGCTTAAATAAAACCACAAAACCAAAAAAGCAATGATTAAAAAAAAGTAAATTCATTACGAATAGATTCCTAAAGCTGATGATGTGCTCCCCCAAAAGCAAATTTTTCACAGTGAAAGTAAAGACTGTTAGTTAAAGCTGGTTATAATTCTTTCCCATTCCATCAGTAAATCACTCCACCTTGTCAGTATTAGTGCAGGTTTGGTGTGCAGGTGTTTTTGGGCATGGTTTCCCTGGAATACGCACGCTTTCAAAGCCACGGGGAGGATCTGAGGGACGTCAACAACCACCTGCTCTAAACAAGTTTTCCAAAAGCGATGCCATATGGAGGCTTCTCTGTTCCTTTAAAAATTGTCACCTAGTAAAGGACACTGTATGAAAAACCCAGGAGTGGTGGTGTGCTCCAAACAGAGCTCCAGTTCAATGGCCAGCAGAGGTCTCACCGGTGGCTGAGCTCAGCTCTGAAGAAGGTTTGGTTGCCACCTCCCCAGAGCGTGATGCTTAACCTTGTGTTAGCACTTCACTGAAACTACAGAAGAAGCGGGGGGAAAAAAACAGAGTCTGAAATCAAGATTCTGATATTAAGCCTCACCACGTTAGAAGGTGGGCTTCATAACATCAGAAGCATTGCACAGAATTCACCAAGAGCACCAGCGGAAGGAGTTAGAAGCAGGCTGAGGGCAGCAGTTAGAAGGACCTACGCCTTGAGGATTGTGTTATTGGTTATTGAAGGGATCAGTAGGTGGATAAGGCTCACCTTTACAGGCTACAACACGACCTTCAATAAAATAAGGTTTTAAACTCACTCAAGTTAGCACCTTCATAGAGCAAACCGGAAAGAGTTCTCAACCTAACGTTTTTTAATTTTCAGAGCAAATATCAATATTCACACATCACGTAGTACACGTGAAATTACAATTTCCGCATAGTTCGAAGAGACAAGTTATCCATATATGTAAAGGGTACCCTCCACATTTCTTTTCTTTTTTTTTTTAATGGATGGGATGATGTTGAAAATGGGAAGAAATCAGACACTAAGTCCAAAATATAAAAAAAGCTACATAATCACGGAAAAGACATGCTTTGGATTGCTCTCAGGTCAATAAATGACTTGCAGAACACTGAATGAGAGTTTCACCAAATCCGAGCAGACACATCAGAGAGGAAATTATCAACTGGGCAGAAGAAACTCCTTCAATTCATCTGCACAGCATTATTCAAACTTGGAGCACGTACTTCTGTTCGTTAACATTTGTATCTCGGTTCACAAAAATATGTTAACGGCTGCACGAAAAAACAAAGATCTGCTAAAATCACAAAAATACAGATGTTTTAGAGGTACAAAAGGTCAAGCCAGTCTCCGACAGCTGCCTGCTGGAGACACAGACACTTCTTTCAGAAGGCGTGCAGGCAAGCAGAAAATTCCTAAGGGAACGCACAGATAAACTGTTAATATCTGTTCTTCCCTCTTTTAATTAATTTCCAGGAAGACACATGGTTATTAGGAAAATTCCTTCTATGCTGCTTCAAGTATGCAAGATTCAAAACTATGAAAACACATTGAAGCCAAAAAAAGCACATTAAAGCTTAGAAAAATGCTGCAATGACATATTGGATAAGGTAACAAGACAAGAACAGCATCAGCTGCTTCACAGCCAGCGTATGCATTCAAGAATTTTATTCAAGTTTGCCAATGACACCAAGCTGTGTGGTGTGATCAACACACTGGAGGGAAGGGATGCCATCCAGAGGGACCTGGACAGGCTGGAGAGGTGGGCCTGTGCAAACTTCATGAAGTTCAACCAGGCCAAGTGCAGGGTCCTGCACCTGGGACATGGCAATCCCAGGCACAAATACAGGTTGGGTGGAGAATGGCTGGAGAGCAGCCCTGAGGAGAAGGACTTGGGAGTGCTTGTGGATGAGAAGCTCAACATGATCTGGCCATGTGCACTGGCAGCCCAGAGAGCCAACCCCATCCTGGGCTGCATCAAGAGAAGTGTGGCCAGCAGGTCCAGGGAGGTGATTCTGTCCCTCTGCTCTGCTCTGGTGAGACCCCACCTGGAGCACTGTCTCCAGCTCTGGTGTCCTCAGCACAGGAAGGACATGGACCTGTTGGAACGAGTCCAGAGGAGGCCACAAAAATGCTCAGAGGGCTGGAGCACCTCTGCTGTGAGGACAGGCTGAGAGAGCTGGGGTTGTTAAGCCTGGAGAAGAGAAGGCTCTGGGGAGAATCTCATAGCAGCCTTCCAGTACCTGAAGGGGCTACAGGAGAGATGGGGAGGGACTCTTTGTCAGGGAGTGGAGTGACAGGAGAAGGGGTAATGGTTTTAAACTGAAAGAGGGGAGATTTAGATGAGATACCAGAAAGAAATTCTTTGCTGTGAGGGTGGTGAGAGCCTGGGCCAGGTTGCCCAGAGAAGCCCCATCCCTGGAGGGGTTCAAGGCCAAGGTTGGACGGGGCATTGGGCAACCTGGTCTCATTGAAGACATCCCAGCCCCTAGAAGGGATGGAACTGGATGGGCTTTAAGGTCCCTTCCAACCCAAAACCTTCTGTGATTCTCTGGCGATTCCACCACTTCCCTGGGTTGGAGGGGACCTTTAAGGTCCTCAAGACCAACCATCAACCCACCACTGCCCAACCCACCACTGACCCGTGTCCCTCAGCACCGGCTTTTAGATCCCTCTGGGGATGGTATTTGGGGAGTGGAGCCGGAGGAGGAGGAAGAGGAAGAGGAAGGGTTTTAAACCAAAAATGAGGAGATTGAGCTGAGATGTGGGGAAGGACTTCTTTGCTGTGAGGGTGGTGAGACCCCAGCCCAGGTTGCCCAGAGAAGCTGTGGCTGCCCCATCCCTGGAGGGGTTCAAGGCCAGGTTGGAGGGGGCTTGGAGAAGCCTGTTCTGGTGGGAGGTGTCCCTGCCCAGGGCAGAGGGGTGAAATGAGATGATCTGCAAGGTCTCTTCCAATCCAAACCATTCTGACTCTATAAAAGTGGCCACATAAGTCCCTCTTGCTTTATTTTGCAGATGCAGAACAGAGTTTAAACCAGCTCGTGTTTAATTGTCCTCGAGGATTAAAGGCACAAAAGTCCTTCCACTGCTGTGCTTCAGAGCTGTGCCTCCGAGGGTCAGATGCAACCAGGTATTGAAATGAGACATCTGAAAAATGGAAGCCACTTACACCCACTCAGAAGCCTTGAAAAAAAAAAAAAAAAGAAACAAAACCCAAGAAAAGATGTTGTTTTTTTTGCAGATATTCTGGACT
>NW_015090914.1:2625016-2638064 GCF_001431845.1 Calidris pugnax | reverse complement strand
AAAAAAAAATATAATAAAAGCTCTAGACTGCCACATTTTTCCCTCTGATTCAGTCTGCCTTGGCTCCTTACAACGCCGAGGCTGCCAAGCGTTTCAACCACCCCTCCAAGTTTCCTCACTTTCCCTCAAATTGGGAGCCAAACTTGCTTTAGGAACTTTGACGTCTCCGTTTGGCTTCTTCTGAGAAGCCACCTCCACAAACCTTAAAATTAATTTCCTACTTAAACATAATTTTATAATAGTCTCTGAAAAAGATCACTTTAAAAGATTAAAAAGATCAGCTTGAAGCCCATAAAAAGCAGTTTCACTGTGAGGAGTTCACCTGGAGATGACAGAAATTGGAGTTAAATATCCATTTATGTATGTTCAAATGACACCAAAACACTGACAACAACAAACTTCTGCCTCTTTCTTAGTTTAGTAATTCTCATTTAGATGATTTCTTACAAACATCGTATCAAGGCCCTGAAATGCTTCTCTAATATGCAAATTATCATTACTAAAGCACACAGGAGGCAACAGGCACAAAATACTCAAAAAGAGACAGAGGGGGAAAAAAAAAAAAAAGGGTGAGTAAGAAAGTTAAGGAGTATTTCCACATAGTGAGACTGTGAAAATAAGAAGAGAATGCATGTGAACATTAAAATCCCATTTTAAGTTTGGGCTTATACGAATTCAGCAAAGACAAGAAGCTGAGAAAGAATAACCGAGTTGTCTTCAAACACAGCATCTAACCGTGGAATCAACTCCTAGGCAGAGGTTATGGTGCAAAGTCTTGGCAAAAAGAGCCCTCTCTACATTTCTTCAGTTTAAGTGTGTTGGGCTTTGAGACATTTTGATTACCTCGGCTTCGGAGTCCTTCAGTTTCTGAACTTTTTCTTTGACTTTCATCTCAAACACCTGTTCCATTTCCATTTCCATTTTTTTCATTTTGGCTACATGCTCCCTCCTTTCTTCCTCCATCTGTGCCAACGGGCTCCTGTCATAAATCCAGAAAAAGCAGTTAGCTAATAAGAATTTTTTTTCATTTTTTCTTATCTGTTACATTAGGGCATCTGTAAAAAACAAGATGAAAACACTGAAGCGTTAAGATAAATAACTGCTAGCTTAAATTCAATATGCATTATTGCATTAACTGCTCAGGTAAGCTTTTCTTCCCCCAAAAAGACATTGATACAATATCTTTTTCTCCCCCACAATTCATTTACATTACATTAATGTTAACGGAAACTCTGCACTTTCTATCTTTAGTAGAACCTGGTCATGGGAAGAGAAGAAATCAAAGTTACACCAAAAAATCAGCATCTTCTGAGTGATCTCCAGTTGTCTTTTTCTTTCCCATTCAAATAGATAAAAAAATTAATGGACGAAATAAAATTTTTTTAAGAGTGTTGCAGACAAAAGTCCCATTTCCTCTCTAAATCTTCACTGTTCAACTCAAGCCCAGGAGTAAGTTAAGATTATAACTATGTTGAATGCCGTGGTAACACTTCTGAAAAGACAGTGACTTTGCAAAAAAAAGGTTCAGGCAACTGAATATCGGTATTTTATCAAAGTGTTAGTTGGAAGATGTACCTTTAGAATATTACTAATAAATATAATGTATAAAAATAATGCACACAATTTTTAATTTTTCTATACACTAGATGGTAACTTCTTTCCTGGATTCTACTTTTCTTTTTTCCTAAAGCTGCTATCCAAGAGATACGGGTTTGAAATAGCAAGTTTCATTAAGCACATTAAATGCTCAATAAACCAGGATGGTTTGGATCCAGTGGTGATCGCTACACACAGCCTTGTAAGACTTTTCTGCTGTTTAACAAAGATCGATCAAAACAAAACACTGGCCTCTTGTTTCCATTTGGAGTACATACAGCTTAAAATGACAACATTTTAACTGTTGTGCTGGTAAAAATGGAAAAGAATTGAATATATTTGGAGTTGTTCAACTCAACTAGGTAGGATATCTACTGCAATGTGTGCAAATCACTCAGACCAGCAAATTCTAAAATAGAGGTGGCAAGTCTAAGCTCTACCAAAAATAGTCTTCTTGCTTTCAATTCTTAAAAAAAGAAAAGAAAAGAAAAGAAAAATCCCAAAACAAAAATCCCAACCCCCAATAAAAAAAATCCCATTCTGAAACGAGCAAAGAATGTACTAACTATGAGTGATGATTGAAACATAAGCAGCAGTGCCTATTTTGATTCAGAATTTGCCATTTTTAAAAGACTGGAGACCGTATCTCAAACATCTGGTTTGACCATTAATGGCTCATTTCATCCTTCCTGCTTGCCCATTTTCACCAGTTAACAACACAGTGAAAGGAATCAATGTCATATGAACTCAAGGCCATAGGAACTTTTTCCTTAAATCCCAGTATTTTAAAGATGATAATTGTTGGGGGTTGTGAGGAGGAAGAAAATGCATTTCCATTGAAAAAAAAAAGTTAAATTGAATCTGAACTACTAGTTGCAAAGCTTGGATTGGTGAATAAAATGCTGTATGTGGTGCCCAGTGACAGGACAAGAAAGAATGGGCACAAATTTGAATGTGAGAAGTTCCATCTAAACATGAGGAGGAACTTCTTCCCTGAGAGCCCTGGAAGAGGCTGCCCAGGGAGGTGGTGGAGTCTCCTTCTCTGGAGACATTCAAACCCTGCCTGGACATGTTCCTGTGGGACCTGCTCTGGGTGGACCTGCTTTGGCAGGAGGTTGGAGGAGATGATCTCCAGAGGTCCCTTCCAACCCCATAGCATTCTGTATAATACACGGAACTGAAAGGGATCCTCAGTCCAACGTTTGCTGTAGCCCTTCAAAAGGCCAACTGCTAGCCAAGGAAAAAAATAAGGGTTAAACACAGGTGAAATAAAATAATACACAAAAATAAGAAGAAAATGAAAGAAGAGGTGAGTAGCAGTACTTGTGGAAGCTAAACATCTGTCAAAACAAGGCTATTTTCTTATTGTTACCTTTCAGAAGTGTAAAGTTCTCAAATATATCTGCTCTTCAACAAGTTACTTAGTAGGTAGATGTGAATATACTGAGGAACCACTGCTGCAGTTTCCTCAGAACTGAAAAAGGAGCAGAACTGTCCTTCTATGGACAACCTAATAATGTAACGGGGATGTCCTGCCCTCTGTATTCGAATAAAAGTGGTAAAAACCAGTCTGCCCAGAAAATTTGATAAACTACCAAGTGAGCATTTACAGCTGAGAGTTTTACAACATCGGTCACAACTGGTTTCGTTATGGCTTAGGTATGTGATGTGAGGAGAAAGCACATTATCCTCTATTTCAGGATAAAAACTATACAAGGGACTGGAACAAAAGAAGAGCTGAAGGAAAAAAACCCCAAACCACTGAAGAAAGACATTTAACTGATTTTATAAGATATATGTTAACACAGCCCAAAAATTAAAAATTATTCCAGATGCGGGCAAAGTGGAACCTCTGCGAGCCAGTAATAAGGTAAAATCATGGTCAGAAAAGACCAGTTAAAGTAACTAATTCTCCAATTCAAATTGTAAATTTACAGATAAGGGTGAAAATTCCACTAATTCTTTATAAGCATCTATCTAAAGACGATGAAGCTACAAATAGAAAATGAGGGAACCTCTTAACTTATGCGCTTCTACTCATTGTTGAAATTTGACCAAATTTGTCCTGAGACTCAGCCAAAAAGTTTCTTTTTACAGAGAGATTTGTCACTGAAAGTATTTATGAATTCCTAAAGTTTACATTAGCATAGCTTTAGAACAACAACAAAAAAAAAAGCTGCTAGGAAATAAAAAAAACAATGCCAAGAGTGGGATAACAGGAAATTGTTTTAAATTTGAAACATTAAACAGTGAAACCCTTTTTGTGTTTATAAAATTTTTGTCTTTAAGTTTTTTGGAAAAATTTAAATGACCACTTACATGCCTTCAACTGTGTCAAATCTAAAAAACAAAAAATACAGAGGCTTAGCTTAGCATGCTTAAATAAAACCACAAAACCAAAAAAGCAATGATTAAAAAAAAGTAAATTCATTACGAATAGATTCCTAAAGCTGATGATGTGCTCCCCCAAAAGCAAATTTTTCACAGTGAAAGTAAAGACTGTTAGTTAAAGCTGGTTATAATTCTTTCCCATTCCATCAGTAAATCACTCCACCTTGTCAGTATTAGTGCAGGTTTGGTGTGCAGGTGTTTTTGGGCATGGTTTCCCTGGAATACGCACGCTTTCAAAGCCACGGGGAGGATCTGAGGGACGTCAACAAACCACCTGCTCTAAACAAGTTTTCCAAAAGCGATGCCATATGGAGGCTTCTCTGTTCCTTTAAAAATTGTCACCTAGTAAAGGACTGCTGTATGAAAAACCCAGGAGTGGTGGTGTGCTCCAAACAGAGCTCCAGTTCAATGGCCAGCAGAGGTCTCACCGGTGGCTGAGCTCAGCTCTGAAGAAGGTTTGGTTGCCACCTCCCCAGAGCGTGATGCTTAACCTTGTGTTAGCACTTCACTGAAACTACAGAAGAAGCGGGGGGAAAAAAACAGAGTCTGAAATCAAGATTCTGATATTAAGCCTCACCACGTTAGAAGGTGGGCTTCATAACATCAGAAGCATTGCACAGAATTCACCAAGAGCACCAAGAGCGGAAGGAGTTAGAAGCAGGCTGAGGGCAGCAGTTAGAAGGACCTACGCCTTGAGGATTGTGTTATTGGTTATTGAAGGGATCAGTAGGTGGATAAGGCTCACCTTTACAGGCTACAACACGACCTTCAATAAAATAAGGTTTTAAACTCACTCAAGTTAGCACCTTCATAGAGCAAACCGGAAAGAGTTCTCAACCTAACGTTTTTTAATTTTCAGAGCAAATATCAATATTCACACATCACGTAGTACACGTGAAATTACAATTACCACATAGTTCGAAGAGACAAGTTATCCATATATGTAAAGGGTACCCTCCACATTTCTTTTCTTTTTTTTTTTAATGGATGGGATGATGTTGAAAATGGGAAGAAATCAGACACTAAGTCCAAAATATAAAAAAAGCTACATAATCACGGAAAAGACATGCTTTGGATTGCTCTCAGGTCAATAAATGACTTGCAGAACACTGAATGAGAGTTTCACCAAATCCGAGCAGACACATCAGAGAGGAAATTATCAACTGGGCAGAAGAAACTCCTTCAATTCATCTGCACAGCATTATTCAAACTTGGAGCACGTACTTCTGTTCGTTAACATTTGTATCTCGGTTCACAAAAATATGTTAACGGCTGCACGAAAAAACAAAGATCTGCTAAAATCACAAAAATACAGATGTTTTAGAGGTACAAAAGGTCAAGCCAGTCTCCGACAGCTGCCTGCTGGAGACACAGACACTTCTTTCAGAAGGCGTGCAGGCAAGCAGAAAATTCCTAAGGGAACGCACAGATAAACTGTTAATATCTGTTCTTCCCTCTTTTAATTAATTTCCAGGAAGACACATGGTTATTAGGAAAATTCCTTCTATGCTGCTTCAAGTATGCAAGATTCAAAACTATGAAAACACATTGAAGCCAAAAAAAGCACATTAAAGCTTAGAAAAATGCTGCAATGACATATTGGATAAGGTAACAAGACAAGAACAGCATCAGCTGCTTCACAGCCAGCGTATGCATTCAAGAATTTTATTCAAGTTTGCCAATGACACCAAGCTGTGTGGTGTGATCAACACACTGGAGGGAAGGGATGCCATCCAGAGGGACCTGCACGGGCTGGAGAGGTGGGCCTGTGCAAACTTCATGAAGTTCAACCAGGCCAAGTGCAGGGTCCTGCACCTGGGACATGGCAATCCCAGGCACAAATACAGGTTGGGTGGAGAATATCTGAAAAGCAGCCCTGAGGAGAAGGACTTGGGAGTGCTTGTGGGTGAGAAGCTCAACATGATCTGGCCATGTGCACTGGCAGCCCAGAAAGCCAACTGCATCCTGGGCTGCATCAAGAGAAGTGTGGCCAGCAGGTCCAGGGAGGTGATTCTGTCCCTCTGCTCTGCTCTGGTGAGACCCCACCTGGAGCACTGTCTCCAGCTCTGGTGTCCTCAGCACAGGAAGGACATGGACCTGTTGGAACGAGTCCAGAGGAGGCCACAAAAATGCTCAGAGGGCTGGAGCACCTCTGCTGTGAGGACAGGCTGAGAGAGCTGGGGTTGTTAAGCCTGGAGAAGAGAAGGCTCTGGGGAGAATCTCATAGCAGCCTTCCAGTACCTGAAGGGGCTACAGGAGAGATGGGGAGGGACTCTTTGTCAGGGAGTGGAGTGACAGGAGAAGGGGTAATGGTTTTAAACTGAAAGAGGGGAGATTTAGATGAGATACCAGAAAGAAATTCTTTGCTGTGAGGGTGGTGAGAGCCTGGCCCAGGTTGCCCAGAGAAGCTGTGGCTGCCCCATCCCTGGAGGGGTTCAAGGCCAGGCTGGATGGGGCTTGGAGCAACCTGGTCTGGTGGGAGGTGTCCCTGCCCAGGGCAGGGGGTTGGAACTGGATGACCTTGAAGGTCCCTTCCAACTGTAACCATTCTACGATTCTATGATGTATTTACTTACTAACTTTCCAACTGTAACCATTCTGTGATTCTATGATGTATTTACTTACTAACTCGCCCTATGCTTGGAGGAACAATCTCTAAGGAAAGGTTCCAAATACTTCTTACAAGTTTGCGATAGACTTTGCCATCTTTCAGACGGCTGAATCAAGCAAACTGCGATAATTTATTTCTTCTCTTGCTAAAATGAAAACCCGATAGGAGCACCAGTTGTATTTTGTATTTATTCACTTCCAAGGTGCAGTACTGCAGTGTTCTGAGCGACAGATCTCTTATGGAGAAAACTCTTCCAAAAGGCATATTCAAGAGGACAGCACAGTGACATCCTTACTTTTTGTCTCCTGCCATCTCATGCCTCGGAAAGCAGAGTAATTCCAGAAACTCTTAGCATAACTTCTAGCTAAAAAGCAATCATGGAATCACAGAATGCTATGGGGTTGGAAGGGACCTCTGGAGATCATCTAGTCCAACCCCCTGCCAGAGCAGATCCACCCAGAGCAGGTCCCACAGGAACGTGTCCAGGTGGGTTTGAATGTCTCCAGAGAAGGAGACTCCACCGCCTCCCTGGGCAGCCTCTTCCAGGGCTCTGCCACCCTCACAGTGAAGAAGTTCCTCCTCATGTTTAGGTGGAACTTCTTACGTTCAAGTTTGTGCCCGTTTCCTCTTGTCCTGTCCCTGGGCACCACTGAAAAAAGACTGGCCCCATCCTCCTGACACCCACCCTTGAAGTATTTATAGGTGTTGATCAGATGCCCCCTCAGCCTTCTCTTCTCCAGGAAATCTCAGCAATGCTACCAACAACTGACTGAGAGGTCGAGGGGGAATGAACAACATGAAAACAGTTTTGAAACTGTCTGATAGATGAATTTATATAAAACCACATCTTGTTACATTTGTAATATGGGAATAAAAACTAAATCATTGGGTTATTCGTTTGAAGAAGAATGCAGAATAACCAACCCTTACTGGAACCAGGTAACAGATTATTTCTGGAGGTGCAGCCTGACACAAATCTAGGCAGGCACAAAATAAAAATTGGTGAAAGTGTTATCACTGAAATTAAGGTTCTTCTGAATTTAAGGAAAACAGTAAGATTTGGAAAGGGATAAAAAACAGTATTAAACACCACCAAAAAAAATATAAAATCATAACAACTCTGATGTCCACAATTCTCTGAGTAGCCGGTTGTGTCAGTCATTTGATAAGTCCCTGAGACAGAGACACTGAGGTTCTACTGGAGACAGAAACAGCTCCTCAAGGAAAGCCATCAGGTGTGTCTCCTCACCCCCTCTACATATCTTACTTGCCCGCCCCACTCTTGTCTAACGGCCTCAAATGCGCAAACTACCTTACACGCCCCCCACCCGAATTTTTCCACCCTGACTGCCTCATTTAGTAATTTTCTCTTTCTTAAAACCCTCCCCCTTCTCTACCAAGAACCCTGTAGTGCTATGGGGACAACTGTAGCTTGAGAAACATTTCTAGCGTACTTACTATTGACATTCAGAACCCTTGAGATGCGACTCAGAGATAAAGCGACAGCAGGAAACATGACAGTGAGAAGTAACCACTCTGTTACGGACACACATATCTGAAGACTATTTTTCTTTTTTTTTAAAGACTTTACCCCACTATAAACTTTACCTGAATTTAAGTACACTTTTGAAGAGTTGATACAACTGACATATACTATTATATTTTTTGTCGACGCTGAGGAGGGAAGCCTGATGTAGGCTCACAATAGATGCAACTAAATTAGATCCACTTAAATCAATCCTTCACAGGCACTTTCAAAGCATTAAGGCAGTGCAGAATAAAGACTCCTTTAGTGAAAAATAGCTTTCGCTGGGAACAGCAGACATATATTTCCACCTAATTTCAGGGATCCTTTTCAGGAAGAACAACTATAATTTGGCACATCATTAGCTGACCTCTACTACCCTACATTTCGCTTCAGAAATTTATTTAAATGCAGTACAAATAAAATAAAGAGCATCACTAATTGCTAATTATTGTTTATAGAGTTGACACACAGAAAGCAGGAAAAATACTTCCATTTTAGAGCGCAGCTATTCTCAAATAGCATTATAAAATTAAAAATACAGTAGAGCCTGCTTTTAAATTTCCCAATAATTTCATGAGGTTGGCAAACAACTTGCCGTCAGAGGAGATTAAAATGACATACTAGGGTTAAAAAAAACTGGCAATAACAGAATGCAAACCCCCTGCATTGCAACTCTCCTCTCTCAAAAGATAAAAAATGTTGCAATAATTTTCCTGTCGTGATAAGGAACCCTAGAAGTAGTCAGAGTAGCATTTCAAAGATGACAGTAGTGCATTCGGACTGAGTTTCTAAACAAATATTAACCCATTCTTCTCAAAATCATCCCTGACACTGAGTATTAAGCATTCACACCCAAAGAGACAGTAATTCCAGAAATAGTATATATACCAAAATAGAAACACTAACGCACAAAAGCTTTGCAAAAAAACTATTTACAGGAATAGTAAATGTAAGGATTCTCTTCAGAACGGAATTACCTAAACCCCAGTTATTTAACACGTTCACACAAACTAGTGTAAACCTCAGTGAAACAGAAAAAATCCCAAATCCTAAGTACACCAGCAGTATTCAGTGTTTAGACCTGAACACAGTGAAGAGGCAACTGACTGGAGGATAAAATACAAACAAACCCACCACTTTCCCCCCAAAACCCCCCAAAATCCCACCACACGTATGCGAAACCAACCAAGCAAAGGAAACCCAAACCACCAAACCCTGAGCGAAAAGATCCAAGTGCACTACAACCTTGGCAAGAACTTACTTTGTTAGTTGCCCTTTATTTTTGTTGTTGTCAACCCCGTTGTATGTAACAGCTGCCAGTTTTCTGCTTCTGTAGTTCTCATAATGTACGTTGTTAGTGACATCCTTCAGGTCCTGCATGTGAGTTCTGCCAATAAAGTGGAATTTATCAGCTTAATGCACAAACACAAAATGCTATCTGAAAAAAAAAAAATCAGCCCATCTTCATTTTGCAAATTGGCTTCATTAAATTATACCCCTCCATTCATGTCCCATTCCCCACAATGCTGTCATTCTTCCATTTTAATTAGAAATCTCAAGACAGCAAAGTCACAGTTCCCTGCAAACTGATATATCTATCTCAAGTTTGCCAATATTCCGAACATTCACTTACAGGAGCAATCTTTGGAAAAATTTGAGTTCTGTGGATAAACTTGCAAGTATTTGGAGAGCAGATATGAGAAACTGTGTATTACTACTGTAGTAGGTGCAACAAAGCATGTCAGACAAGAAACAAGTAAGCAAAAACTTCCTAGTTTCTATCTTTTAAGTCTGAAAAAGCTAAAGTATTAGCTCCTTTTAATCATTTTTCACTGTCAGCTTAGAGAAAAGTTTAATAACTAAAGCAACAGTCGTTACAGCAGACGTAACTTACTGAACTGCTGTTAAGTACAGGACTCAGAACCTAACCCAACAAAGCACAGCTAGTCTTGCTTTAGACAACTGCAGCACTGAAAATTAAAAAAAAAAATTAAGAAATGCCTACAACTATATATATATATCAGCACTAACAGACAACTCGGGTTCCTATGGTTTACCACAGTTTTTAAGAAGAAGTAGGCAGAAAGTAAAGGGAACTATTTAAAAAATCATCACCACCACCTTTGCTTGCTAAATTTGTGGGTGGTTAAACAAGGTATCACAAAGAGCAAGATACAATTAAAAATATGGGGATTAATATGAACTAACTAGCTCAAATCTTTTTTTCCTCCAACACGTGACTTTCCAATCTTTCAGACACACTGGAAAACTTCATGTCACCTGTTCAGTCACTTACCTTATCAACATGTTCCTCAGAATTGTGAAGTCACAGTGTTCACCGTTTTCAACTGCAGAAAAAGAGAGATTTTTGTTGAGATGTATGTACCTTACACAGAGGTCACTCTCCTACGATCATTCACATCACTGATCCACCCAGATTACTTCCAGGCTTTCCTTACTCTAATAGTATGTGTCATACCAGTAGGAGAGCATCACCAATATAACTGTACCCATGGATCCTACCAGCAAGGTCCCTGTGCTCCCCTAAGCCATACTGGGAGACTGCACTCCGAGGCAGTACAGCAGAATAACAGAAACACAGTTTGGCCAGTTTTCTGATCCTTCGGAAGTCCCACCAGCAGAGCCTGGATCAGACCAAATAGCCAATTTGGATTTAGCTCTTTATGAACTAAGCAAAGGAAGGTCATATATAATTTGATGCACCTGCCTAAGGACTAAAAGGAAGGGTTGGCAGCTGTCATGAGATGCCACCTATTCCAGCCGTGCCTGTCATCCCATCGGTGTAGAGGAGGAGAGGCTGTGAGTGGCGTTTCCCTGACGGATAGTGAAATGATGCTGGAGAAAAATGCACATCCAAGAACACTCTGGGGTGCAGAGAGAGAAGGCAACACACAAAGCTCTCAGAGCACACAAAAGAAAGGCACGAAGCAGGTTCCAACGTGCCCATGGAATAGAGATTGCCATTTTAGAATCACAGAATGGTCAGAGTTGGAAGGGACCTTCAAGATCATGCACTTCCCACCCCCTGCCCTGGGCAGGGACATCTCCCACCAGACCAGGTTGCTCCAAGCCCCATCCAGCCTGGTCTTTCATGGGAAGGAGGAAGAAGAACAGGATAAAGGAATTAAAATAACCCAAGTAAGTTTAGCGAATCCTCCAGAAAAATGAAGCAAGTAGCCTCTTCATGTGTTCATCTGACATCTGCACTCCTGCATTATTTTATTCCATGGTTTTACACAAACTATTAAGTTCCCCTCAGATAGCACATGAGGTCATAGTCCCAAAAAAGCATCATCTCTGAGTATTCTGTCTGTAGCTGACAGACTCAAAACCACTTAAAGAGGTTCCTTTTAGCCTGGCTGTAGTTCTTCCCCTCCCAAAGCTGTACAATCACATGAGCGTGAAACATTTTTGAAATCTGTTTTAAAGTAAAGAAAAGCAGCACCAACTTGTACGTTTCCAAAAGCTAACACAAGAGCCTTAAAATAAAGCTCGATCCTCTCTGGTACAGCTGGTTTTTACTTTCTGCCAAACCTCATTTCCTGCCAGACACGCACTTCAAAGCGCTCCAGCATTTTTCTTTAAAGTATTGGTCCATACACTGCTTGTTGGATGGTGATTTTTTTTTTTTTGTCTATTTTACACTGCATCAAATGTATAGTCTGGTCCTCTTGGAAGGCAGAAGAGTGAAAAGAGAAAAAGAAATCTTCTCTTTATTCAATACATGCACACTATAAGGAAAAAAAGTTCAATGATCATGGATTAAAAAAAAAGGTTTAGTAGCAATTGTGTCACTATACAGCCTGGTGCAAGCTTTATGTCTCATGTGCTGTTTGAAATAAGAGCATTAAAATCATAGAATGGTTAGAGTTGGAAGAGTTGGAAGAGTTAAAGCACAAGCAATGGTTGCCAGAGGAATATACAGTTATATTCGAGTAGAGAATAAGTTTTAAAAGGAACTAAAAAAAAAAAAGAAAAAATAAAAATTAAACAAGGGAAACTATCGAAAGTATTCAGTTCATGACCAGGTACCTTCCTTTTGCTACAGCCCAGCAATTAAGACTCAGATGTTTTGGGGGAAAAAGAAAGTAGAGAATAAGTTTTAAAAGGAGCTAAAAAAAAAAAAAGAAAAAATAAAAATTAAACAAGGGAAACTATCGAAAGTATTCAGTTCATGACCAGGTACCTTCCTTTTGCTACAGCCCAGCAATTAAGACTCGGATGTTTTGGGGGAAAAAGAAATTCTTCAAGAAGCTTTAAGTTGAATTTACACTAGTCAAGCTGGTCAAATTAACGTTTATAATGTGAATGCTCTAGAAAGACGAATTTAAGAAATACGTGATTTTTATATGAAGAAAATTAAAATAAGAATAGTAGCAAGTGGATGATGAGGCTTAACTTACATCAGCTGCAGTAATTTACTACAAATTTTACAATTCCTCAGTGAGGCTTCAACAAAAATCTGCTTGCAAAGTTACAAGTTGATGAACCTTTCCCTTGTTCCAAGACCATCAGAATAACAAAACGGTATATTCAATGCATTTCCAGACCAAAGCACATTCAACTCGAACATTTCAAATACAGACATCTGTTTTAAAGGAATAAAAGCCATGAGAAAGCCTTACCTTCTGCAACCCCCCATGGGTACTGCCTTCCTCTGACTCTCTTGCCGTTGACTTCAATGATCGTATTACTACCTACCACAGCAAGAGGTAAACGGTCCTACAACATAAAGGGATAGTTTAAAAACTCAACGTTTCTATTGCCAAAAGATACTGAAAACATGCCCATGTATAAACTTGACGTAGTTTGGTGCTGGAACACTGCAATGCTGCTTACCCCAAGTGCGACAAGAGTTATGGTTACTGACCTATGTGTTTAATATGTTAATATGTTTAATG